>NC_063195.1:30974534-31302034 GCF_017589495.1 Alosa alosa | reverse complement strand
GGACTGCTGCTGCTGCTGAGTGTGGTGCTGTGGGTTTGTTTACAGTAATGAGCCAGTCTGAGCTGCTCCTGCAGATGGACTCACTGAGGGAGCAGGACGCTGAGACAGGAACTGACCCCTTACGAAGCCGGCCTCCTGACCTGGCTGCATGGGGCTGAAAATGACTAAAGTGGGGCCAGGGGCCTGTTTGTGTGTGTGAGAGAGATGGAGATGTGTGTGTGTGTGTGTGTGTGTTGTTTGTTTATGTGTGTGTGTGTGTGTGTATTTGTGTCTGTGTGTGTGTTTGTTTGTGTTTATGTGTGTGTGAGTGTGTGTGTGTATGTGTGTGTGTGTGGTTTGTTGTTCTGTGACAGATTTTCCTGAACAGACGCTTATCTGAATCAGATGTAACACTGTTTATCTCTCTCTCTGTCTGTCTCTCACTATCTCACTGCACACACACACACACGCACACACACACAGAGAACACACAAACACACACGCACACACACACACACACAGAGAACACACACACACACACACGCACATGCGCACACGCACAGAGAACACACGCACACACACACACATGCGCACACGCACATGAAGACGCACACACAGAGAACACACGCACACACACACGCACACACACAGAGAACACACACACACGCACATGAACACGCACACACGCACACACAGAGAACACACGCACACAAGGTAATTCTAGTCATTCCAACATTCCTTTCTCTGGTTATTTAAATTCCTTTACACAGCAAGGACACAGCTCATGTTAGAGTGCCTCTTAAGAGTGCGGTCACTACTGCGTCCAGCCCAGCACTGACCGCAGGGTGCCTGCTTCAGAAATGGACGCTGATGGATTTCTATCTGTTTTTACTTCATTCTGAAATCACTTCAGCCTTTGGACGTCTGGTGTGATGACCCGCATGAGGGAATGGAGCAGTCTGCAGGGCAACAGGAAGAACCTCCCTGTGGTCTGAGGAGAGCCAGTTGCACAGGGAAGCACCTTAAAATGAAGCTACCGCGGGTAAACTCAGTGGCTCTGACTGGGTGTCACCTGTCATTTTGGCTCCATTATAAACTCTATGAGATGCAAAGGCTCAGGTTAGGATTACTGAATCAGTACTGAATCAGTTAGAGTGGCGAGCTCCTGGCAGCTGATGGTTGCTGGTGTCAGTGGCGTTGTCGTGGAGTAACATGAGGCACGGCTAGCGTCGTCATCCATCTTACACCTCCGCCCTCTTCTCGCTCCGTCACGCTACGTCAGTGTGAGTGCTGGGCCTCCAGCGGCTCCCAGGCGAGTGGCAGCACAGAGGGCTCTAGGTGTAATTACCTGCGGTGCCACCGTCAGCGTGTAAGTAGGACAAATGATGCTGGCACGGTGGTGGCAGGTCAAGCCACAGGAGAGAGTGTCAGAGAGAGAGAGAGAGAGAGAGAGAGAGGATTGGGGGCCGACGGGTCCCCTCACCGGGGGCCTACGTGATTAAAGTCATGAATCACCTCTTGGGGTGTCTGAAGGGTGGGGGTCGGGGTGGGGGTGGGGTGATGGGGATTGTGGGTATGCTCTCTGTCCATGTCGGCTGACTAGATTGGGCTCTAGCCAACTGAAACAGAATTTCCAACAGACAGGTGACGCCATTTTTTTTTCATTCCTCATCTTTTTACCTTTACTGTATAGTATGTGAGCTTTGAAAATGCTCTGCCTGAAGGCTCAGAAGTGTGCTGTGGTTAGTTGTTTGTGACGCCTTTATAGAATAAGTGGCCTAGATATAGCCATAGCCAGCACTCAAAATGAGCCATAAATCTTTTTTCCATTGTGTGTGGCATCTGGTACATGTTTCATGTTTCAAGCAGGTAAATAGCAAGCTATACACACACATACACACAATTTTCTTTTGTCAAGTGTGTGTGGGTGTGTGTGTGTGTGTGTGCGTTTGTTATCACTATACAGTGTGTGTTATGTTATGCAGTGTGTGGATGTGTAAATATGTACACATACATTTATATAAATGCCCACACAGCACGTCTGTAGATTTGCTGTGCATGTGCGTGTGTGTGTGTGTGATAGTTCACCAGTCAGCCCCATCAAGCATGGAGCATGTGTGTGGAGCGTCTGCCTGGGTGTCGCTGCTCAGTGCAACTCTACTCCATCACGGGACATCTCCGTCACGCCAAGCTGTCGGCCCCCATTTCTCACTTAGAGTGTGATTACTCGTGACAGCCGCTGCTTCCTTTCCTAGCATCCCTTCCCTGCTACACACACACACACACACACACACACACACACACACACACACACACACACACACACACACACACACACACACACACACACACACACACCCTGCACCCCATAGGCTTCTACCCGCCTGAATTATCCAAAAACATATTTCTTCCACGGAGGCACACGCAGTACAGTTGTCTAAACATCTGTCTCTTTTTTTCTTCTCTTCTCCTCTTCTGTTTTTTTCTCTATCGTTTTCCGCTTTGATTTCTTCATTCGCTGCATGCCAAAGATAATATTTGGGAGCCCCATGCTGTGCTAGTTTATCAAAAAAAAGCGGCACAGCGGTATTCTGCTGGATGGGCGGCCGGTCCCTGCACCTCCGGCGGAAGAAATAAATGCCCCCCCCCCACACACACACACACACACACACACTCCCCCCTTTCCGCAGTATGTAGTATTCTCCAGGAGTCGAAGGAAGAAAACAACCGCTAAGTCCCCGTGATTGAAAGTGGCCATCAGGACGGGAATGGATCGACCAATTGCAGGGGCTCCAGGGTGAAGGTAAAGCTGCTGTTGGCCGTGATGGCTGAAAGGGATAAATGTTGCTCCGCCAGATTGCCCATTCACGCAAAGAACACTGCATTCTCATGGAAGCCCTGAAGTAACAATCCCAGAGCATCAATCTCAGAGCAGGGCCTGGTAAGCCGAGCTTATTTAACAAACGCTTTGGGCCGATCAATGAAAAGGATGATCAGATCGTGTTGGTCCGACAGCATTGTGTTTTGTTCATGTTGTGTTCTGGTAAAAAATGTCCAGATGTTGAAACTTCAGTTTCAGTACTGTAATACAAATATTTTCTTCCATCTTCAAAAAAACTCTATTACATAGTTTTAGGAGTTGCCATATTCTCTACAATGCAATCATGTTGGTAACTGAAATGGAGAGTGCTTTCTTCAAAAGTAACACACACATCAAAAGACACAAGGGTTACAATGTTCTAAATTACATGGCCATCACATGAACAAGTGTAGCCCTCTTGCAAATTAACACAACATGGTGGTTAAGTTAGTTGTGGATCCCTGACACTATTCAAAATGTTTCTCTTCACTGGCTACGGTGTAGTGAGAAACATTATTTTTTCTGACAAAATAAAAAGTTGACAGAGAGGGAGCCATGGAAAGTTTAATTTTCAAGTTATAGTATGTAGACTCTTCCCCAGTCTCTGATTGCACAATTAGTGGTAGTTCACCCCTGGACAGGATACATAGGCATATTATGCATATTCAGTTCCTGCAAATGCCAGTTCTGTTGTCTGTTGTCCCTTGTGAACCCTATGAAATCTGTTGTGTTGCAACTGTGATTAGTTGTCAGGTCATTTTCAATGTACTTGTACAGTATATACACACTTGATCCGAATTATGGGGAACAAGTAAATTTAACTGAAGAATGTCAGTCAGTATGTGTAAATGCCAGAGATATATGTGAGTCCATAGTGCACAGACATATGATTGAAACAGTTAAACTCATTGTCATATTAATAGGCTGGAATAACATAAACAAAGTGTTTAACGTTGCAAAGACCTGAGATTATTCATGCATGCATGAATGTATTTGTTGCAAGCGTCTGTTGGTAAGCAAGTGGCAACTCTGGCAAATGTGCAATCTGGAAGCGCATTGATTGTGCATTGTAGGTGGTCATGGGGCAGGGTGGTGATGGTGGAAGGGGGTTGTTGCCATGGAGAGACACTGGGGTGATTGCTTCACTGACTTTACTGTGTCCCCATCGGCCCACCCATCTCTCTGTCCATGGTTAAAGACCCATCAAACATTCAAGCTTAATGGCTGTGGTATTTCAGAGCATTTGAAGCCCTGCTGGAGAGAGGGGACAGGGCAGCGGAGCACAGCACTGAGCTAATTGAAGTCTGCTGACACCATTAGCCACCAACACTGCTCGGGCAGCTAGTCACTTAACAAGAGAGAGGAGAGAGAGAAAGAGAGAGGAAGAGAGAGAGAGAGAGAGAGTGAGATAGAGAGAGGAAGAGAAAGAGAGACAGAGGGAGAGAGAGAGGAAGAGAAAAAGAGAGAGACGGAGGGAGAGAGAGAGAGAGGAAGAGAAAGAGAGAGAGACTGAGGGAGAGAGAGAGAGAGAGAGAGAGAGAGAGAGATGGGGTAGAGGATGGCAAGTTTAGGGATTCCGGGGCCAGGAGAGTTGAAAATCACCCTCTTCTTGTCACTGCCACCATGTGGCATAAAAGACTAGTGGTGCAGAGACAAGCTGTATCTGATGATTGTGAGTTGTGGTCAAGGGACCTCATAGAAATAGATTTAAGAAAGAATAGCTCCAAAGATAAACACAACTGAACTTATTCCAGTGTATTACATGACAATGATACAACAAACAGTGTAACAGATGATGCGGACGATCTGGCAGTTAACAGTAACTTGTTGTTCAATGAAATAGATGGCTGTGGTAAGTTGCACATTTTCAGATGGTTAAATATCCCACAAAGCCGGAGGAGAACCCAGCAGTGTTGGAACATTTGCTCATTCCTTCCCAGGAGTTGGCCCAAGGGCTCGGGATGGGCCCTTCCCAAGAGCTCTCTGATGATGACGAGTGAGGTACATGTTGCGTCTGGACTAACGAGATGGGCAGATGACCCCCACAGTGAGGGGCATGACGCACAGCTCTGACCCCCGCAGTGAGGGGCTTGGCGAAACAAAGAATCTTCTTGTTTGTTCCTCTGTTAGCCCATTGGGATCAAACACAGAGAATAGTGTGCTCGGTCTTGGGGACTGTACCAAGCCATTTTTGGTAATGCTAGTTGTATCGCAGCCCTCTGGCTTTGCCCTTTCCCTCAAGCCCCGATATCTTTGTTTTTGCTATGTTCAAGCCCCGATATCTTTGTTTTTGCTATGTTTCCAGTTGTTGTCAGATGCAAGTCTGCCTATTGTACTGTAAATATAATGTAGGCTGAGTGTAAACACACCAGTGTGAGCTGTGACGAGCAGGAGAGTGAGACTGAAGTGAATCGGGCGCCTGTGTCCAGCAGTCAGGCCTCATCCTCACGCACCGGACTGTGCAGTGGCTGCAGATGAGATCACTACAGATAGAGATCAGGCCAGAGAAGATGTAATGGGTGTGGTGTCTGCCTATTCAGCGTAGGCCCTGCGACGGATCTCGAACACACACTAACATGCTACGGTGGAGTGTGAGGGAGAGAGAATTAGGAGCTCTCTCTCTGTCTGTTGGTAGCTGTACTGTACAAGTCTCTTCTGTGTTTGTTTTCCAAAGGCGGTTCCGACCCCCAGTTTAAGAACCACTGGGCTAAGCCATGGCAGAATGCGCGCAAGAGTTGTATACATAAGAAACACCCAGATTTTGGGGTTGCTCCTTCCAAAACGCGTAACTCCCTCAATCACGCGTAAATGACCGATTCAAGCGAAGCGAAATGTCCGTAGTTACACCCTTTTTGACTCATGGGAGAATTCCCCCCATGCGGCATTAATGTAAAATGCAAACTGCTACTGCTTCTTTCCATATTCCATTGCAGCCTCTGTAGTTCCTGGAAAAATACCATCAGGCATACAAAGTAGTTATAAATCAGGACCAAAGTGAGGCCATGCATAAAAAAAGGAAGTGAAAGATCTTGTGGCTTCTTTATGGCAAATTACATCATAACACCAATACTTTTTTATACAGTATTATAGGCCTATAACAGAGCTTTGTTAATTCAGCTCTGAAATAGTTGCAGTTTGCAGGATGATGATGTAATGGGTGTGGTGTCATCCCATTCAGCGTAGGCCCTGCGACACCAACATGATACGGTGGAGTGTGAGGGAGCGAGGATTAGGAGCTCTCTGTCTGTCTGTTGGTGGCTGTACAAGTCTCTTCTGTGTTTGTCCTCTAAAGGTGGCAATATTTGTTTCCCCATCAAACCTACGCCCTTGAGTGCACCGGTGCACAGGTCACCTGTTGGCTTTAAAGGTTGTATCAGCGATAGCAGGGATACATCACTTCTGTTGATTTTTTAACCCTTAGAACCCTAAGCTGTTTTAAGGGCATTTTCACTACCTTTATTCATAAGGATTTATTCTGGTCATTGTAAGTGCCACACACACATATTATATATTGTTTTTTTCAGCAGAGTCTAGGCTATCCAGATCTGCCATCATTTCATGTATTAATACTAGCATTGATTTTATTTTGATTTTTAAAGAATTAAAATATAAAAATCCTATTATAAAAATTATTATATTTTGACCTGTATCTCACCGCAGCAAGCTCATAGCTCTACATGCATTTCATGTGTGTGTAGGGCTGACTGTCCTGAAACGGGCAATATGATTGCCATGTTGGAGGGATACTCTGGGGCTGAGCAATTTACAGAAATATGTGGTGTGTGATTTACGGAAATAAATGCCATTTTTTATTTAGCGATGAAAAATGACCATTCTGCGCTCCATATCTGTGACACGAACTGATCTGACCTGACTTGACCCAAGTTTGCCTGTTAGCATGTGTTACTATGGTGTATGCACTCATGATGATTCTCAACTTTTTACTACATTGCCATGAACAAAGTAAAGGCAAAAAAGGTGTTTCTTTGTTGAACAAATTGGGATGCAATGTGAGACTTGAATTGGATGCCATGCAGGAATTTGCTAGGATCTCAAAACCGGATTATGAACATGTTTTGCCATAGAGAAACACACGATAGTGTTGGATTATAAACATGCTTTGCCACAAAAACAGACAAAAACGTGGGGTAAGTCCAGCTATATGAAGTTATTATTTTGCTGTCACTTCGTCTGTTTTATAACCCAGAAGGATGTATTTGGTATCACATGATAGCTCTGTAATTACGCGAGTAATTACTCCGAGAGTAATGGGTGTGCAGCCTTGGTTTGTGTACATGACGTTAATATTTTGCAGTCACTTCGTCTGTTTTTATAAGCCAGAAAGATCGATATCCATGGTACCAATGGATAGCCCTGTTTCCCCTCTTTCATCTGATATGCTTGCCATATATATGCGATCACGGGTTCGCGAGTAATTCAAACGAGAGTAATGTGTGCACAGGTGAACGCAGAGAAGTATAGACTGTAAATATGATGCAATTTGATTTAATTTCATGATTTTTTTTAATTTTCATACTTGCTCGTACAGACAAGTGCGTAGTATCTTTGGAAAGCCCCACTTATTCTCTGTCATGCAATAAATGTTTTATCTCGTTGCGATGAACAGTCGCGGAGCAATGTAACAGAGAAGAAAGGGTGTGTTTTTTGACGCACTTTGCGTCAATCGGGTTCTAAGGGTTAAACAAAACAGAGAGCTAGCTTGCTACTCCCTCCCCCTCCCTCCCGTGCAATTGAAACTCTCAACGCGCCTCTCGTCGGTTATTGGTTGAAACACTTTATTTTGCTTTTAAGTGATTGCCAACCCCTGTTGGTAGCTATTGTTTTTGTGTACAGATCTCGGAGCCTAGGCTGCCTACAGAGACGCGTTTTTTTGACAGCCTGCTTATGGGGCAGGCAGCTAGTGGATCGTTAGGAAAGATTAGATGGATGTGATCATTTATGTCTGCTGGCCTTTTAAAAGTTCAGCCGTGACATCAGCAGGGGCGCTCTTCCGACTTTCTTTGAGACGCCTGCCACGCCACTCCTCGCCACCTTCGGGCCCAGCCTCGGGCCAGAGTTGTTTTCAACTGCCGCTTCAGCCACTCTCGGTGAGAGAGGCCGGGAAGTGAACTGCGGCCTGTTCGGGCCTACTTTGTAGGCCTGGTGATTTTTCCGGCTTTTGCCGTATACTTTTTCGTTAACCTTAAAATGGAGCCTTAGTTTCCTAAGTTATTCTATTTTTGTTATTAATAAATAATTAATTTGATATCTTTTGTCTGCCCGTTATTGCTGTTTGTTATTCCCCTAAGCCCTAGACAAGGGACGTAACACTGTCATCAGGAAAATGAACTGTCATTAACACTTATACTGAAAATGAACTGTCATTAACACTTATACTGAAAATGAACTGTCAGTAACACTTATACTGAAAAGTTTTTATATCAAGATTGTTTTTTAGATGATAAAAATATTTTGGTTGAAATAAACATGTTGCAACATTTTTTGTTTGACATCCGCAGAACATCCGGACTTACACATAGGTCTGAAAGCAGCTTGTGTCTCTGCTTCCTTGTTCTTTTGCTCTGACAAAAAACAAAATCCAAGCCTTGGTCAGATGAAGGCAACATTTTACTGTAATGACATTGTGGTCAGCAGAATGGTTGGAGGCCACTCTGACCCCCAGTGCCACATGAATAGCAGCAGTGCCCCAGGCTCTCTGGGTGACCATGCAATATGGTGTGCCCCTCTCATTGTCAGGATGACACTGGTGCCCATTGTGATTATCTGTAACTTCTGAGAATTGTTACACTGCTGACACTAACCCTTGTTTTGAACTGGCCATGTGTTTAAGGCCATGTCCTAAGATGGGACAATGAAAAATGAGAGAATCTCACACACACATATGCGGCACGCTCGAACATCCATTTATGAACACACACAAAGAAATGAATGTGCTCTGACATACACACACACACACACACACACACACACACACACACACACACACATAAATTCATAGATGATAAGTCAGCCAATCTGATAATTATTTCTTGTTTCCGGTATGGTTCAGGATGGTACACAATTATTTGCGTTTCCATGGTTGGAACCAAAACTAATGACCCATACCATACCACTCTTTGGCACCCTCCCGTTGGGGTACCAATAATAGTGGTGCGGTACAGTATGGGTGGAGATACACCAGGCTGGATCCACTGCCGTCATGATTGGACAACAGAAAATCATAGGGGGCAGCCAAGGAAACAGTTTGTCCATAGAGAGATATCTGTGGACTGTACAGGGCTGCGGCCATTTAACTTGATGCAAATCCTATCCCCCTGGTAAAAGTTTTAATATCAAGATTTTTTTAGATGATTAAAATATTGTGGTTGAAAGAAACATGTTGCAAAATGTTTTTATCAAATGTCCCTTGCAGTGGATTTCAAGCCTTCATTTTTCACAGAATATTAATTTAATGAAATGATATTGCATTGAATTGCAATTGTCTAGGACTCATGTCCCCCACAGAGGAATGAATAGTGTTACGACCCGGCTCTAAGCCGCAACATAAAGAGGGAGTCGGGACAACAGAGATAACTTTAATCAATAAAGTATTTATTTAAAAGTAACCAAAAGCAATAAATAACCATTACCAAAAGATGTCTAGGGGAAAGTAAGAGCATGTATGCCAGTGTGTTCATGTGGATGCGTGTATGCCAAAGTCAGTATAATGTTCCAAGATAGAAAGAAAGTGCTAGTGGGAGAGAGATAACCCAGAGGTGCCTGCAACAGAATGTGCCTAACAGAAAAGTGCCCAAATCAAGAGAGAGAACAACCCCTTAAATACCCACACACCTTCACCAGGTGTGTATGATTAGCTAATTTGGGCAAGCTAGGGCTGCATTGCCCATGTCAGGCCTGAAGGGGCACAGGGGGTCGTAACAATAGTCAGGTCTTAGGGGAATATGATCACCCAACACACTACTAAAAGTTTACAGAATACTAGAAGGTTTGCCAGACATAGGTGATGGCTTTCTGTCTGCACTGTTTACTATTGCCAATTTAATGCTAACTCCTTATATGTTTATTTTTGCACTACGATTTAAATTGTTATTTTTAATATTTATATTAATTATTTCTATTTAACTTACTCTGTGAAATTGATTTGTCTCGGAGTCTAAGAATTTCCTTATTTGTATAGATTGACTGACATCTTAACTTGAATGTCAATAAACTTGACATTGAACAAAGGGTTCCTTGGGAAAAACAGTTGAGATCTCATTTCAAATTCTGCTTTTCCTATGGGTTATTTGCCCCCCAAATAAACCTCACAAATATATGCCCCCAAAAAAAAAAAAAAAAAATCACTTCACCACTATCCACTACCACTTCTACATAATTCTCTTTTCTAAAGAAGGGTGAAGATGGAGAATGCAAACTAAATTTAGGGTCACATGAAACAAATTGTGTAAGGTTTGTCAGACACTGCACTGCACTGCACTGCAAAAAAATAAAATCTAACCAACTGTTATTAATGTTATATTGAGATTAACAAATCTATTCGGTATTGTTTTTAGTATGAAGAGACCTACCCAGTGCTCTCTCGAAAGATCATTTTGACTTAATTTAAAGAGAGTTTGATTTAGATAAGCTACATTTTTGCATACGTTTTTGCAGTCTGAGGAAAACTTCCCCTGGCTCGTGTTACCCTACACCCTCATATAGGGAAATTGAAAGCAAAATATTGTCCCAGTAAGAAAACCACCTGACTTCCCGACAACCGGCCTGCAGCTGTCCTCTGTCTTCAACATGCCGCTGTCAGTGGACCCCATTCCAGGGTCACATGAAATATTTGTAGGGTAAGGAAGTGAAGTATTTGTAGAAGGTTTGCCAGACACAGGTGATGCAGTGCAAACACTGCTTATCTAATAACATCTAACCAAGTGTTATCAATCTTATATCAAGATAAAAAAAAATATTGTTAGTATTGTTTTCATTATGAAGAGACTTATCTAGCACATTCTTGTGAAATCATTTGACTTAATTTAATTGGACTTATTTTAAGAGATCTTATCATTAAAACAAGCATATTTGCCAGTGTGTTAAACTAATTTGTCTTAAGAACAAGCACATTTGGCTACCAGTGTGTTGAGAAAATTTGACTTCATAAGTCTCCTTATGTCTTCTAATAACTCTTTTTAAATCAAGTCAAAATTATCTTTCCAGAGAGTCTCTTTATCTTAAACTCAATACCAAATAGAGTTTTTGATCCTAATATAAGATTAATAACACTTAGATTTTATTTTTTGCAGTGAGGAAACTTATCCCCTGGCTTATCCTACCCTACACCCTGGTTAGGGCTATAGGAAAGGGAGAGCAAAACTGTCCCAATAGGAAAATTGCCCGATTTCCCAGCAGCTGACCTGCAGCTGTCCTCAACAACTTCAACTTGCCCCATCAACTTACTCCCAAATTTGTCTAAATCAATATATTATAAATGATAATTCAATTAATATTATTAATTGTGCTGATTTTATTGGTCTTTGTGAAGTATACATTATAACTCAACACTTCAAAGACCAAGGAGATGGTGGTGGATTTCCGCAGGTCTAAGCCCGCTCTGCTACCAGTCTCCATTGATGGGGTCAGTGTGGAGGTGGTAAGAACCTACAGTACAAGTATCTGGGTCTCCACCTGGACCATAAACTGGACTGGTCAGTCAACACTGACACACTCTACAAGAAATGGCAGAGCAGGCTGTACTTCCTGAGGAGGCTGTGGTCCTTTAATGTGTGCAGCAAGCTCCTCAGGATGTTCTACCAGGCTGTTGTTGCCAGTGTCCTCTTCTATGCAGTGGTATGCTGTGGAGGAAGCACAAAGAAGAAGGATGCTGGGCGACTTGACAGGCTGGTAAGGAAAGCTGGCTCTGTAGTGGGAGCTGAACTGGAGTGCATCACTACAATATCTGACAAAAGGACCCTGAACAAACTGATCAACATCTTGGACAATGAATGTCATCCACTCTACAGCACTATTAAAAAGCAAAAGAGCTTGATCAGCTGGAGACTTCGCTCACTGCCATGCACAACTGAAAGGCTGAAGAAGTCATTAGTCCCCAGGGCCATTGAACTGTTTAATGCTTCACTAAAGTGAAGAGGAGAGAAAGACTTCTCTGCTTAGTCTGTCTGCCTCTCCACCCTCTCCATGTTTGAGTACTGACTGCCTACTACTGCTTTACTACTGTTTTACTAATGTCCACAGCCTAATGTTTTTACTACTGTTTTACTGCTACACTGTTTTTCATGCTATATTAGCACACATATAACCCTATTACCTCAACCTGTTCTTGCACTGACATAGTTTTTTATATTACCTTGTCTACATTATACTTTACTCTCCTATTTGTCCATATTATTTATGCTGGTCTCTAGACCTTATGCTTGCACTGTTGCACTGTTGGACTACTGTTGGACTACTTTTTGCACCTTCACCATGACACTCTCTTGAGCACCTTACCATGCACACATAACTACAGGACTACTGTTGGACTACTTTTTGCACCTTCACCATGACACTCACTCTCTTGAGCACCTCACCACGCACACAGAACTACAGGCCAGTCCCGGCCCTGTCACTGCAAGCGTCTCATGCTTGAGCACCCTCAAGCACACTGTGGAAAAAAAAAAAAAAATTTAATTTATATAGTATATTTAGTATTTAGTCTTATCTTCTACTGTCTCTATTGTACAGTGGAGTTTGGTTATATGTTTATACTTATACTTATATTTACCATTTCTGCTGTAAGTGCATGTTGTGTGTGATGTGTGCTACTGAGACCTTTGAATTTCCCCTTGGGGATCAATAAAGTATCTATCTATCTATCTATCTATCTATCTATCTATCTATCTACATGTATCTATCTATCTATCTATCTATCTATCTATCTAACTGTCTATCTATCTAACTAATTTGTCTACAGTTCTAAAGTTCTTAAATGGAATGAAACTTGTATATGTAAGGAATAATGCCCGACGAGGTGTCCATTATCAGAAATAAATGGACGACGTGGAGGATTGAAACGTCCGACGCGAAGCGGAGCTTCCACGAAGTCCATTTATTTCTGATAATGGATGCATCGAAAGGCATTATCCCGTTTATACCATGGTCACTTACGAAATAAATAAATATAAAATCAATTATTAATACTAAATGAATTTTAGAGCTAAAATCGTTAGTTCTTTCAGCTGTTTACAGTTGATTCCATTGTTGCAAAGCCTGCCCCCAGGCTCAACCGTCGTCCTACTATCGTTGTTATAGTTACCATTCATAAGCATTGACATGGAACGGCGATTAAACTTTTTTTTACCAGATCTACTTCATAGGTGTAGTATATCACTTTTTAAACGACGCCTTTTCAACCTAGACCATGGTATATATATATATATATATATATAGATAGATATATATATAGATAGATATATATTAGGGCTGTCAAAATAACTGATTCATTTCGATTAATTAATTTGAGAAAAAATAACTGATTAAAAAAAATAGCGCAGATTAATCGATTCCGTATGATCATTTGACCCTGAGCCGTTGTAGTCAGTAACCATTAGACTGTAAAATGGAGAGAGAAGAAAATGTGCTGCCTAGATCATTGATTGGAACATTTACTTTTAAAAAAACGGCCTGATGGTGTTGATAAAAATAAAGTGTTGATTAAAATAAAGTCCTCTGCAATGTCTGCAGCAAGGAATTTGCATATTACCGGAGTTCGTCAACTCTGAAGTCGCACATCAATGCAAAGAAATTATGTTGACATTGAGGGGAGTGTTAATTTATTTTCATTGTGTCCACTAGGTTATATCTGTGGCCTGAAATGTCTTGTATGTGAAAAAAAACTTATTCACGAAGCACTTTTGAATTTATTTCCTCAGCATATTAAGTCATAGCATAGATTATTATGGCCATTATTTGAACAGTGAAAAAAAAAAAAAAAAAAAAATATATATATATATATATAAAAAACAAAAAGAACATCATCATGTTTAAACACCATACTTTGTGGACATTTTAAACACTAAGCTTTTCGGCAAAGATCTCATGCTAACCTTTTTAACATGTTCATCAGGTGCCCATGCCAATTTTAAGGCTAGCTATAGGCTAACTGGTCTAACCCACTTCTAGTGAATTATGCTAAGCTAGGCTAACAGTGTCAGACTGGGTGATGGCACGCAGAGAGGAGAAGGATATAACTGGTAGACAAGAAACTAATTTCCAAAAAACCTGCCATGTTCCTTTAACTTCAGCCCAGGCTTGGAATAGTGAAAGCAGGAGACCAATTTACAGTACACTGGGAGAATTCCCGGAAAGCAGTCCGCTACTGTTGCTGTTACTGTACTGTGACTACTGAGTCTGCTGGCCTCTGCTCTAGTGAATCAGTTACTATATTTAGACTGATGTGCCTGACTGTGTAATCCCCAAGAGAGGTATCCACTGTCATTGGATTTGGGGGCGCGGGAGGGGTTTGATGGTGCAGCATAGCTACCCCCTGAGACAGTTTGGAACTACTTCAAGAATCTTCAGAGTGCTACTTTACACTGGGTTTTTGAATAGTAGAATCATTCTATATTGTTTTTTTATTCTATGTTGTTTTATTTTCATTCTATGTTGTTTTAATTATTACTTTTTAAACACTATTCTGTGTTCTATGCTTTCTTCTTTTTTTTAATTATTATTATTCTTTACCTTTTAAACTATTCTTTGACTATTGCCCTTCTACGCTCTTATCAGCTATTCCTGTTTGCTTTTGTTTATGTAAAGCACATTGAATGACCTCTGTGTATGAAATGGTCTAAATAAAGGGGTAAATAAAGTTGACTTGACTTGAGATAAATCATAGCATAGCATTAGACTTTGTTTTTATTTTGAACTGATACTGCTGAGTACACCCTCGTTGAAGTCAAGCAACTCATAAATATGTCAGACCTGACTGTCATGACTCATGAGAAAGATGACGGGAATACCAAAAGGAGAAGGACCAGGACTACTTAAAGCTCAGCTTGCGCACTGCTCTAATCAAAGAGCATATCTCCCATCAGACAACATGGCTAAAGCAAAGGTTTGCAATCTCAATTTTTTTGTAACAGGAACTATTTTCGTAATTTTCGTAAGTGGTCCTATCATTCGTGAACTATTTTCGTAAGTGTTCCTGTCATTTGACTGCCTATATCCTGACAAAAAAAAATCATAATTTATGTTTTAGTGTACATTTAATTTTCATTTTCATTCAACATGTTAAAACGTAGCATCCCGTGTAAACAGCATGCTATTTTTGTCATTGAACTGTTGTATGTTGTAATTGTTGCTTTTGTGCTATTCATCTTTTCCTCTTCAGAATATGTAAAGTAGCAAAGGTCTATCTCTTCAGAATAGCGAAGATCTTCTTCCTTTTACAGTATGTCAGAATAGTTCTAAGACTATCTGCAGTGACTAATGATGATGTTTTTGAACTGTTTCTCTGAATCAATCTTTGCGTAAAACCCTGTTCAGGATTTTGCCTTGTATGGCTGAGCCCATTTACTGTAGTTCACTTCATCCACTTACTTACTTTTATTTAATTCTGTTGTGATCTTCAGATGGCACAGCAAGATACCAGCACTCTGGCCCAAGGCTGCTTTGGGAAGGTCTACAAGGTAAAGTATGGGGACCAATGGGCTTGCGTTAAGAGGGTTCCAGTGGACTGCATCAGCGAGACTGACCTAGTGAGAGAGTACAAAGTGTATCGGTGAGTTGCATGTGAGGGCAGGAGTTCATTGTGAGGTGGAGGTTGGTAGTCTGTATGTTGACAATGAGTGAATGAGTATTAATAGTGTCTATGTCTGTTCTGAGACATCTTCGCAGACCAATTGACAATACTTCCATCCATTTGAAATGGATACTGTGGTTTAGGATAATGTTTATAAATAGGCAATGACATAATTAGACTAGAAAGATCATTCGATTAGATAATTATACTTGTTTTGACATATACCACTGTAAAATTGCAGCAAAGCAAAGCATGCAAATGTGGTGAGGCTTCTGGGTGACCCCTGGGTAAAGGATTTGAAATGGAACATTCCTCTGGAGTTTATCTCAGGGGAAGAGCTGGAGACAACAATCTTCTACCCTCACAAGTCTAAAATAAAGGTTTGTATGAGTGATTGTGTGAGTGATGTTGATTTGCTATTGCCTACTGGATCTGGTAGTACATGTTCTTGTAAATTATGATCTTTTTCCATTCAAATGTGTCCTACAGTTGAACCGTTTTGTTCAAGCAAGCATTATCAGTGGCATGTGTGCAGGGCTGACTTATCTTCACAGTAAAGACATTGTGCACCAGGACATTAAACCTGACAACATTATGGTAAGAGCAATTCGGAAAAGAACGCTTGAATCAAACTCTCTTAATTGAGATGTTTGCTCCACATTATGAAGTCATGGAATCATGTTCAAAGCTTTCTTTTTGCATTGTGACCTGCTTAAATAGCTTCCTCATCTACCTAAAGTATGTTCTAGTCCCAGCTCGTAGCTGACCCTACCACTACACAAAGTGATTACAGAGTGCTGTTCTTATGCTTCTTCCTTCTGCTATTGTGTTACAGGTGGAACATGAAACACACCGCGCCATCATCATAGATCTAGGACTGGCTAAATTCTTCAGGGATGGAATATCATCTGCCCGTAACTTAGGCAATTTGGCTTACTCCGCTCCTGAAATCCTGCAGCAGCACGCTGTGCGGGACCAGCGTTCAGACGTCTGGGCGATGGGCAAGGTCATCGCTGAGCTGTGCATCGGGGAGAGACTACTAACTCACACCGTCACGCCCAGCAATATCCAAAGTATCCTATCTGGGAATCCTTACAGGAGAGCAGTGTCCAAAATGGTGGACAGCAATCCTGCTACTAGAGCCAGCATGATGACAGTGTCAGATAAAATCCTGCGAGCAATAGATGAAATCTTAAGGGAACTTCTAAAACTGATAGTTCCGGTCCTTGATTGTGATTGCCTGAATCATGTTCGATGCTGTTGTAAAATCCAGCACAAACATACACCTTGACCGCATTCAGTTCTATATTACTGCGCTACCATAACTTGATCAAAGAGTATACTCTTTGACTTGATACATTAGAGCAGCTGCGTCTCGACGTTGCTTGGCAACCATTCAGATAGAGGAAATATATTTCTTGGTGGAAGAATGACTATTTATAAATAAATCATTACATTTCTCGTTGCTTAGCCTTTACTTTATGAAACTTTGCCAGGTATTTATAGCAACAGTTTTAGAAAAGCAATAAGTCACTCGAGTCCGTAGGTTACACTGATTCTACAACAGCTAAGGGGGGTTTTAGGCACTCCACTAGCACGTCATGCCTAACAACGCCCCTTAGCTGTTGTAGAATCAGTGTAGCCTAACCTACGGCCTCTCGGGGCGTAGGCCCCTATTACTTAGATAGAGCAGGACGGCCATGACAGGCGCCGCTGATGGCAGGACGGCCAGTCCATATATGCCAAAGGTATTTTTGAAGAAAAGAAGTAGGCCTGACTGCCAATGGAAAGATAACAAAATATGAAGACTGGTTCACATGTAATAGTTGTTGCAAAGCGTGATACTGGTTTGGTAGTTTAGTTTTAAGGGTTGATTGATTAATAGTGTTGATTACTATTGATTAAATAGTAGCGTTTTTACTCTGCTCCACATTTTCATAGTCTAATTCTGTATAAAGTTAATTTAATGCTGGTCTTTGAAATGTTGCTGAATGTGGATCAAAGAGTGGCATTACAGTAGGCCTATGTTGGTAGTACCTCCCTCACATTTTATTGGCCTATTTTATAGTAATTTCAATGCTTGTCTTTGAAAACTGCAAAAACCTCTGAATTAAAACCTCATGATTAAATATTGCAGTTTTTACTGCCTCCTTCATTTTGTAGGCCTATCTGTCCTTACTAGTAATAACCAAAACCACGTGATTTACCTCTTACACACGAACAGAATAGATTTGAAATGTTGTTGCATTATATTAACAAAATATGACATGGACTTATGTATTGATTGTCATTAACCAGTTTACTTGTTACAAAATTGTTTAATTCCTCCGCTGCGTGTCGGGGTCCGGTCCGCCCTGTCGGGACCTATTTCCCGACAATGACCGGCGTTCTATACATTATCCCTTACTTATTATCCTCAGTTGGCCAGGCGAAGTAAATTGCTAGCAGCAAGCTAACAACAACAAAACCACTGAACTGCCCAAGGTAGCCTACCTACGCAACGTAACTCAACCTACACCCCGCGTACAAGTAAGCGTATTGTACCAAACTGAACCATACTGAAACGAGTCGTTAGACATAGCTCCTCTGAATTTCCATATGTTTTGAGGACACAAAAACAAAAATGGACACTGAGAGCACCAAATAATGAATGAGACAATCCACTAATTAATTCCTTATTTAGTGTAGTAGACTGATTTGAATCAATATAGTGTAAAAAAACATGCAGCCACATCTCACGCTAACAAGCCAGAGAGATCAACAGCACACAGTGGGAACGACAGAGAACTATTGAATCCTTCACCCGACAGGGAGAAACAAACGACTAATGTGCATGAAAAACACTCAAAACACTCGTTCATCTTTCTCTTTCACTTCCAAGTCAAGCTTTTTTGCTCTTTCTCTCTTTCAGGCTCACCCCTCTCTGGTTGATACTCTATCTGTCTCTCTCCACCTCCTTCTTTCTGTCTTTCTTTCTTTCTTTCTTTCTCCCTCTCTCTCTGTCTCTCCACTGAGGCAGACTGGGGCTCTGACCTGTGTCTGAGGCGGTTGGTAGTGGCGTGGGCACCAGACCTCTCCTGCTCCTAATGAGCGCCTGCGCCAGGTCCTATGTGTGGATCTGGGCAGCCTGTGTGTGAGCTAATGATGGGCTAATGGACTGGGCCACGGCACACTAATGCGCCTGCTACGAGGGCGCCCAGCACCTCTGGCTGCATGTAAATGTGGGTTTGTTTTGAGTGTGTGTGTGTGTGTGTGTGTGTGTGTGTGTGTTTTGAGTGTGTTTTGAGTGTGTGTGTGTGTGTGTGTGTGTGTGTGTGTGTGTGTGTGTGTGTGTGTGTGTGTGTGTGTGTGTGTGTGTGTGTGTGTGTGTGTGTGAAAGAGAGAAAGAGAGAACATTATCCATTACAATTCAAAAGAACACACAAATGTGTGTGTGTGTGTGTGTGTGTATGTATGTGAGTGAGAGTGTTTGTGTTCCATTAGTGAAATTGGCTGTGTGTGTGTTTGTGATGTCAGGTATAGAGTACTGTATGTTTTTCAGTACAGTGCGAGTCTTTTGTATCGACAGAAGCCTAAGACTGATGAGACCAAGCAGGCATTAAAGCTAGTGTGTGTTTGTGAGTGTGTGTGCACATGCACCGTTATGAGTGTTTCAGTATGCATGCGTGTGTGTGTGTGTGTGTGTGTATGTGTGTGTGCATGCATGCGTGTGTGTGTGTGTGTGTGTGTATGTGTGTGTGCGCGCGCGAGTGCGAGCACTTCCCTTAGCCTGTTTGCGCTGGCGTGGCGAGGGCCGAGGCTAATGAAAGCGGCAGGCAGGCATAATGAGAGATAGCCTGGGATAATGGAGAAGGTAATTACTGCGGCTCACAGCCTGCAGTGTTTAAGAATCACATCATCGATCGCCACGGCTAAGGGACGCAAGCATGCTGAGGAGCGAAGGAGCGGAGACAGAGAGAGAGAGGGAAAAAATGAATGAAATCAGCTTTGTGATAAGCACAGGACCTCATTTGAGGGAACACCTCATGGAGATGAGGTTGTGGGGGTTCAATAGCTACACATACACACACACACACACACACACACACACACACACACATACACACCTCTTCTAAAAACATTATCAGAACTTTCTAGACATATTTGTCTGGCAAGAGTTTTATCAACATCCTGTCCAACCTTTTTTAGCTCAACATGGTACAAGGACTCCACAAGGTCATGGTTTCCATTTTGGAAAAGAAAATTTTCATTTTAATCAAAGGTCTTGTAAATACTACAATCATAATAGAATACAATCAGTCTGCCCAGAGTTTTAACAAATCTGGCCAACGCTTGTCACTGTTATGGTGTGCAGCCCTGCAGAGGAAATTCCATTTCCCACCTCATGCTGTTCAATGGCCAAGACAATAGCCAAAGACAATCACTTTGCTTTAATAACAGGAAGCACACGTGTGAGGGAGTGCAGGAGACTCAGTGGGGAGCGTGTTTTCAGTTTTTCAGACTTTCACTGCCTGTGGGGGGTGAGGTGTGTGTGCGTGGAGAAGGTGTATGTGTGTGTGTGCGTGGGGAGGGGGGTGAGGTTTGTGTGCATGTTGGGGGAGGGGGGAGGTGTGTATGTGTGCACGGGGAGGGGGGTGAGGTGTATGTGTGGGGAGGAGGCTGAGGTGTGTGTGTGTGTGTGGGGAGGGGGGTTCTTCAACGCCTATGATTACATGCTTGTCTGTCCACACTGTACTGTGTTTTGACAGTGCTCATCAGGGAGGAATAGCACAACCCTCTACCCTCCTTGATACACACACACACACAACACACACGTACGCGTGCACACACACACACACACACATCATCATCTCTACAACCATTCATCATCATGATGAAGATTTACACACACACACACTCACACAAACACACACACACACACACACAGACCATCTGTACAACCATCTATCATCAGGATGAAGATTTACACACACACACTCACACACACACACACACACACAGACCATCTGTACAACCATCTATCATCATGATGAAGATTTACACACACACACACACACACACACACCCTTGATCCACCCATCTGCGGCTGTTCTCCTTGTCTTTTTCTCCTGCTGTCATGGTGGTCAGGCGGCTCCATCACCCACGGTGGCAGAGGGGGTCCGGTGAGGTGGAGTGGGGTGGGGAGACTGCTGCTGACACCAGGGGATCAATCTCCAGTCACACTGCTCCCCCTGCAGCTTTCTAACTGTCACCACCACCTCTCTCTCTCTCTCATCTTCTCTCTCTCTCATCTTCTCTCTCTCTCTCTGTCTCTCTCTCTCTGTCTCCAGGACAGGTCATTACTTATTACACATCAATGTAGTGTACATTATACATCCCAGCATGCTCTCTGGGCTTTAGCACTTGTTAGTGCTGTCTCTGTGTCCCTATCTCTCTCGTCTTCTCTCTCTCTCTCTCTCTCTCTCTCTCTCTCTCAATTCAATTCAAGAAAGCTTTATTGGCATTTGCTCTTGGCTTTTCAGAGCTAGATGGTGGAGTGAGTCGGGGTGGCTCATTTTAATGTGTTGCCAGAATTTAAGGGCTTTTTTTTTAATGTTGATTAATGGGGGGTATTGGCCTAATTCTGCCCTGCATGCGTTGTTCGGCGTCCTCCTCTGTAGTCGGAGGATACTTCTGCAGAACTCTGTACGCAGGGCTTCGGTTGGATGTTTATCCCAGCTTGAAAACTCATACCCCAACCCCCATACCTCACAGCCATATAGTGCTATTGGCTCAATTACAGTTTTAAATATTTGAATCCAGATTCTAATTGGTAGTTCCAATGTAATTGATCTTTTGATGGCATAAAATGCTTTTTTTACCTTTTCTTTTAGTTCCTTCACAGCCAAGCCAATGTCCTGTTGAAGTTAGGCTTATACCTAAATAGGTATAGTTGTTTGTACGATCAATTTTGATGTTACCTATTTTAAAGTTGTTTGCATTTCCCTGTAGCCTGGAACATTTTTGGAAGATAAGTACCTTGGTTTTTTGAGGGTTTATTTTCAGGGCCCATGTCTGGCAGAATTTTGCCAGTACATCCATGTGATGTTGGAGGCCTTCTTTCGTCGGTGACAGCAAAACCAAATCATCTGCAAAGAGCAAGCACTTGACTTCAGTGTCCTGCAGCATGAGTCCTGGACCTGCAGAGTTCTGCAATGTTTTTGCCAGCTCGTCTATATAGATGTTAAATAGTGTAGGGCTTAGGCTACAGCCCTGTCGTACTCCCCTCCTTTGATGGAAGAAATCAGTCCTGCTACATCCTATTTTAACAGCGCACTTGCTGCTTAAATACATAGATTTAATTATGTCATACAGTTTGCCTCCCACGCCTCTCTGGATGACTCTGAACAGGCTTTTCTGGGCTGTAGTTTTTGTAGCTTTTCATCAAGTTCTTTTGGAGTTATTGGGAAATCCAGTGGGTTTTGATTTTCTTTTATGACTGTCTCAAGGTTTTCTATCTGATATTTGTTGTTGGTCGGAATTTAGGGTGATATTGTTGAAAAGTTTTTTGAAGTGCTCTTTCCATATATCACCGTTCTGAATCGTTAAGTCATCATTGGGCCTTTTGTTCAGATGTTTCCATTGGTGCCAGAATTTGTTTGAATTGATTGATTCCTCTAGATCATTAAGCTGGTTTTGTGTAGAGCATGTTTCTTCAGCAATGTTCAGACTCGTGTAGTAGCATTTCAAACAGAAAAATAATTTATTTTTCCCAAACTTTCATTAGTTACAGTAACTTTCTTCCATAAACTATAACTAAATAGGAGTAGGGCTTTTATTTATTTACCTATAAACTACCACCACGACAGTCAGAAAAAGTGTTGCTCCTATCTCCATGCTCTCACCCCTCTTCTTCACATGTTCCAATTAAACCTACTCAGCCTCAGCCACACCTATTCTCCTTGCTACTGCCCCCTATAGGCCTGAGGTTATTAATACATTTTCCAAACATTAAAATGGCACTTACATTTTGTATATATTGTTTTTTTTCTTTTTTCTTACTGTATGTTTGTATATTTTAAGGCGTTCCATGTACTGGATACGTATCTCTTGGTTGTCTGGTTGGCGGTGTTTTTGATTTGATAATTTTCTCAGGTCTTTCCTTTGTTGTTTGCATTCAGAATCGATCCATTCGTCTGATTTTATTTTCTTTTGTTTGTTTTTATTTATGGGCAAATTTGAGATTTTGGCTACATGATTAAATATTTGGTTTAGGTGCTATACACCCAGATTAATGCCTTCTTTGCTGTGTGGGTAATGTGTCACTAGGAATGTGACTGAGTATCTGGGTGGGCTACTGCCCTTTGATAATTTTCAGAACTGTCTTTACCCCAATTATAGCTGGGTTTTATTTTTGACATTTTTCCAGGCTTTATAAAAGGAGACAAGGGTTTCTGTTCTATTGAAATACAGTACACAGTTATCTGACTGTGATCAGACAATGGGGTTTGTGGCTTGACTGTGAAGGCTCTCAGAAAAGTCCAATTTAAATCTGTTATGGCATAGTCCATAGTGCTACTGCCAAGAGCAGAGCTATACGTATACCGGCCAAGGGAGTCGCCCCGGAGCCTACCATTGACAATGTACAGACTCAGACTTCGACACAGTCGTAGTAGTTCCCTACCATGTGCATTTGTGTTTTTGTCATAGTTCTGTCTGGGAGAATAAACAGGGAAATGGATGTTGTCTCCTGTAATGAAACTATCACCTTGTGTGTTGATAAAGTCCCTCTCCAGTCCTAGAATTTAGGTCTCCACAGATCATAACATTCCCTAGGGATAGGATAGGGATCATAGAAAGTGTTTTCGTTGAAATAAGGAGTGTCTATTGGGGGGATGTAAATTGCGCAGACGAAGAGATTTTGAGGTGTCATTATTGTTTCTTTTTTAATTTTCAGCCACAGATTGTTTTCTCCTTTTTTGACCATTTCTATAGATTTTGGAAGTTCTGATTTATACCAGATGAGCATCCCTCCTGAGTTTCGTCCTTGTGTTACACCTTTTAGCTTACTAGATGGGACAACTAATTCTTTATAACCTGGGGGGCAGCCAGTGGGCTCATCTCCTTTACACCATGTCTCCTGTAAAATTAAGACATCAACATCTTTCATTGCTGAAATGAACTCGGGGTCTCTACTCTTTAGGCCAAAGACAGAGGATCTTAGACCCTGAATGTTCCAAAGTGAAACACAGAAAGATTTCATTTAGTTATTGTATGTGCTTCTGTTTTGTTGCATTTCAAGAAGAGAGAAGTATTTGGCTATAACAGCATTTAGCAATTTAAATTGTACTATACAGTAGAGAGAATACATTTATATGAACAAATATATAGATCTTTTTTTTCACATTTGTTGTTTTGTCCATTTCACATGTGGTTGGATATCTCTTACAACGATCCACTGCTCAACACGCATGCACAGATGAGGCCAAGCATTTGTTGTATATCTCTGAGTTCAGCTGGGCTCCCTGTTCCGCTGAGCACCTGTGCATAGGTGGGCATACCTGGCTGAAGCTGGGGTTGTTGTGGTGGCTGTGCAGGTGTAGGTCTAATTGTAGTGGGCAGTGCAGTTGGTTCAGACCTTTCCTGGCTTCTCTTTGGTCTGACTGGTTGTGGTTGGTAGTTTTGGTGTCCTCGGTTGTAGGATTGATGGTGAGGGTTCCGGTCAAATGCTGCGTCTTTCAGTGTCTTCGCAAACACAGGGACCACATGTTTATGCAAATGATCGTGAGGCCTTCTCTATTACTGCCCTCAGTGAGTCGGCCACACCATCTTGTCGAGCTCTTAGGTCATTTGTTCCAGTGTGGATCAGGATGTGACTTGGTGACCCCAGCTGACTTTCATTGAGAAGCTCTAGTGCTTTTTGGGTAGTGGGACACCAGAGCTTAGTTGCATTGTGATTTGGAAAGAGTTTTTTCATATTTATGAATTTACCAGTCGATAAGGAGAACAATGTTTGTTTGCTCTGGGATTCTTGTGTCCTGCCTCACGTCTTGTTCATTTGTAGTGGGCTCTGTGGACTGTCTGGGGTATCCTGTGTGTTGGTTGGGGCTGAGGCGTGCATCTAACTCTGCATGGTCTCTCTCTCTCTCTCATCTTCTCTCTCTCTCTCTCTCTCTGTTCCTTTAGGCCCAGTTCTGTGTGGAACCAAGCTTAGCTGAGCTCCAGAGCTGTCCTCAGTGGATGGGGGAGACAGGAGGAGCGTGTGGGGGGAGAGGAGCAACGCTGTCTCGGACGCCAGTGGATGGCGCTGGACCAGAGCCGCGGCTGGCGTAGACGAGCACCAGGTCCCCAGGGAGGCTGCGGCGCGTGGGCAGACGAGACGAGCAGATGGCTGAGGGGGGAAAAGGAGATGGTGACATAGGTGATGCTGTGCGGCTCTTCAAAGGACTCTGGCGTCCCCACCTGCCACTTGCAGCGGCTAGGTAACAGTCACTGATGGGCTGGGCTGTCTGTCAATCAGCATACACAGAGGAGACATCACTGAGCTCCTGAAGGCCAACTCTGTATCTCTCTACACCTGCCCCCCCGTCCATTCTCTGTTGCACCCCCCCCCTCTTTTTCTTCCCCTTGAAACCTCTGTTCCCCTATCTGTGTAGTCATTCATCTATGTCAAGCAACTTGAACCGGACTGGCAAGAAATAGCATTAAATAAATGGCCCTACTTCTCCACAGGAGAGGTCTGTATCATGTCCATGTGTAGAGCATCTCTAACACTCATTGTGTAAAATCTATTTGTGTTGCTATAGCAACTCCCAAGGGATCTGGGCAGTTCTGGAGGTCAAACAGGTAGGTGCTGAGTCACTTTGGATAGTGTCTGGTAGGCTACATACCAGTCAACTTTAAAACAGATTACGTGCCGGTTAAGTGACAGAATCCTTATGGAATGTTTGATCGTATATCATAGGGCATTAGAGCTGACACAAAACAGCCTGTGGTTTGTTATCAGGGCAACTGAGCAATAATCAGAGTACCGAGAGGCCTCCAACCTGACTAGACATGTTTTAACAGGGCCAAGCAAGAAGCCAAGGTGCCGGTAAAGCTGAACAATGGCAGTGGAGGTGAGCTACGGGGTTCCTTTCCCGTTATGGCGGGGGGCTTCCTTTCCCAGTATGGGAGTGTCATAGGCTGATGGGGAGGTACACTCGCTGTCCCTTCCTGACTATTTGTCTGATGTGTGTCTGCGATAAGCAGCGATACAGGAAGGAGGGCTGAGAAGGGGAAAGACAGGGCTGTGGAGAGGAGAGGAAAGGAGAGAAAAACAACTGCACTGAGAAAAAGGAGACGAGTGTGGGACCAGTTACAGGGAGGGTGAGTGTGTTTCATGAGTGTGTGGTTACTATGGTGAGACAATGAGACAATACCAACACCCTGCAACAATACACTAATCTGTTACATGTGACAGGGAGTGACAAACAATTATCGCATGATAACAATGTTAGGTAAACATTAAAGTTGTTATCATAACAATTTTGCTTTCTTGGCATTTCAAGGCGTGAATGTGATCACAGTTATCAGTAACACAGACTGATACTGAAATTTTGTTGCAATGGGTATCCTTGTAAGTGATTTAATTCTGATTCAGGACAGTGCTCAGCTGTAAAGTATGTTAGTCTGTTGTAGATTGGAACTCCACCTTTAGTTAACCCATGTCCAAAAAAGGCTGCACACAAATATGTTATTTTGTTTTGGACAAAAGGTATTTTGTGTGCTGACTGACCCAAATTCTGCTACTCACTATGCCAAACTCTGACTGTGGGAAAGTTTACAGCTTAGTGCTATTCCACAATTTGTATTCAGAAACATGCAGGCCTTCATATATAATTATCTACATGTAAAACACTGAATTCCACATTACACTGTTAGAAACATGCAGGCCTTCATATATAATTATCTACATGTAAAACACTGAATTCCACATTGTATAATTCTGGGGTATTCTTACTGTATTCTGATGTGTTCATATGTTACTTCTGTGTGTAGTATACAACGGGGAGAGGTCCATACCAGAGGTGGGACCAAGTCACTGTTTGGCAAGTCACAAGTAAGTCCCAAGTCTTAGCAGTCAAGTCCAAGTCAAGTCCCAAGTAAAGACAGAGAAGGGCAAGTCGAGTCCAAGTCCAAGTCACTTCAAAGCCAAGTCGAGTCCAAGTCCAAGTCCCAATCTTTTTCAAGTCCTGAACAAGTCATCAGGTACTCTTCACTTAATAATGCCATTATTAGACTATCGATCATAATTTTAACACATCAATCTAATCTACAGTATTTTTTTTTTATAAATACAGATTAAAATATGTTCAATGGTTTTGTCTTGAAATCTTTTACGATATATGCATGCGCATACCTGTGAAATATACGCATGAGCATACCTGAGTAATCTGAACGAAACGGATAGCTACAAGACACCCATAGCAGCAAAATTGTATTGTTTTTCCAAATTGCGGTGTCCACTGTAAGGATGAGTACTAATTTGACTGATGGCATTTCACTATGTTAGGCCACAGATTTGCCTGCAAACTATTTATTAGGCTGTCTGCCAGTGGCGACTCATAAGGGAAGCCAAGGTCATGGTTAATGATTACAATAAATGGTGGCCGAAGAATCGTCACATAGGCTACATTAGTAAATTGCTGCAGTTAAATATTTTACGTTTTTATTAGGGCTGTCAAACAATTAAAAAAAAAACTAATTTCTCATATTTTGAAATGAATTAAACTAGATTAATTGTGATTAAAGCTTCTTATGGCATATTAAATACAGCATAAAGCACAAAATTACTGAGTAACCACAAAGGTAAAAGTAAAACACTTCTATTTATTTAAAGGATAACTAGATGTACCGCATAGCGGTACAAAATATGACCGCCGCTCAGTCCTGTACATCCATTCCGCGAAAATAAATCACACTTCAATTTGTCTCCATATTTTACTCCATCCCCCACTCTTGAAACTTTTGTGTATGCTTGTTTGGCATGCCTGAGTGTGTGTGTGTGGCTGCACAAAAAGTAACCTACTGGTGCTGAAAAGGTGAATAGATTGTAGAATAGCCAAAGAAGATGTAGCATTGTTATAAAACCTTTAAAATCTCTAAACAATCACAAGTAGGGCAGTTCATCACAGTTCATCCATTGCAACTGGATTGATGAAAGGTCACTTACACCTGTAGGCTACATTGTATTTGGGAAAAGCAAAAAGGTATCAGCATAATGTTATTTATTTATTTTTATGTATTTATAAACAAAAACATCTCTGTCAGTTCCATGCCGTTTTCAACAGCTATCAAAAACAAAGGTCATTTTGGATGGATGGATTTTTGTGAATGTTTCTTCTTCTACATAAGATTTTAGTCATCTTTAGTTCATGTAATACTTTATTGTCAATGCACAAATTAAGTAACAGTAGTCTGAAACGTTATTGTTAATGCACAAATTAAGTAACAGTAGTCTGAAACGAAATGCTGTTTTACATCTAACCAGTGGTGCAAATAACTGACATGTCCAAATGGGCCTTGATGAAATGCGCCGCTAGACTGTTCATACACATTTTAACGGGCCAAAGTTGAAGAGCTTTTGTCCGTTATTGTTCGTTACCAAATATAGGCTGATTCATGTTCCCTTGCATTGTGTAACTGAGGTCCATGGCTAGTCTGGCTTTCATCAGACCAAGCTCAATCTTTTAAGAAAAAAAAAATAAATAGCGGGCAGATCAGGCTGGGTTCACCCAGCCTAGTCCATAGGCACCCGATATTGTTTAATTTTCAGATTGAGATATACACGCTCTGGCTATTCTAAATGCAAAATGCATTAGGGAGTTATGACAAAACTGTAACTAACAAACTAGATCCTAATAGAAAGCTGTTAGCTTCCCTAAGCTACAGGTAGGATTATAAGGTAGGCCTATTTACAACATAAATTGTCAATAGGCTATGCTGGCGACACAAATAAAATCTCCTTTGGAAACCAATGGCTTACGACTTACAGTATCAAGCAGACTTAAACTGCCATATCGTGGCGAAAAGTTGTAATAACATTCACGCAGCTCCATGAGTCAAGGAAAGCGCGAATGAAGTAGCCACTTCTAAACGGGACCCACTACACAGTAGCTTAAGGTGTGTTGCTAAAGCAGCCATAATGAAATGAAGATGTCATTGTTTGGATACTTCACACACACGTGCTTTTTAATTTCACAGACTACAACTACCAAGCTGGAATCAAAGCACATCGATTCCCCTCTCACACCCTGCACGCACTTAAAACAAAATAAACAGGCGTCTCAGTCTCACGCATGTATAGGCAAAACTGTATTAGACCGGTGTAACGTTGGTAAATCTTCCATTGCACAGAATGATTTTGTAGCACGTGCAATAAATGACAGTCGAAAGATACAAACAGTGCTGCTATCAATTTGCTTGGTATAACCGCATTTATACTTTTCTACAAATGCAATCAATCAAATGGGCCTCCATCACTCAACCAATGCTAACGGTAACATTACCTAGGTCCTTATTGATATTACAAGATTAATGTACCTGCAGTAAAAACCAAGCATGTCCGATAAACATCCTCAGATTTATTTCGGCTTCAAGAAGAAATGGGAATTACACTTCATGTGAACATCGTCCTGTCCTTATTAGATGTTCGCTGCGGTAAATTACAGTCCTTGTAGGAAGTGTCCATTGTTTTTCCAACCCACTTTTAACTTCCAACAAAATTACGTCTCACTGCAACGATGCGCCATCTAGTGGACAAACGACTACTTATCGCCAATACTGAAAATGAAGCCATGATGATGATGATGAATATTTATTTTGGCTTTCTTTTGATCCTACTGAATTTGTAATTATGTATCGGCCGTTCTAATACCGATAGTATGTGGGTGCCTGTGTGTGTGCATGTTTATATGTGTGCACCGCCATTTACAGGCCAATGAGTGTACAGTCACTAAATGTACACATAACCTAATTGTTTTAGACCCCCCCATGGATGAAATTCTACGACACTTGGCATACCCCCAGACCCCCAGAGAATGCCAGGTCAATCATACACATAAAATTTGGTGCAGTTCTGAACATCTTAACTGAAGATAGGGGCGATTAAAGCAGAATAATATTGCATTTTCATTTTTTTACCGGGGGGGTTGGGTGCAAATCACAAATGAGTGATTATGAGCCAGGTTGATGTGGGCCCTTGAGACCAACATACCATAAAAGATTCACAGAGAACTGTGTCTGCCCTACCCTCCTTTCGTGGGGTCCAGTCCAGCAGGGGGCTGCAGATCAAAACGAAAAATGACGGTTCCATGCTATCCATGTGGGGGTACATGCCCACCAAGTTTTGTGTACCCCGGTCTTTCAGTGTCCCGGGAATCCTTGTTGGTGTACGTCACTAAATGTACACATAAATTATTTTATTGTAAGGCCCCCCATGACCGAAAGTACACAAAACTTGGCATGCATTCGAAGGGTGTCATAATGATCCTACACTTTTAATTTCGTGCAGTTTTGACCTTGTCAGCCAGAGATATTGTGATGAAAACACCTAATTGTTTGCTTTTTAATTTTTAACTAGGTGGCGCTATACATGAAATAAGTGGTAATGGGATGGGTTGACATGCCCCCTTAAGACCAACATACAAAAAAAAGGTGGACCTCCTAGGCCCTACGGTTCTCGAGATATTCACAGAAAACTGTCTCCGGCCACCTACAGGCCAGTTGGTGTATAGTAACATAAATTAATTTATTGTGTGGCCCCCCATGAACGGAATTCCACAAAACTTAGCGTGCATACAGAGGGTGTCATAATGATCCTACACTTCCAATTTCGTGCAGTTTTGACTATGTTAGGTCACAGATACCTTCAATTACACCACCTTATTTTACTTTTTTGTGTTTAACTAGGTGGCGCTATACATGAAATGAGTAGTTATGGAATGGGTTGACATGGCCCCTTGAGATCAACATACAAAAAAAAAATGGTCCTCCTAAACCCTACGGTTTTCGAGATATTCACAGAAAACTGTGTCTGCCCTACCCTCCTTTCGCGGGGTCCAATTCAGCTGGGGGCTACAGATCAAAACGAAAAACGATGGTTCCATGCTATCCATGTGGGGTTACATGTCCACCAAGTTTCGTGTACCCCGGTCTTTCAGTGTCCCGGGAATCATTGACGGAAATTTGGGCATCTAAAAGAAAAAAAAAAAAAAAAAATCTGACTAAACCTATATGACCGCCGCTTCGCTGCGCGGCGGTCATAATAATGACAAAGTTTGTAAAAGGTGCACTGTCACTTTAAGCCCATTGTGTGCCACTGTCCACACGTTCTCCTAATGATGTTTTTTTACCAGCTCCATTCAAATATAGCTATGGCTAGCCTAGTCCACAAACTCTAACATTGTTTGTGCCACATGTATAGCACAATACTACAACGATACGCATGATATTAAGTTGGCACAAACAGCTTTCATTCTTTTGGAAATAAAAGCATGTAATGACATGATGCTTGCTAGACATTTTCTGTTTGCAATTAAAAGTGAATTATGAGCCTGGTATAGCCAGTAGCCACCTAGCTACGTGGAATGCGTTTCAATCGGCATAATATCATGTGCTTCATGTAAACGAATTATTGAAGACTTCAAGACTCACCAGTTCCATTACACAAAAGCAAAGACAACTCTTCATATTCTTGTCCATTTGCAGCCTATGTCAAAGTGCCCTGGCTCTCACAGTTTATAACAGTAGTGAGTACCGGATAAATCCGCAATTTCCTCTAATCTCTCTTTGTTTCCTTCATGATTTCCCTTCATAGGCCCACGTTTCTCTCCCTTTCGTGCGCGCTCAATTAAATGGAGTAGGCCGCTAGCATACGTTCAAGTTGGATCCTCCTTATGTAACATGCTGTTGATACATTTTGACATTGTAAACGTTCTCTAACAAAAATGCAAATCAGTTTGCAGTAAAGCTAATATTTATTTATTATTGGTCCTTCCTCTGTCTCTTGGTGCCCTACACACAGTGCGTGATGCGTGGTGGTAACAGCAGCACTGATCACTGTGCTCTGCCTGTTTGTGTCCACTATGTGTATTTTGTTTTTTTCGTTGCAAGGTGAAAGCATCTCTGGGGTGACTGGTCTACGATCAGGAAATTCATTTTTTGACTCGAGACCTGTCAAGTCATTACAAGTTAAAGAGGCAAAGTCCGAGTCAAGTCTCGAGTGAATAGTCTTCAAGTCCAAGTCGAGTTGCAAGTCATGCCGAATTTGATCAAGTCGAGTATGAAGTCATTAAAATCATGACTCGAGTCTGACTCGAGTCCAAGTCATGTGACTCGAGTCCACATGTCTGGTCCATACTATTGTACATAACATAACTGTGCCTTAGGCCTGTGCACCAGCAGGAAGGTCAGACAGGCCGATGTTTGGGAACATCCGAGGAACATCAGACATGGGCCATTCGGGCTGGTATCCATCCGGCCAGAGCCGGGTTTTGTACACTGGTTGGCACCTGCCACGTTGGCATGATTGTCGTTTGTATGTTTTAGTATAACAGGCTTTGTCTCTGACTCCGAGGCTTTGTTTTGACTCTGAGACGGATCGAGGAAGCGACCAAGGAGCATCTTCTGTCGGAAGGCTCAGCCGCCGCTTCTAACAACAACCACAACTGTTAGACTCTGCACAGTTTTACTGTTCGAGACTTAGCCTGTTTTCTGTTATTCATTATTGTACCATCTACAATAAATCATCATCTAATCGCCGATCCTGATCCCGCCATCAAGCTTTATTGACCATCTTCAATACAACCATTAGAACTAAAACACAACGCAACAACCAGAGAATCCTACAACATTAACACTGTCAGAAACATGCAGGCCTTCATATATAATTATCTACATGTAAAACACTGAATTCCACATTACACTGTTAGAAACATGCAGGCCTTCATATATAATTATCTACATGTAAAACACTGAATTCCACATTAACACTGTAAGAAACACTAATAACTATGATCATTTATATGTTAAGAATTATGTAAGATTTGAATATATGCTTTTTTCCTTCAGCTGTGGTCTACTTCACAAGTTGTCAGATGCAAGTCTGCCTAGTGTTCTGTAAACATAATGTAGGCTGAGTGTAAACACACCACATGAGCTGTGACGAGCAGGAGAGTGAAACTGAAGTGAATCGGGCGCCTGTGTCCAGCAGTCAGGCCTCCTCATCCTCACGCACCGGACTGTGCAGTGGCTGCAGATGAGATCACTACAGATAGCCTCAGGCCAGAGAAGATGAAGAACAGTGTTAGTTCTCCTTCCTTTGCACACCCGCTATCCTACTTACCCCCAACCCCTACCTCCACCACATACACACATCTACTCCTTCTACTACCCCTGGGGCAGAACAAATTGTGATCTCCCCTGCTGTGAAGTACACCTGTAGGCCATAGGGTAGATCTCCACTGTCGAGCAAAAAAGTTTTTTTATCAAATTTCTCAGACACAGCTGTTCCTCTGATATGAGTGCAGGGATGGCTTGTTCAGTGGATTTGTTATAAAGAAGAAACAAGGGTGCTGTAGGCTCTCAATGTGCTACAATCAGCACAAGTTAAGAAGCTACAGTATATATATACATATACATATACATATACATACAGTCATGTTATTTAATGATTATTTCAGATAATTTCAATACAATTGCAGTTGTGTTGTTTGATTGAGTAAAGATAAATCAAATAACAATAACCAATTACAGTTCCACTATTTGGAAAAAATGATTTGATAATGATTGATAAAATGGAGGATATAGTATTTTGTATACCAACAAAGGCAGGTGTGTAGCCTATGCTTGCACAAGATAAGCTAATGTGAATAACTCATTGCCGAAGTTATTACTCACTAACACATCTAACTTTAATTACCTCCCCCGCTCGGTGTCAAACAAACACACACACACACACACACACACACACACACACACACACACACACACTTAAGCAAGCAATCTTTTACATGCAAACTAAATGAAATGGCACCTGTGTGCACTAGCCCATCATAACTGATGAGGTTGCAGACACAGTGCATACATGCATCCCGTACATCCCTGGTATTTCCCTCCAGGCCAGTAAGATCAAACACCAAACCATTCCTTCCAGGACACTTGGACTCTTGACCGCTCTCTAATTGCAATGAGCTCAAAACCATATGTTGTCTTCCAGTAAATGTCATGGCTGCTGGTGGGGATTGCCCATACTTGTTGATCTCTTGGCCGTCTGTCAAAGGGCTTTGGGAAGGATAAGAGGACGCTTGTTCCCACAGACTGCCTCTCTTTCATTGGGAACGGGGTTCTATAAACTCAATTGTGCACTGGGCCCTTAGACCTCATGCCAGAGAGAGAGAGAGAAAGAGAGAGAAAGAGAGAAAAAGAGAGAGAGAGAGAGAGAGAGAACCCCTCATCTGAGCAACAACAGGAAGAGGGAAGCACATGTTTATACACGCCCCCAGTCATCCACTCATTAATGCACATTTGTTCGTCTCCTTCCCTCACTTCTCTCACTCTTCTCTCTCTCGCTCTCTCTGTCTGTCTGTCTGTCTGTCTATCTGTATGTCTGTCTGAACCAGTGGATATTCCTTTCCTTGTAGATGGCGCTCTCGTCTGGACCAGCAGTTCTCTCATCTGACAGAGATGGCGTGAGACGGAGGTAGCAGTTCCCAGGCTTTCAACACTCATCCTCCATTTCTACTGTGAGTACAAACGTCTCTGTCCATCTTTCTTCTCCTCCTCCTCCTCCTCCGCTGCCTTCACCTCTCAATCACTGAGCATCATTTCTTCTTGTTGCCTCATGCTTCTCTCGGTGGTTTATTGTTTGTTTGTCTGATAGTGCATGTGTCATGTGGAGTAAGTAGGAAGTTTGGGTTTGTGAGGAGGGGTGGAGGAGAGGAGAGCGGTTGCCAGAGGGTCCGACATCAGTGCCTGGATTCCCCACACTCCTCTCGTCCTTGCACACACATGCGGATACAGGCGCATGCACACACACACACAGACACACACACACACACACACACACACTCTAAAACTTTCTCTCAGTTTCTCTCTTACACAGACACATGCACGCATACACACACACACACACACAGAGAGAGAGAGAGAGAGAGAGAGACACACGCACACACACACACACACACACACACACACACACACACACAGGCAGACGGAGGCTGTATATGGCAGCCACCCTGGCAGAGCCACTGACAAGCCTGTGAGGTCTGTGCCTGTGTGCCTGTCAGTGGAGGCCTCTCTCTCTCTCCCACTATCTCTCTCTCCAAACTCTCTCGCTCTCTCTGTCCCCTCTCTCTCTCTTTTCCCAACTCTCTCTCTTTTTTCTCCCTCCCTCCCTCCTGGGCAAACATCACGCTGACAGGCATCCAGCGCCCACTGGCCACAATGGTGGCGGAGGTGCCAGCCGGGTAGAGACAAGAGAGACGCGTTGGCCCACACCGCGGCCCCATACATCCAGCCAGCTAAAAATATTGTAATTAATAATGTTATTTTTGAGCAGACGCCTTTCCTGCAGTGGAAGTTATATATAATATAATATAATATAATATAATATAATATAATATAATATAAAACATAATATAACATAACATAATATAATATAACATAACATAACATAACATAATATTATATTATATTATATTATATTATATTATATTATATTATATTATATTATATTATAATATAATATTATTATTATTATTATTATTATTATAATATGTTTGGCTGCATACTTTAAACTTTAAAAAGACTACCACTCTGATTCACAAGGAAGTTTGAGGTCTTGATTTTACATTTAGCTTTATCCTTGATATGAGGAAGTGGTTTCAACCATATTGAAACCGTGTTTATACAGCTGTGCTTAGTAGCGCTAGTGATTTCTCCTTGATCCATAAGACCTGTCAGCACTTGTACTAAAAAGCCACAGCAAACACCAGCTTCATGGCAGAGACCCTGGTGACATTTACAGTAAGGACATGCTGCTACTAACATAGTGACATTTTTATGTTTCCGCTGCCATCCAGCCAAATTGGTGGGGACAAACACTATCTTAACCATCATAGCCACAGTATGTGTGGACATACTGCATGTCCACACCTTCTGAGACAGGGCATTATTAGCCGTGTTCAGGGGCACTTGAAAGCTTTGACAAACTTTCTATTTTTGTCAGTCAGTGACGAGTGTTTCTTTCTCTGAAGGGTTTTGCAGCCTCTCGAAGTAGCTAATGACTGACACTTCTGTGCAATTTTCGCATTGAGAGACTTGAGAGAGAAAGAGAGAGAGGGAGAGAGAGAGAGAGAGAGAAAGAGAGGGGCAGCCCTGAACCGCAAAGGTGAGGAGAGAGAGCATTGATGGAGGAGGCCATTTTCTTATTGCCGTACCCGTAGAACGGGAGTCGCTGTAATGAGCTCTCCTAATGGACAGGGCCATCAATTTCGAGGGCTAATGCTTTTATTAGAGCCATCAGAAGAGGCTAATGATTCTGGCCAGAGCTTTTGTTGAGAGCAATCCAGAGGCTCGATGACATTTCCCTGTTAACGAGCTACACAGTGTTCTCACAGTTTGGAAAAGACTCAAAATAAAGCCCGAAAGCTGTGAGAGTCGTCTGCGGATATGTGCTAATCATCCACCCCTCCTTCCCAGGAGGTGTGAAAAATATGTTAACGGAGTAGTAAACCTTGTTGCAAGGACGGACTGTTTTGAACATCCTCCTGTTAAAACACATTAATGGGTTATTGTGAACCATGGCATTCAAAAGTCACACTCTTCATATTAACTCTCTCTTTATAAGTACTTACATAAGTAGTGAAAAATAGTATGTACTTTCTCTATATATAAATACTTACATAAGTAGTGAATAATAGTATGTACTTTCTTTGCAAGTATTATGTTGTGACATGTGACAAAAACTGACCTCAACTGTAATTACACAGTTTAACAACATAGACATACCATACCACATAGACATAAAAAAAGGACAATGTTAATAACTAAATAGTTAATTAAGTGTACATATAAACTATGATTAGCCAGTAGGTGAGTATGAAAATAAGAAATAGAGTCTGCTTGAAAGAGTCAGAGAAGGACAGTAAATGCAGCAGCTGTGTCAGTATAAGTGGACAATGCATGCTGAGGCTTTACTCGATGAAACCTCGATGGATTTACTCTTCAGATTTGCAAAGACTACAGTTCCTGCTAATCGAAAACATTGAGAAAACACAATGGGAACTATATGTGCTTGCTCTAAGGGATGTAGTCTTAAGCTTAGTAAAGAACCTTGAGACTACTGTATGTGAAATACAAATGTTGTTATGTGAATGCATAAGTGATGAATGAATTCCATAGCTCCTTCGAGAGACATGCCGGAGACGGTGTTGATAGAAGCCTTTAACTGTGGTGCACACCTAGTGGTAGTTATGTATGTGGTCTCACAGACACACACACACACACACACACACACACACACACACACACACACCACCATCTCCCCTTCTCAGGGATTAAGATGCAGACCCCTTTGGCTCAGATAAATAAAGGGATAAATCATGCAGGAGTGTCTTTTGATGCCTGAGTGGGTTTTCATGGTGCTGCGCTCCAACCAAAAAAAAAAAAAAATCAATGTTGATGAGTGGGAGGGGGGCATGCATTGTCCCCTAACTGCAACCATGGCTCAGAGGCCCATCCAAACGTTTCTTCTCCCTCTCTCTCTCTCTCTCTCTCTCTCTCTCTCAGAGTCTTGCTCTCTGTTTAAATCATTCATTCTCTCTTTCTCTGTCAGTCTCTCTTGTTCTCATTCTCTCTCTCTCTCTCCTTTGCATTCTCTCTCCCTCGCTCTCTTTCTCTGATGAGCTGAGAGGGATGACCCAGGGCACTGTTGCCATGGCGGCACAGTGGTATTTCCTGATGCCCCTGAGGGCAACGTTTGCGCTCTCTCATCGTCCACTTTCGCCAACATGTGCTGCGTGGCCAAGCTAGCGGATATCCTGCGCACACTTCAGTATGCTCAGATTTCTGTCAAATAAGTCCAGACAGAGGATCAACATGTGAAAAAGGCTTTTATAGAATTATTTGAATGGATGGATGCAGGAAGCTTTTCATGCTGAAATATGTCTTGTCTCTCTGCTGGTGTCTATTTATGACATCCGAGTTACCTTGTGAAATCAGCTGTCACTGTTTCTTTTCCACTGGGTTTCAATTAAGCCTATTTTGCCATGCAGCTCTGGGTGTCGTTTTTGACTTTTGACTCGTGCGTGGTGCGGAAGCTTTCCCATGCAGTTGTTTTTGACTCAATGAGTTTCTACCCCAGAGGCAGTCAGAGTGATCTATTTGCTTGTGTTCGACGCTATCCTCACATATCCCATTTCCCCCTCTGCTTAAACATTTGCAACAGGTGACAGACTACCTGCCAGGCCACTAACCACTTTGTTTAAATTCAGCTGCATGAGCAACAGTCATGTGGCCATATCTAGCAGTGCTTGTCTAGTCCAGCAGAACTCTCTTGAGTGATTCAGTGTGCACTTGAACTGTCAGAAGGGTAACAGCACCAGACTGCTTCCAAGGGGTTTAGTCTTCCTAAGCAAAGCAGAAGGCATCCCAAATTAATTCAGCTTGATTTTATTTGTTTTGCAACAACGCAACTACACTACGCTTCACAGCAGTGAAATCTTTCATGTGCTGACAGCTTTTAGCCCAATTGTGTGCACTGGTCTGCCCATTAGATGACGCTAACTAGATGTACCGCAGAGCGGTACAAAATATGACCGCCGCCCAGTCCAGCACATGTTTTCCACAAAAAGAAATCACGCTGAAAGGCCTATATGATTCTGTCTCACTAAATTGCATTATCCACACTCAATTCTCACTGGTATCTGCTAGACAACAAGTACCAAAACATGATTAGTTCATAGATTTCACATGTAAAATTCATTTTATACAACCCCACCTCCATCTTGCCTGTTCAGAATTCTGAGAAATTCTTGATTGTTTGTGTTATGTTTATGTTATGTGTGTGTGAGTGTGTGTGTGTGTGTGTGTGTGTGTGTGTGTGTGTGTGTGTGTGTGTGCGTGCTTGTGTGTGTACCTGCGTATGTGCCTGTGCATGCAAGCGTACATATGTATACTGTGTGAGGATGTGTCATACGTATGATTACTTTGAATGTATGTGTGTGTGTGTGTGTGTCTGTTTGTGCACATGTGTGCACATGAAATGGGTTAACATGACCCCTGGAGGCAAACATACGGAAAAAAATTGTCATCCTAGGCCCTACAGTTCTCAACATATTCACAGAGAACTGTGTCTGCCCTACCCTCCTTTCGGGGGGTCCAGTCCAGCGGGGGGGCTACAGATAAAAACGAAAAATGACGGTTCCATGCTATCCATGTGGGGGTACATGCCCACCAAGTTTGTGTACCCCCGGTCTTTCAGTGTCCGGGAATCCTTGTTGGTGTACGTCACTAAATGTACACATAAATTATTTTATTGTAAGGCCCCCCATGAACGAAAGTACACAAAACTTGGCATGCATTCGGAGGGTGTCATAATGATCCTACACTTTTAATTTCGTGCAGTTTTGACCTTGTCAGCCAGAGATATTGTGATGAAAACACCTAATTTTTTGCTTTTTAATTTTTTAACTAGGTGGCTATACATGAAATAAGTGGTAATGGGATGGGTTGACATGCCCCCTTAAGACCAACATACATAAAAAAGGTGGACCTCCTAGGCCCTACGGTTCTCGAGATATTCACAGAAAACTGTCTCCGGCCACCTACAGGCCAGTTGGTGTATAGTAACATTCCACAAAAGTTCCACAAAACTTGGCGTGCATACAGAGGGTGTCATAATGATCCTACACTTCCAATTTCGTGCAGTTTTGACTATGTTAGGTCACAGATACCTTCAATTACAACACCTCATTTTTACTTTTTTGTGTTTAACTAGGTGGTGCTATACATGAAATGAGTGGTTATGGAATGGGTTGACATGGCCCCTTGAGATCAACATACAAAAAAATGGGCCTCCTAAACCCTATGGTTTTCGAGATTTTCACAGAAAACTGTGTCTGCCCTACCCTCCTTTCGGGGGGTCCAGTCCAGCGGGGGGGCTACAGATCAAAACGAAAAACGATGGTTCCATGCTATCCATGTGGGGTTACATGCCCACCAAGTTTCGTGTACCCCGGTCTTTCAGTGTCCCCGGAATCATTGACGGAAATTTGGGCATGCGAAAAAAAAAAAAAATTTAAAAAAAAATCTCCGCTGTGCGGCGGTCATAATAAGTGCATCAAGATGACCCAATCCTGAAGCTATTGCAAGTTGAGTTCTGAATAGAGTAAGCTTCATTTTGGGTTTCTGAAGGTATTCAGGTTTGTAATTCAGCAGATGCCTTCGTCCAAAGACGGTGCTGTTTAGACCACAGCAACACTAGCGCCACTTTGCCACCAACACTATTGTTTGTGTCGTCTGCCAAAATACCATACTATCTTGTCTTTCATAACCACAGAGAGGTGACAACAATGTCAAATCGAACCACATACAGTTCAGTCAGCGGGGCAAGTAAAGGGTGACGCCAGTGAGAGGACTCTGACAAGAAAGTATGTAGAAAAAGGCAGAGAGAAGCATGTTGGCTGGGTCAGTGTTGTTTCACCTGTCAAGGTGGCTGACTGGTGCTTTTTCATAAACGCCATTTATTAATACTACGCCTCATTAAAGTGTCAGTTAGATGCCACAGGAGGAGTGATTGCACATCAAACGAGAAGAAAACAAATTTCCAAGAACATCCCCAACATGCAGAGGGACCTACTCATGAGTCTCACTCATAGCATAATTCAAAAAACAAGCAAAAAAATCCCGTCAGCGGCAAGGCGGTGTGTTCCATTTGCCTTACAAAGCCGACGTGTCCTCTACAATAAACACGTCCCCGCAGCACTGAAAAGGAGACAATAAAACCTTGGCGGATAATAAAGATGAGAAGGGACAGTGAAAATATCACCAGACGGCAGATATTCAGACACAGACACAGAGAAACGTTGGTGTCGGCAGCACGGCAAGTAAATCTCATTTCAGCACTCTAAACAGAAGCTAACAGCGCAGAGCTTCAGTTGGAGGTATCCTCTCTCCCTGATTTCGTTGCCATCCAAGTGCGGATGATTACACCCTGCATTGTGTGAACGAACAGGATCAATGCTTTTTGTGTGAACGCCTCCTGGAAAAAAAAAAGTGCTCAATCACAGAGCAGATGTAGAATAGCTAACTTAAGTGCGAGAACATGAACCCATTTTCAGTACCCATTGCATTTTGTCAGTCAAAAAAAAAAAAAAAAAGAAAAGCCTTTCAGCGTAATTATCTCTGCAGGTGTAACACCGCAGGAGGACTGAGAGCATGAGGAGATGGGACACGAGACAACCCAACCTGAGCGCTCGCTCACTACCAGGTTCATCTCTGGTTCAGCAAGGAATAAACAACACCCGTGGGCTAGCTAGCACCTGCACCTGCAGTGAATAGATGGCTCTTGAGCTCCAAATGACCCTCCACGGAGGATTTGCGTTTCATCCAGATGGCGATGTTTAGCGTGAGCGACATGGTCAATGGACTGGCGCGGAGTGTCCACAAACACAATCAGCTAATTCCTCCCTTGAGAACATCATCCATGCTAGATTTTGCCCGACTGTGCATACATTTAGCAGGTATATTTGTTCTGTGGGAGAGTGGGAGAGAAAGAGAGAGAGGGAAAGAGAGAGATTTACTCTTCAGATTTGCCAAGTGTGTCCTGATCTGCCTCGAGCTTATTATAACGACGGGGGCTAACCCCCCACGTTAAACAGTTAAGTTGCGCTCACATCAAAGCGGCGCGCGCCTCCCGCCCCTGGGATTAGGCCGCTTCCCGCCGGCGAAACATCAAATGCGTTTACAGGCGAGACAAAGGGAAACAAGGATCCGCCAGAGGTCCGTTTCCCCCGGTGATTAGCGAGGATTACAAGTGGGATGACCGGAATTATTGCACGCGGTGGTGACGGCGCTTTCAAATCCATAGCTCCCACAGCCTTACGTTTCAGCTGTCAGCGTGGCGCTGAGGACACTTAATCCACATGTGCTGCTCTTATTTAAATCCCCTCGATGTGACAACACCATGACTATCACACACAGAGACCAGTGTGGAGTTCAGATGTGGTGAGAGTGAATGTGCAGGCTGCAAGGCACCATCTTTCTATGAAGTTATTCGCCTTATTCACGCGGCGGCCATTGTGTAAACCAAAGAAAAACGAGGCTACAGGGTACATTGACTATATCATTAATGCATTTTCACCACCTACTTGTGAGTGCGTAGAACACAACAATCCTATGGTTTGTGTACCCTGTAGACTCATTTTGGTTTATAATGGCCGCCGCCTGAATAACGTGAATTGAGTCTTCAACCTGCATTGGACACAACATCTCCATTGTGCCCATGAGGTGGGGGTGCAAGTAGCATGGCTAAAACCCTTTGAGTGCTAGCACGTGTCAGGAAGCAAGCTTTTTCCTCATAGGGCATCAGGAAGAAAGCTTTTTCCTCATAGGAAGTTCTGTGCCCACTTGTCAACACAACACAAACATTCTAATGATCCCAGATATGCATCAACATAGAACTTACCTCTGTTTGCTTAGCACATACTAAGTGAGACATTTCCCCTTGTTACTTACCTACTTTTTTACTCAGGAAGTTCAAAGTTCTTTTCTATAAATATTCTTGCTACACTAGCTTTGTGCCCCAGATATGGTTGGCTTTGCACAGCTTTGAGAGATGAATGCTATTGTAGCTTCCTTGTCTCCTGCTCCTTTATTTGCATAGTGCTTGTTGTCTGACAAGTGGAAGATGCACAAGTGGAGATCAAAGGGTCTCACCTGAGGAAAGGAAGGGGGGGCAGTAGGAGTCGAGCGGGGAGACTGCTTTTGCCTTTGGCAACACTGAATCAGCAAACAGCCAGTGTGTGTGTGTGTGTGTGTGTGTGTGTGTGTAGTACGAGAGAGAGAGAGAGAGATGTGTGTGGTGTGTGTGCGCACATATGAAGGAACTTTGTTATGTAGTTGTCTGGATATAGATATGTAGTTCTTTATTTGCTATGACTTCCTGGATCTTTGGTGATACTGCCAGAATGCATATTATTTCCCTGGAGACCAAGGCTCTGATGTAAAGACATATGATATAATACAGAACCCAGATGTCTAAGTAATTCTTGTCACAAAAATGTGTTTGTTTGTGTGTGTGTGTGTGTGTGTGTGTGTGTGTCATGATTACTGCCAACTGTCATCCCAGGGGCAAACATAGAGAGAAAAAGCATTTGGCCTGATGCACAGTGTGGTGACACAGTCACTGGCCCTTCCTTTCATAATGGCCATCTGCCAAACCACTGGCCTGCAAACACAATGACAGGAAGCCGGAGTTTATACTGCACACTTGATATTCTACTCTTCTCTCATTTACCCAGACACACAGACACACACACACACACACACACACACACACACACACACACACACACACACACACACACACACACACACACACACACACACACACACGCACATTTCCCACATGCACAGCGGGTGCTGTGCAGCCTGACTGCTCCCATCAGTAGTCTTTGTGTGTGTTCCCCCTCGTAAAAACCGCCCACCTTTTCTATACAAAGCGAGCAGGTCGGCCTCAGAGCTTTTTAACGATGAGCGCCGCAAAGCAGAGGTGACCCAGAACTGGATGGCGGACACCGGGTCTCCCTGGATGGTCACCACTTGGCCAGCCTGCAGGGCTAGTCCCCCCAGACATGGCTGTGCGGGTACCAGTCATTTCACCAGCAATGTCTGAGTGCTAAGGGAGGAAGGCAGAGCTTGTACATTATGGACCCTTTCAAGAGAGTTCCATTATCAGCATCATAGTTGGCCCCACAAGACTTCCGTTTTAACATTCCATATGTTATCTTAATGCAGAGGAAGTAGATTGGGGCCCAAATAGAACGTTCAAAGCATTGTTTTTGTTTTTATTGTTGAAAGGGCCCATAGTGCTGCAGAGCTCTCACAATCAGGCCCGATGGAGCACAGGCAGCCCAGCGGAGGTGGTGCAGTCAGATTGGTGGTGCAATAATGACACTTAGTGGAAGATGTGGGTACAGAAAGCCTAGGATGTGTCTCCATATGTCTGCCTTTTCTATAGAGGCTATAGAAGCCTTCATTCTTTTTGTGCAGCTCTGATCATTCTGAACTGACCTAGGGAGGCCATAACTGATCAGAGTTTGTTTTCATTATGCTTTATGACATCTTTTTTCAGTGTATATTTTGTATTATATTATAAATTGCCCCTACTCCCTACAAATGCAAATGAGACATTTTAGTGTTTAACTTTGCTTTGCACTTGAATTTCTAGGGAAGCCCAGTGTGATCTGAAGGTGTTGTTTTTGAGATATTGTGGAAATATTTAGTTTTATTTTTTTCTCTTCTTGGGGTGTCAGGCCTCAGCAGGTAATTGTACAGTATCTCACACAGTTTCAATGCATGTGTTGAGTTCTTCAACCACAATGTTCTGTCACCATTAGACAGTGAAATGATTGTGTACTAGCGGGCCCGAGCTAACTAGCCCCATGCAGAGAGACAGATGCCCCTAGGGCAGAGAGACAGATGAAGTATCACCATGGTTCACTTGGTCTCTTTTGCCTAACATGCTCTGAGTTTCATATCTGACAGGAGAAGGTGCACAAGCGCAGATCAAAGTATCTCGTCTGCAAGAGGAAGTGCTGGACCTACTTCATTAACCTCACAGTAGGAGGGGCAGTTCCAGCTACACTGAATTAGCTAGAAACTAGGCAAGGTTTTAGCCTGTGTGTGTGTGTGTGTGTGTGTGTGTGTGTGTGTGTGTGAGAGAGAGAGGAGAGAGTACACGCTCTAAAAGTTGAATAATGGAAATGCATGCAATGCTCAGGTTGTCTAATTAATAAACTTTCACTTCAGGATCTAGATGATGTCAACACTGTTTCCTTGCCAACTAAAACAGCCATGGCTATGCAGGAAATCCTGTGCCTGATACAAGTCTCAAGAAGTCTTAAGGAAAGTCCCCCAAGGACTTCCTGATTAATCATTACAGTAACACTCCCCCAGATTACAGTAATACATTCCATGCAGGTCCACAAAGGTCCCAACAAAGTGCAAACACAAAGAGACAGACACAATAAAATAGGGAAAGGAAAACTGAATGTTAGAGCTTGTTTTAGTGTTGTTAGCTAGTTAGCACTTTAGAAATATATTGGTCTATATTACATTTATTGTAATGATGCATTTTGTGCAAAAACATTTTCACAGCTTGACACTCTGAACAGGAAGTCGTGCTTCTACACTCACTCCTACTCCATCTCCAGACATGTCTGGCGCCCTACAGGGAGCCGGGCAGTGCTAGTGGGGCTCAGGATGTGGGCTGATTGCCTGGTTGCCCTTTGCTTAATGGACAAAGCCTTCAGAGACTGTCACCCCCACCCTGCACTAACTGCCCTCAGTGTGGAAGCTGGAGTGGAGGATGGACCTGTCTCTTTACACTAGCCCGGGCAGCAGGCCTGTCGCGCAAGTGGAGACATAGAACAGCAAAGGTTGAGGAAAGCTGTTATCACATCAAGAGCTGAGCCGTGTCAAGGTGTGGGATGTGGGTCTTGGGTCTGCCGAAGGGGAAAAGAAAAGCCATTTGAATCACTGGTCTCACTAAAAAAAAAACCACGGCCATGGTGCCATGGTCAAAAGGAATGGTATTTTGGGGAAAGGGTTGTGTCCTGCTTGTCAGCTTTCTTCCCCCTTAACGCAGTCTATTTAAGGGCGTTTCTCCTTTTTTGATTGTTTGCCCTTATGATGGTCTGAATGGGACCAAAAAACATTTTGCACTTTGGTAGCACTCTGCACTTTTCATCACTGATTAGATTAAAATTTGCATCGGCAACATTGGTGTGCGAGTTCTTTCTTGACTGAAGGCACTTAACAAGCCCATCACAAATGAAGCTCAGCTTTATGTAATGTTTAGTCCACTGGTCAGTATAGACAAATGAATAACAGTAAGAAAAGGGCTCGGATGCACAGTGAAGTGCCGTGTCATTCAATACCCTTTTCATATCGGACATCTGAATATTGGGATGGCCAAATCAATTCAGTTTAACTCTTTGCAGCATTCTGATAGCTCAGTTTAGCTCAGTGACAGTGAAAGTCGACAGTCTCTCTGTTATTAAAGTTTTTAAAGTTGACAGTCCCTTCGATGAATATGACTGAACTGAGGACAAAGAGATAATGGTGTAATGGTTGACAGCTATGTGGATGTGAAACAGATAACTGACAAAACTGTAGCTGAGAAAAATGAGGTTTTACAGCCCTAATAAAACATTTTTGAGAGTATGGAGCATGGAGGTTTCCTGATAAAGAGTCATGATAAAGGGGCTCTATTCAAAACCTAGAGCCCAGTTGGCCTACTACAAACAGATATATATATATATATATATAGAGAGAGAGAGAGAGAGAGAGAGAGGGAGAAAGAGAGCGGTGGGTGAGTGGTAAGATGTAAGGGGAGGTGCTGAGCCATGGTGCAGTGCAGCCGACCCCTAGAGGGATGGATTATAACGAGGCAGAAACACGTTGGCAACTCCAGCAGACTAATCCCTCGTCTCCACAAGGCCTCAAGCTGCTTCTGTCAACAGTGGCACTGGCTCCAAACGTATGTGCTCTCTGACAGCGAACTTTCCCTAAATTCCCTGAACCACCCACACTAAGTCATCCGAGTCATGGGATTAGCTTCAGATTACTCCAAGAAAAAGTAAACGCACAACGCTTAAACTTGGACCATAAACCAGCACAGCTAAAAGTGGTTACTCAGCACTAACCAGGCTAATTTACACTAATTTGCACTAGCCTGTTTTGCCTTACCCAACACCGCCTGCAGACGAATTAGGACTGCACTACATTACCCAACACCGCCTGCAGACGAATTTAGACTGCACTACATTACCCAACACCAGTTAGCCTGCAAGCTAATTATGATTGCACTACATTACCCAACACCAGTTAGCCTGTAAGCTAACTATGACTGTACTTCATTACCCAACACCAGTTAGCCTGCAGACTGTATTACCTTACCCAACACTAGTTACCCTCTAACCTCATTTAGACGGCATTAGCTAGCATCATATATAAAATGTTGAAATAGAGGCCAAGTTATTGATAGGGACACTGTTTTTGAGCCCTCTGGAGGTGTTCTGGCCTAATTGATGAAACACAGAGGGAAGTGTCTCCTCAATAACCCAAGTGAAATGCTCAAAAACGCTGTTCTGTTAGTGAGGCTGCTTTTTGCTTTGTTGGTGTTTTTTTTTTTTTTTTTTGCATTGGTTCTTTGGTTGGGCATTCAGGTTACTGGCAGTGTATGTGCAATGCACAGTCAACTGTGTTTTGTGGTATCCAGTGCCATGTTGTGTAATGTAAAATAGAGGTGATTTGCCACTGTGAGAATCCCCTACCGACAGCAGACGGAATATATCGGACAAAAGAAAGACTTCATTCGTTCCTATGCCTGTGACTGGAATGGGGAAGTCTGTGATGGTTAATCTGTCACTCATTTTATTGAACTGTGGACTTTGCTCTTTGCTGTGCGGCTCTGTGACCCAATGTGCTATTGTTTATTGTCTATTGTCAAACAGTAATAGCTAGTAAAAGCTTAGAAGGACAATAATTAAAGAATAGTTTTAAAAGTAAATAATAAAAAAGAAAACATAAAACATACAAGATAATATATGATAAAAGCATAAAAGGGCAATAGTTTAAAAGTGTTTGAAAAGTAATAATTAAAAGACATAAAACAGCATAGAATATTTACTTAGTGATAGTGAGCAGGACACTTTCAGTGAGTATATGACTCACACACTTCCTTATAGCAGCCTGATAAAGCCACCTTAGAAAACAAACTATGAACGTGAGTTCTAGATAACTAAACTTAATTGTCTGATTAAATTGTCTGATTGTGAGTTTGTGTGTGTGTGTGTGTTATTCATCTGAACCTGTTCATATGGATTTTGCAGATGGAGACCATCCAAAAGTGTACCTCCCTGCTCTGGGTTTTTATGTTTGCTTTAGCAAGATCGGAGAATGGTAAGTCGCCTTTAACTGAATTCCTTTCCACGTTAAATTAATTTGTCAGAATAAGTAAGTATTTATACAAGCTATAAGAAAAACATATTTCTCTCCCAATAAATATATAATCTATAAATGAATAAACCAGAGCCTTTGACTCTAGTGAGTCTCTAAATGTCTAGAAAGTTATAAACAATAGAAGCCATGTGGTCCAGGACCATTTTGGAAACAGCCTGTAAAACATGTTTTTGTCTCACACTTGAGCTTACGCTCATTTAGGTGCATTTTACATGCTGAAGTCAACATACAATGATGGTTAATTTACTGACTTGCATGCAAGGCCGTAGCCATGATTTCAACATTGGGGGGGACCAAATCTGTGGTGCGGTGTGAATTTCAATAACAAAATTTCAATACATTTCCTGCCATGCAAAAATATTATTAAAATCACAAACAAGTCATTAGTTAAGTCAGTCAATTAGGATATACCAAACTTTTGACAGACATAGGCACGGATGGATTATGAACCCCTGGGCATACAGTACCCAGATAGCACATTCATTTTGGCCCAAATTTGGCCCAAAACTGGCTTGGCATTTTGGCAGAGTTTTGGAGGGATGTACGGCCCATATATGGCCCAAATTAGGCAAGCCAGAATCAAAACGAAAGGAGGCCAAAACTCACCCAAAACCAATTGTGGCATTCCAAAATATGGCCATAACCATCCCAAAGAGAGCCCAAAATCCCCAAAATCCAGCCAAAAAGTAGCCAAAACTGACCCAAAGTGAGGCCATAGTATGCCAAATGATTGCATCTACATTGAAACTCCACTTGAAAATCTTTAAATTGATTTAATTTTGCATTTTGCAATATGTCTACATTAGTTTTATACATTAATTGCTATGTTCAAGTGCACTAGGCTCATACTGTTAAATTAGCCTATATGTCAATAGATATTTTTACAACAAAAAAAAACACAAAGATGAAATGCATTTCATTGTGATTTGTATTTATTAAGTCATATCAGCATACTTATTACTGTAAACTGTTGGCTGTTTGGACCTATAGCCAAATCATATTTTGTATTTTGATTTTATTATTCTGGCGGCTAATCACACAATTTTAAGGTAGCCTAGTTTGAAAGGGATGGGATTCAAGATAGGCTACTAAGACAGGTCCCTCTTCTGTCTGACTCACCTCAAGTTACCCTATGCATTATAGGCTGGTTTCTGACCGAAATGTTTTGTGTTAACATGTAGAAACACAGCCTTTATTTGGTGAATGGAGGTGGAAATTCCTTTCTTTGGTTATTGTCCGCGATTCACATTAACTGTAGGCTATCACCGCCATTGTAAAAGTTTTTTTCAACTTTTGTGCCGTCGCCACAATTGAGTGGTACGTTTTGCTGCATGGATGCACGATTGAGTGCGCATCTAAATGTAAAATGCAAGATGCAACAACCATTTCTAAGAGGCTTATAAACCGGTTCATTTCTGACATTACTACTAGCATATGAATGCATTATTTATGTTGTAAGACATCTGAAAGAAATGAATGACAGACACACACAAATTCAAATAAAAGGACACTATGTTTCACTTTCGCTATCATTGCGAGAAAATAGGCTACAATATGGAAAATGCTTCAAAGTTCCCTTTGAGTCTGATCAGCTTCAAAAATGAATGGGGTGTCCTTAGATAGTGCTACACCTTTCCAACAAGTTTTGTGAGAATTGTACCGGTATCTTTTGCGATATTGTTGACAGGCCGCACCGCAGTAGGGTACGTGCAGGAAGCTTTTGATAGCGCACGCCTCAAACGATAAACGCAAAACCTCCAGGAAAAACCACTCACAGTGTAGGCTACTCTCTCTGAAACCATCAATAGGTCACTAATTTTTGCGTTATTTACGTTTGATTGCATTTCAGATGGTTTCCTGTAGTAGCCTATAGCGTTTTTTTCTTTATTTATGTCCGAATATTGGGGGGGACATTTTGGTCACATCTGAATATTGGGGGGGACACATCCCCCCCAAAGTCTACGGCCCTGCTTGCATGAGAGTATGTAACAGTGACGTTCAGTTAGATAGCTTTGTTGTACATTTACCTAGACTTCCCCTGTCCAGTGCCTGGACGTTAACTAACTGTAGCAACTGGTCTCTTGCTTTAACATATATTTTTTAAATAGTTGTTATTACAGAGATAATGACACTCAGAAGTACAGAGTCAGTGAGCCCCCACTGCGATCAGCACACCTCCTTGTCCTGCAACATCACCTCCCAGGATGAGCCCACCATCTTCCTGTTTGCCTGGTCTGCTCCCAATAAGACAGCTCTGTGTGAGCTAAAGGATGGGCACCTCAGCACCCATAACGGAGTGAACTGTGTCTTCAAAGGCCAACAACTGGTCCTGACCATTCGTCACACAAAACCAATCCACCAGGGGCAGTATGTCTGCAAGCTGCGCTCCAATTTAGGAATAAAGAGTGCATTCACACACTTGAAATTACAAGGTTGGTATAAAATGCATACATTAAATACATTGAGCATTACCAAGGTGTTTCTGTGAAATTAGTCATTAAAAAAAAAACATGGTGAATTTTGCATGTCAGATGTTAATCAATAGAAAGGGATACTGATGTTTAAACTAGTTTCTGTAGAGCACTTCAGACAAAGTCAATTGTTCTGGGGCTAAATTAAAAAGAAATTAATATGTAATTGTAATTGATTTTAATTCAATGAAACGCTTGTCCGCTCTTTGGTGAGTGTAACTCCTCTACTTCTGTACCTGTCAGAGTGCCACCACAGTCTCCATGTCCACAGCCGTGATGGAAACTTGACGTGCCGCGCCAGAGGCATCTACCCAGAGGCCCACATCCACTGGTTCCAGGGGTCCAAGAACCTGACCGACTCCTCAGTGGCCCACCCCAGCGTACGGCACGAGGACGGCACCTATGAGATCGCCAGCACGCTTCTCCACCGGCCCCACTCCACTCTGAACTGCTCCCTGTGGAGCCCGAGCTCTGGGAGATACCTCAGCAGCACAAGGGCCAGCGTGAAGAGATGGCCTCAGAGGGGAGTCAGAGGGCGCTCCAGCACTTATGGAGGAACCAGGACGACTGTGGCCCTTTTTGCAGCAGCACTAATTCTGTTGTGAAAACTGTATGCACTGTGCAAGTTCTGAATTGTCTGTGCAGTTGGCAAGATTTTTTTTGATCATATTCACAGAAACCAACACTATGTTCCGACAGAACAACATAAATCAGCCGGTTTTAGAAAACAACCTGCACTTCTACCTCCACCTAGAGCCTGTTATTTGTTTTGCAAAAATCCACAGCTCCCGGTTCTTCTGTTCCAATCAGAGCAGGGCTGTGTGAGATCTGACTGTCAATCACAGTCTGGGGCAGTCTGATGTGCACTGACGAGCACAAACTCGATGAGAGGGTGCTCGTTGGTAGTGGGGGAGGGGCATGAGAGTTGTAAATTTTGACTAAGTCCCCTCAATCTGTCAGACTTGCCAACTGCAGCTTTAAACTAGATGTACCGCATAGCGGTACAAAATATGACCGCCGCTCAGTCCTGTACATCCATTCCGCGAAAATAAATCACACTTCAATTTGTCTCCATCTTTTACTCCATCCCCCACTCTTGAAACTTTTGTGTATGCTTGTTTGGCATGCCTGAGTGTGTATGTGCGGCTGCACAGAAAGTAGCCTACTGGTGCTGAAAAGGTGAATAGATTGTAGAATAGCCAAAGAAGATGTAGCATTGTTATAAAACCTTTAAAATCTCTAAACAATCACAAGTAGGGCAGTTCATCACAGTTCATCCATTGCAACTGGATCGATGAAAGGTCACTTACACCTGTAGGCTACATTGTATTTGGGAAAAGCAAAAGGTATCAGCATAATGTTATTTATTTATTTACTTATTTTTTATGTATTTATAAACAAAAACATCTCTGTCAGTTCCATGCCGTTTTCAACAGCTATCAAAAACAAAGGTCATTTTTGGATGGATGGATTTTTTGTGAATGTTTCTTCTTCTACATAAGATTTTAGTCATCTTTAGTTCATGTAATACTTTATTGTCAATGCACAAATTAAGTAACAGTAGTCTGAAACGTTATTGTTAATGCACAAATTAAGTAACAGTAGTCTGAAACGAAATGCTGTTTTACATCTAACCAGTGGTGCAAATAACTGACATGTCCAAATGGGCCTTGATGAAATGCGTCGCTAGACTGTTCATACACATTTTAGCGGGCCAAAGTTGAAGAGCTTTTGTCCGTTATTGTTAGGTGCAAATATAGGCTGATTCATGTTCCCTTGCATTGTGTAACTGAGGTCCATGGCTAGTCTGGCTTTCATCAGACCAAGCTCAATATTTTAAGAAATCAAAAAATAAATAGCGGGCAGATCAGGCTGGGTTCACCCAGCCTAGTCCATAGGCACCCGATATTGTTTAATTTTCAGATTGAGATATACACGCTCTGGCTATTCTAAATGCAAAAATGCATTAGGGAGTTATGACAAAACTGTAACTAACAAACTAGACCCTAATAGAAAGCTGTTAGCTTCCCTAAGCTACAGGTAGGATTATAAGGTAGGCCTATTTACAACATAAATTGTCAATAGGCTATGCTGGCGACACAAATAAAATCTCCTTTGGAAACCAATGGCTTACGACTTACAGTATCAAGCGGACTTAAACTGCCATACCGTGGCGAAAAGTTGTAATAACATTCACGCAGCTCCATGAGTCAAGGAAAGCGCGAATGAAGTAGCCACTTCTAAACGGGACCCACTACACAGTAGCTTAAGGTGTGTTGCTAAAGCAGCCATAATGAAATGAAGGTGTCATTGTTTGGATACTTCACACACCGCGTGCTTTTAATTTGACAGACTACAACTACCAAGCTGGAATCAAAGCACATCGATTCCCCTCTCACACCCTGCGAACTTAAAACAAAATAAACAGGCGTCTCAGTCTCGCATGTATAGGCAAAACTGTATCAGACCCGGTTGTAGCGTTGGTAAATCTTCCATTGCACAGAATGATTTTTGTATACGTACAATAAATGATAGTCGAAAGATACAAACAGTGCTGCTATACATTTGCTTGGTATAACCGCATTTATAGTTTTCTACAAATGCAATCAATCAAGTGCCTCCATCACTCAACCAACGCTAACGGTAACATTACCTAGGTCCTTATTGATATTACAAGATTAACGTACCTGCAGTAAAACCAAGCATGTCCGATAAACATCCTCAGATTTATTTAGGCTTCAAGAAGAAATGGGAATTACACTTCATGTGAACATCGTCCTATCCTTATTAGATGTTGGCTGTGGTAAATTACAGTCCTTGTAGGAAGCGTCCATTGTTTTTCCAACCCACTTTTAACTTCCAACAAAATTACGTCTCACTGCAACGATCGCCATCTAGTGGACAAACGACTACTTCGCCAATACTGAAAATGCAGCCATGATGAGGGATGATAAATATTTATTTTGGCTTTCTTTTTTAATCCTACTGAATTTGTAATTATGTATCGGCCGTTCTAATACCGATAGTATGTGGGTGCCTGTGTGTGTGCATGTGTATATGTGTGCACCGCCATTTACAGGCCAATGAGTGTACAGTCACTAAATGTACACATAACCTGACCCCCCCCATGGATGAAATTCTACGAAACTTGGCATACCCCCAGAAAATGCCAGGTCAATCATATACACATCACATAAAATTTGGTGCAGTTCTGAACATCTTAACTGAAGATAGGGGCGATTAAAGCAGAATAATATTGCATTTTCATTTTTTACCGGGGGGTGGGGGTGCAAATCACAAATGAACGAAATGAAATTTTTCCGTAAAAGTCTAGTGGGGCTACATACCCACCAAATTTCATGTACCCCGGTGGTTCGGTGTCCCGGGTATCAATGACCAAAAATTCAGGGAGTAGATGATGGGAAAAATTCTTGAATTGTGTGCATGTGTGCGTGTACAAATTTATGTTTATGTGTGTGGGTGTGTGTGTGTGTGTGTGTATGTGCGTGCTTGTGTGTTTGCCTGCGTATGTGTGTTTGTGCATGTGCATGCATGCGTACATATGTCTACTGTGTGAGTATGTGTCATGCATTATGATTACTGTAAATGTATGTGTGTGCGTGTGTATCTGTTTATGCACATGTGTGCACATGGAATGGGTTAACATGACCCTGGAGGCAAACATACGGAAAAATTGGTCATCCTAGGCCCTACAGTTCTCAAGATATTCACAGAGAACTGTGTCGCCCTACCCTCCCTTCGGGGGTCCAGTCCAGCGAGGGGGCTACAGATCAAAACGAAGAATGACGGTTCCATGCTATCCATGTGGGTACATGCCCACCAAGTTTTGTGTACCCGGTCTTTCAGTGTCGGGAATCCTTGTTGGTGTCGTCACTAAATGTACACATAAATTATTTTATTGTAAGGCCCCCATGAACGAAAGTACACAAAACTTGGCATGCATTCGGAGGGTGTCATAATGATCCTACACTTTTAATTTCGTGCAGTTTGACCTTGTCAGCCAGAGATATTGTGATGAAAACACCTCATTTTTGCTTTTTAATTTTTAACTAGGTGGCGCTATACATGAAATAAGCGGTAATGGGATGGGTTGACATGCCCCTTAAGACCAACATACATAAAAGGTGGACCTCCTAGGCCCTACGGTTCTCGAGATATTCACAGAAAACTGTCTCCGGCCACCTACAGGCCAGTTGGTGTATAGTAACATAAATTAATTTATTGTGTGGCCCCCATGAACGGAATTCCACAAAACTTAGCGTGCATACAGAGGGTGTCATAATGATCCTACACTTCCAATTTCGTGCAGTTTTGACTATGTTAGGTCACAGATACCTTCAATTACAACACCTCATTTTTACTTTTTGTGTTTAACTAGGTGGCTATACATGAAATGAGTGGTTATGGAATGGGTTGACATGGCCCCTTGAGATCAACATACAAAAAAATGGTCCTCCTAAACCCTACGGTTTTTGAGATATTCACAGAAAACTGTGTCTGCCCTACCCTCCTTTTGGGGGTCCAGTCCAGCGGGGGCTACAGATCAAAACGAAAAGAATGATGGTTCCATGCTATCCATGTGGGGTTACATGCCCACCAAGTTTTGTGTACCCCGGTCTTTCAGTGTCAGGAATCATTGTTGGTGTCGTCACTAAATGTACACATAAATTATTTTATTGTAAGGCCCCCCATGAACGAAAGTACACAAAACTTGGCATGCATTCGGAGGGTGTCATAATGATCCTACACTTTTAATTTCGTGCAGTTTTGACCTTGTCAGCCAGAGATATTGTGATGAAAACACCTCATTTTTTGCTTTTTAATTTTTAACTAGGTGGCGCTATACATGAAATAAGCGGTAATGGGATGGGTTGACATGCCCCCTTAAGACCAACATACATAAAAAAGGTGGACCTCCTAGGCCCTACGGTTCTCGAGATATTCACAGAAAACTGTCTCCGGCCACCTACAGGCCAGTTGGTGTATAGTAACATAAATTAATTTATTGTGTGGCCCCCATGAACGGAATTCCACAAAACTTAGCGTGCATACAGAGGGTGTCATAATGATCCTACACTTCCAATTTCGTGCAGTTTTGACTATGTTAGGTCACAGATACCTTCAATTACAACACCTCATTTTTACTTTTTTGTGTTTAACTAGGTGGCGCTATACATGAAATGAGTGGTTATGGAATGGGTTGACATGGCCCCTTGAGATCAACATACAAAAAAAATGGTCCTCCTAAACCCTACGGTTTTGAGATATTCACAGAAAACTGTGTCTGCCCTACCCTCCTTCGGGGTCCAGTCCAGCTGGGGCTACAGATCAAAACGAAAAACGATGGTTCCATGCTATCCATGTGGGGTTACATGCCCACCAAGTTTCGCGGTACCCGGTCTTTCAGTGTCAGGAATCATTGACGGAAATTTGGGCATGCGAAAAAAAAAGAAAAAAAAAAAAAAAATCTGACTAAACCTATATGATCCGCTTACGCTGCAAGGGCGGTCATAATAACTAGGGTTCTGATGTGTAGACAAGTAAGTAGCGTGACATTATGAACTGCTACCAAGTCTGTTCTCATACTGTCTCAAGAGACCAAGAACCGCTCTCAGCTCTTATCTGTATGCTGTATGCAGTATCACAAGGGAAGTAAGAGATTACTGGAGTGGGTCCTGGAGATTTGAAGTTGAAGTTTTCTTTTTTACTGTACAACACTGACCCCTGCTGTTCATAAAGTGTACATGTATTTTGATGAAAAACATAATAATTTGTGATTTATATTGTATTTCTAATAAAAAAAGACAAAACCCTGTTCCCACCTGATTACATAAGTAGTCTACAGTAGAAATCACAATGATGCCTTTAGATTGTAAATTTAGTTATTGGTTAATAAGGCACCCAAAAAAGTTTTTTGACCTTAACATAACATTTCCAAAATAATTTTGATGCCAGATAACCTTCTGACATGACAGATGGCACTTCTGACATTGTCTGAGTGGCCATCTGTAGGCGATTATTGACCTACTTTATAGTTTCGGGTAGAAAACTGCAGAAGACATCCAGTCCTGAGTGACAACACATACCGAATTTAAATGAGTGCCTTTCCTAACTTTCACTTTTGGTCCATCAAAGAACACAGTGCTTAGCTCAGCAAAGTGGGCCCTCAGAACAGTCCCTCCAATGCTTCTGGTCCTAACACTCATAACAAAAAAACTGCCATGGCTCAGAAGCCAGAAGTACAAAAGAAATGAGATGGAGAGAGAGGGGGAAAAGGCAAACATAAAGTAACAAAGAGTTGGTAAAATCAGAGTGCTTCTTGATTTGGGTCAACTCAGGTTTAAGTAATATAGTGGACTTATTATGTCCAACCTCAGAAAGCCTGGACAGGCTTAAATCTATCCAAGCAGGTCAATGGTATTATAAGTAATACCTTTATAAATATGTTACTTACGGTATTAAAGTAATTCCTAGCAGAAACAGTTTGTTAGACCAAACGCCAGACAAATAATCTCATCCGTAATAAGCTATAAAACTCTCAGTGTACTCATCACACACAGTTAAACCCACATAAGCTGTTTTTTTCTTGTAAACAAAGATGTACATGTTATGGTAAATGATTAATTGTATTCCAGAGAAAATGCAATGAAATCTCCATCGTGGTAAATTATCCTACAGCACAATTTGTATGCGGTTTATGTGACTTGTCCTGATATTGATGTTTGAGTTTCTCGTCCCATTGGTGTGCTACTCTCCACAGCACGAGGGGTCGTACATGGGGGCCCATCAGGACTGCCTATGCAGGGGCCCAGAATCTTGTGCTACGCCCCTGATCATATGTATAATGTTCTTGCCGACGGTGCATTCATTTAAGTCATGCTAAATGAAAAGCAGGGATTTTTTGGAAGAAAAAAGTATGGTGTTCGGTGCCTGTTTAAACCTCTGTTCTCTGGAGATCTGACAAGCTGTCCAGGAGAACGTCCAGTCATTGTATTTGTTGTGTTGCCCAGGTGACAGTGGGCTAAGGCTGCCTGTCTCATACGCTCTGCTTCTGACGGGCTCAGAGCTGACCTGAAGAAGATCAGTGCACTGTCTTTAGCACAAGCTCACCTCACAACAGGGTTACCTACAACACACACACACATGAGATAGTAAGATACCTTTGTCAAAACAAAAACAATGAAGTGTGAACATGTGGTTGCGTCCCTATGTGTCTAGGTGTGCTTGTGAGTGTCTCTTGTATCCCACAACACAACATTGGCACCTTGTTCACAAACTACGCCATTTTGCTGTGCCCTCAGTTTCTGCCTAAAGGTGCAAATAAATCAGATAAACCATAAGATAACTAAATAACCGAGAACAAGTTAGATGCCAAATAAATCAGATGAACTATGAATGTATCAACGGTAAAGAAATCAAAACAAACCCAAGAAGGTTAGGTTAGATTAGGTTAGGTTCTTTAACACATCAGAGGCTTCAAGCAGCATAAGAGCTAAAACATGAGGAGAGGTCCTCTTACATATAAATAACAGATAACAATAACCCTCTCTCCACAAACCCACTCACCACAGAAAAACATCTAGACAGAAACAGCATGACAATCAGCAGACATACAGTACTTTCCACATACTGTATGACAAATAACAAAGACCCTGTTCCCACACCCCTCCCTACATAAACATGTAGACAGAGACAACATTACAGGGGTGAAAAAATGTTACATCAATGTTACAAAAAGAAAGTAGAGAGAGAGGACCAGGAGAAGAAACCCAGAAGAAAGAGCAAGAGAGAAGAGAGGTCAAAGGTGAACCTACATTTCTAAGGTTTTCCTTGTGTAGTCCTACATTGTGTAACAATTCAAGTCAAGACTCTTTTCTTCTGTGATTCCTTGTTGACTCCTCATCAGTGTTCTTCATTATAGCAATAGTTTTGGGACTCATCTATTTATCTTATAACTAACTAATGAATTCTCCTCACAGAGTCACGGTATATGTTGTATGTTTATGATGTATTGTTCAGGACCATGGACAGCGCTCCGTGTGAAGATTTTTTGTTCACAGTTAATTGCATGAGAACCAGACAAGCCAAGATAATTTCAAGGGAAATATAAGTTCAAAGCAAATCTTAGCTGGCAGTTGTCACAAATGTAGTCACCTAGCAGAACACTCACACTGGAATGAATATAGTCTGAAGAGTCTTTTGCTGCAGTTCAAGGTTCAGGTATCAAGAAGTAGAAATAAAAGTTCCTGTGATGGATGGTATTGGCTGACTGAAAGCGTGCAGCCAAGGATTCTATAAGTCAATCAATAAGAGAGAAATAATCAGTGACCACAGCCTACACATAGAAATAGGCAGACATAAACAAACATGGGTGCCTAGACATATGAGAAACTGCAGTTGCTGCATAAACAATGTAGAAAATGAGAAACATTTTCTGCTTAATTGTGTTAGATATGGTTATGTTTATGGTTATGAGATTTTGCAGATGCTTTTGTCCAAAGAGGCATACAAATAACAACAATACAATAGTTAAATTTAACATAAACAATTTAAAAAAGTTGGTAAGACTAAGGAGAATAGCAGTCAATAGCCTAATGAAAATAAACAAATACTATAATAAACAAACTTTAACGCATAAGAAACGCTTAAAGGTGCCATGTGTAATGTCTGCCAAAAAATCAATTCATACGCCACATTCCTTAAAAGATGGGGGCAGTATACCTCTAGAAAGTGAGTTGGTCTACCCTAGAGTAACAACAGAGACACGTGTATTGCAGTTTGGCTGGTGGTTATGTTGCCCGCATACCGCCTCCCATGGCCGAATCTGGTATTATGACACCTATCGGGCTGTGGCTAGTAATTTAGCATGCTAATTCAGGTTGATATCTCTGCAGCACTATACCTTGTCATTTTTTTAATGACATCATCGCCCTTATTTCTTCTCATTCTTTTGATGCATGTACAGTAGCTCATTTTTTGTATATTTTTACCTCAATTCTTACACATGGCACCTTTAATAAACAAAGTGCATGTTGAACAGATATGCCTTTACACCCCACTTGAAAGATCCAAAACTATCACAGGAACGGAGAGCACTGGGCAATTCATTCCACCAACACGGAACCACTGAGGAAAAGAGTCTTGAATTTGACCTAGCGTTTATGGCTGGTCGACACAACGAACACTCATCAGAAGACCGCAGTGGGTGGTTGGGGATGTACAGCTTGATCATTAAAGATAGCAGGGAGCCGATCCAGTCAGTATCCCATACCAAATAGGGAGCCAGTGGAGAGTAGAGGAGTTCCATGTGTACATGCAGCGTGTTGTGCCTAACAACGCCCCTTAGCTGTTCTAGAATCAGTGGAACCTACGGCCTCTCAGGGCTTATTGCTAAACAGCTTTATGTAGATCTAGGCCTATCTGTAAGAGTAGGCATACAGTAATATGAGTTTACATAAGTTTCTTTTTTTTTCTTTTCTTCAGTATAGCACTATTGCTGAAGCTATTACTGCCCCTTTAGCGTTTACGATTTAACATTTTATCTTTATTTTTATCCCCTTTCATTATTTCATATTTTCCTCTTTATAACACTATTAATGTAAAGTTGATTGTTAACATGTTATACGATGATACGGATTTCCATTGCAGTCTGATGGGGATGAGCACAGCAAGGCAGACAATGAGCAGATTGATGGCACTGCTGAGCGGATGGGAAGTAGTCTGGTGGGATCGTGCAGCTGATGGATGAGTGTTGTGTTGAACTGAAACGTGTAATGCACTGAATCATGATCTTGGCTTGGTCAGTTGTTCAGAGGTAATATGGAAACTGTAATCTGTGCTGGTTAGACAGACTAATCCACATTGGTCTGCCACTTTCTTTCCAGTTCACTCCTGATCAGTCCCCCATAAAATGGCTTTGCAAAGCAACATCTAAAATGCGTATTTTGTGAAATGACATTCAATTGAACATTCCTCAGCCTAACAATGTATAACTGGGGGTTGTGGGGGAAATCCTCTTGCAATAGCGCACTGCGCACCTGAAACATCCATTTCACGAGACATGTACGACCCCTAGTGCTGTGGAGAGTAGAACACCAATGGGACCAGAAACTCAAACATCAATATCAGGACAAGTCACATGAACTACATGAAAATTGTGCTGTAGGATAATTTACCACGATGGAGATTTCATTACATTTTTTCTGGTATAATTAAGAATTTACCATAACATGTACACATCTTTGTTTACAATAATAAAAAAAAGCTTGTCCGTTAAAATACTAGGAGCCATTTCCATTCTAATGGAATTACTTCAATACCGTAAGTAACATATTTATAAAGGTATTTATGATAATACCATTGACCTGCTTGGACAGATTCAAGCCTGTCCAGGCTTTCTGAGGTTGGACATAGTAAGTCCATTATATTACTTGAACCTGAGTTGACCCAAATCAAGAAGCACTCTGATTTTACAGGCTCTTTGTTACTTTATGTTTGCTCCTTTCCCCCTCTCTCTTCATCTCACTTCTTTTGTACTTCTGGTTTCTGAGCCATGGCAGTTTTTTTGTTATGGGTGTTAAGACCAGGAGCATTGGAGGGGACTGTTCTGAGGGCCCACTTTGCTGAACTAAGCACTGTGTTCTTTGATGGACCAAAAGTGAAAGTTAGGAAAGGCACTTATTTAAATTCTGTATGTGTTGTCATGTGGCACTCAGGACTGGATGTCTTCTGCCTCTTTAGTGTGCAACTTGGTTCCACTTGTTAGTTCACATGCGCTTAAAGGCGCCTTAACAAGATTTGCTCTTGAGGTCCCCTCTGGTTGAGAAGCACAATAATAATAATAAACAAATTAAATATGCATCTTTTACAACAAAGTATGAACATAAACTGATATAATATAGAGGGAATGCACCAACAGCAGTCTGTAGCAAAAGATCTCCAAATTTCTGTAGCATAGCAGCTCTTTTGCGTTTCGATTTCAGAGGGGGTGGGGCAGTTTCCTACCCGAAACTAGGTCGATAATCGTCTACAGAGGGCCACTCAGACAATGTCAGAAGTGCCGTCTGTCATGTTATAAGGTTATGTGTCATCAAAAATATTTTGGAAATGTTATGTTAAGGTCAAAAAACTTTTTTGGGTGCCTTATTAACCAATAACTAAATGTACAATCTAAAGGCATCATTGTGATTTCTACTGTAGACTACTTATGTAATCAGGTGGGAACAGGGTTTTGTCTTTTTTTTTAAATTAGAAATACAATATAAATCAGAAATTATGTTTTATCAAAATACATGTACACTTTATGAACAGCAGGTGTTGTCAGTGTTGTACAGTAAAAAAGAAAACTTCAACTTCAAATCCCCAGGACCAACTCCAGTAATCTCTTACTTCCCTTGAGATACTGCGTACAGCATACAGATAAGAGCTGAGAGCGGTTCTTGGTCTCTTGAGACAGTATGAGAACAGACTTGGTAGCAGTTCATAATGTCACATGCTACTTACTTTCCTAGACATCAGAACCCTAAGTCATTTAAAGCTGCAGTTGGCAAGTCTAACAGATTGAGGGTACAGCCAAAATTTTGAATGTTTACAACTCTCATGCCCCTCCCCCACTACCGAGCACCCTCTCATAAAATTTGTACTTGTCAGTGCGCACCAGACTGTGATTGAGTGTGGATTTTTGCAAAACAAATAACAGGCTCTAGGTGGAGGTAGAAGTGCAGGTTTTTTTTTCTAAAACTGGCTGATTTATGTTGTTCTGTCGGAGCATAGTGTTGGTTTCTGTGAATATGATCAAAAAAAATCTTGCCAACTGCCGCTTTAATGCACAGTGCATACAGTTTTCACAACAGAATTAGTGCTGCTGCAAAAAGGGCCACAGTCGTCCTGGTTCCTCCATAAGTGCTGGAGCTCCCTCTGACTCCCTCTGGAGGCGTCATCTCTTCACGCGTCCTTGTGCTGCTGAGGTATCTCCCAGAGCTTGGGCTCCACAGGGAGCAGTTCAGAGTGGAGTGGGGTCGGTGGAGAAGCGTGCTGGCAATCTCATAGGTGCCGTCCTCGTCCCGTACGCTGGGGTGGGCCACTGATGAGTCGGTCAGGTTCTTGGACCCCTGGAACCAGTGGATGTGGGCCTCTGGGTAGACGCCTCTGGCGCGGCACGTCGAGTTTCCATCACGGCTGTGGACATGGAGACTGTGGTGGCACTCTGACAGGTACAGAAGTGGAGGAGTTACACTCACCAGAGAGCAGACAAGCGTTTCATTGAATTCAAATCAATTTCAATTACATATTAATTTCTTTTTAATTTAGCCCCAGAACAATTGATTTTGACGTCTCAAGTTGCTCTACAGAAACAGTATCCTTTTCTATTGATTAACAGCCGTTTCTATTTATGGGCAGCCGTGGCCCACTGGTTAGCACTCTGGACATGTAACCGGAGGGTTGCCGGTTCGAGCCCCAACCAGTGGGCCGCGGCTGAAGTGACCCCTCACTGCTCCCCGAGCGCCGCCGTTGTAGCAGGCAGCTCACTGCGCCGGGATTAGTGTGTGCATCACCTCACTGTGTGTTCACTGTGTGCTGTTTGTGTTTCACTAATTCACTGATTGGGTTAAATGCAGAGACCAAATTTTCCTCACAGGATCAAAAAAGTATATATACTTATACTTATACATCTGACATGCAAAATTCACCATGCTTTGTTTTTTTAATGACTCTATTTTGGTTCCATGGAAACACCTTGGTAATGCTGTAATGTATTTACTGTAATGTATGCATTTTATACCAACCTTGTAATTTCAAGTGTGTGAATGCACTCTTTACTCCTAAATTGGAGCGCAGCTTGCAGACATACTGCCCCTGGTGGATTGGTTTTGTGTGACGAATGGTCAGGACCAGTTGTTGACCTTTGACGACACAGTTCACTCCGTTATGGGTGCTGAGGTGCCCCTCCTTTAGCTCACACAGAGCTGTCTTATTGGGAGCAAACCAGGCAAACAGGAAGATGGTGGGCTCATCCTGGGAGGTGATGTTGCAGGACAAGGAGGTGTGCTCATGGCACTGAGGGCTCACTGACTCTGTACTTCTGAGTGTCATTATCTCTGTAATAATAATTCATTATTAAAACAAATATGTTTAAGCAAGAGACAGTTAACTGTAGCGTACAGGCACTGCACAGGGGAAGTCTATGTAAATGTACAACAAAGCTATCTAACTGAACGTCACTGTTACATACTCTCATGCAAGTCAGTAAATTGGACCATTATTGTATGTTGACTTCAGCATGTAAAATGGTGCATTTTGCCCATGTTCAGGGTGGAAAGTGAAAAAGAAAGATTAGCATAAGACATAAGTCAAATTGGTGTTTTTAAAAAGAAAAGATCATGGAGAATAAAGAAAAGAATATTTAAAAAATCTTTGTATATTCCCACAAGGTGTTTGGGTGCTCTGAAAATGAGAACCACAATGATTTTTTAGACGTGTAAGGTTTGCTGTTCAGACCCTGAAGGGATTTATTTTCTGTTCATTGTTTTTTGTGAGAGTGTTTCTACTTATCTCAGTAAGGAACATAAATCAAATCAAGAGCCTATGTTGAGTACAAATATGTCTTCTGAAGGCTTAAACAGAGCCCAACCAAAAACTTCAATAAAAGTTGTATCAACTTTGAGAGACAGCTTTGACCATGCAGGATTATCCAGACCAAACGTGACGATTTTGCTACATACTATTCCTATTTATGTACCAGCATGCAAAATGTGAGCCTCCTACATGTCGACACCCCCCTCCCCCTGTAAAACTGTCTGCATCTTGGAAAGTATTGATCTTACATAAGAGTAATTTTACAGTGTGTCTCCTGGGTAACATAGGTACACCTGGTAATTTCAGAATTTTTTGAGACCTAAGTGCGTGGGCCCTGGTTGAATTGACGTGGAATGACCCTTTTCTAAAACTGTTACTATAAATACCTGTCAAAGTTTCATAAAGTTAAGGCATAGTAACTAGAAATGGAACTGATTTATTCATAGATAATCACTCTTCCGCCAAGAAATATATTTCCTCTATCTGCCAAGCAACATCGAGACACAGCTACTTTAACTTTTATATCAAGTTATGGTAGCGCAGTAATATAGAACGAAATGCAGTCAAGGTGTATATGCTGCATTTTACAACGACATCAAACGTGATTCAGCCAATCACAATCAAGGACCGGCACTATTAGTTTTAGAAAACTTTCTAGACATTTAGAGACTCACTAGAGGTGAGGCTCTGGTTTATTTGTTTATAAATTATATATTTAAGAAACAAATACATTGTTCTTATAGCTTGTATGAACACTTACTCATTCTGACAAATGTATTTAACGTGGAAAGAGATTCTGAGAAAGGTGACTTACCATTCTCCGATCTTGCTAAAGCAAACATAAGGACCCAGAGCAGGAAGGCACACTTTTGGATGGTCTCCATCTGCAAAATCCATATGAACAGGTTTAGATGAATAACACACACACACACACACACACACACACACACACACACACAATCAGACAATTGATCAAGTTTAGTTATCTAGATCTCTCACGTTCATAGCCGAAAAGCACACAGCCACCATTCCTTGTTTTACCACGCTACAGGTGGCACCACCCTTTCTCTTATCTCCCCTGGAGACCGGAGCTGAAAAAAGTGTACCGCCTCTAAAAGCACTGGACAAAATGTCATGCTTTAGCCTAGTCATAAAATGCACAGTAGCCTACCTTTTATACCTAAGCGTATCTGCTCCACTATTCCCCGATTCCTGAAACACGTTTGGTGAAACGTACACTACTATCCACTTTAGTATCATACGGTCACTGCTCCTTGGCCACACCACCGTGCTAGTCTGGGAGTAGCCTAGCAGGAGGCTATCATCTTCGCCACTCGACTGACCGTCGGAATGTTGGGGAATTTTCTTGTTTGAGCTTCCGAACAGTCATTAGTCATAGCTGCAGGCAGCGATAGCCCTGCTACAGCATGATTTCCGCGAAGCGCGGTATCCACGGTAAAACCGTCACCGTCCATCGGCCAGGACTAGCAGCAGTGAAGCAGGAACATCGGAGTGAACCGGACGTGTTATGCTAAGGTTTTCACGAAAGAAATGGACAGATAAATATGATATAGGCTAACCATCAACATATTTAAGTCATCTTGCTCGAAAAAAGCATAATTGTCACACATGATTATGATATCACAGCATGACCTGTGTAATTTGACTGAGGGCCCTTATTCATATATTAGGGGTGAATAACAGCCCATGGTATATGATTGAGGGGCCCAATAAAGACATATCACATAATATGTGTGAGATACCCCATATCTCAGTCCTCCTTGTTATTAATATTACCATTTCACTGAACTCCCTTGTGCTATAGCCTATTTATTTTAAAATCTTAAATCTTAGACTTTACTGATATTGCACTATTCCTTCCCGCTTGTTATTGTACATTTCTATTTTGTATTTAAGTATAGTATAAGTATACTCTTTTGATCCCATGAGGGAAATTTGGTCTTTACATTTATCCTAATCCGTGAATTAGTGAAACACACTCAGCACACAGTGAACACACACAATGAGGTGAAGCACACACTAACCTGGAGCAGTGAGCTGCCTGCTACAGCAGGGCACTTCAGCCGTGGATGTGGGCATGGGAGAGCAGTGCTCAACCACTTCCCCCACCCACATTTTTCCTACTGGGTCAGGGATCGAGTCGGCAACCCTTCGGTCACAAGCCCGAAGCCCTCACCAGTAGGCCACGGCTGCCCCTATATTGTACCTTGCCTGTGTCTGTTGAGATGTACATGACCATGGGACAACAAGTACATCTCTTACTGACCTTTCTGTTTTTAGTCTTTGTATATTAAGTGAGTTTTGTACTTTTGAGAGCAAAGATTAAGTGGAGTCAAATTCCTTGTTTGTTTATGCAAACTTGTAGCCTGGAGATCCAGACCCTGGAAATCTAGAAAGATTAAGGGTCTGGCCACGAATAATGAAAGTGGCCCAACTCAAAGGGCGGCACCAAGCATGCATTTGAAAATCTCACTGCACGCAATTGGATAACACTACGATCAGTGTTTACTGACTGATTCGTTGCAGCGCTGTCATCATCTGTTTAGCTTGCCTCTGGCCCACCTATATCAGACACACCGATGTGATTGGTTACTCGCAAGGGGTAAAAGTAACGTGCATTATAACGTATATTATTATATACTCATTGCCAGAGTCTCTTGCAGAGACAAATTGTGCTCTTCCGAGAATTCTGGATTTCCAGGGTAGCAAACCTATCCTATTCTGATTCTGATTCTGATTTCTGGTTATATTTCAGCCAGTGCATTCAGAACTTTTATAATGATCGTTTATTTGAGTTTGATTGCATATCAGTTTTCATTGGCTCAACTGATTGGTCATGGTGATAAGTACAGACACATATTGGATCATTACACATACAGTATTAGTCATAAATAGTATTAGTATGTGCTTATGCACTATAATAAATGCAAAAAACAATAACCCAAACAAAACCATAACCCCAACCAAAAAGACTGAAAAAGAAAATGATCTTTGTAATGATGGTCAAAGGACAAACCAGACCGCAGCCTCTTTCCGTCTTTCTATATGTCTTAAGCTATATACTTTTTCAACTCTTAGTTTTTTTTACAATGTATTTTTTGTCCTCTCTTTGGTTTGACCTCCCAATGACGATCCCCCTCTTTTGATCACAACAAAGCAAACCAAATGTACCTGCTGACATACCACCGCATGCTACTACAACCTCACTTTCGTCTGACGTCGCCTGTCGTATCAGCCACCCGAACTCCCTGGGGTGACCTATTGCCTTTTGTTGTCCCTGGGTCGTTGTCACCTGTCCTTGGTGGGCAGCCGTGGACTACTGGTTAGCGTTTCGGACTTGTAACCGGAGGGTTGCCGGTTTGAACCCCGACCAGTAGGAACGGCTGAAGTGCCCTTGAGCAAGGCATCCTAACCTGCAAACAGGTGGCACCTAACAGCTGCCACCTGTTTGAGTCACACAATCACTAACCCCATGTGAATACTATGCCCCCATAGTTCATAAAGGGCACTCGTTAAGATATATTCTTCAAACTTATAATTTGAAGTGGCACTACAGACAGCTCTACAGTCACCAACAATAGCTAAACCTGAGTAGTGGACCTAACTGTGAACCCAAAATCTCCACACGCAGCACTGTCCATGGTCCTGAAACGTATAGCTAACTCAGACATTACTGCAGGACCTGAGGGATTAATGGCTCTCTCAACATCTGTTATCAATCAAATATGCTGGTTCCAATTTGAGATTTGCAAGGGTCTCAGAGACCTGGAAGACGGCAGACGGAGACCAAAGACGTGGCCTATGTCAAACACTATCGCTTTGTTGCTTTGCAAATCCTTTGATGGATTAAAATATCTGTCACCTCAAATTCAAATTTATTTGTCACATACAATTATACAAAGTATATATATATATATATATATATATGCAGTGAAATGCTTTGTCCACTGACTCCATGTGCAATGTGTGTATCAATAAGGAAACAAACAGAAAAGAAGAGAAGTAGAAAGAAATGTCCACAGTGCATGAGATGTTTTCAGCATGTGCTTGTGCTCCAGCTACAGTCCTCATTCAGAATCCGGAGAGCTGGGCATAAAAACGTTTCCGCATTCTCTCAGTGTTGGCTTTCAGCCAGCGGTAACGTTTCCGAGAGTGGGGAACAGAGAAGAGACAGTTGTTGGGGTGATTGGGATGTCGAGTTGATTTTCTTTAGTCTGAACTGACATCTCCTGATGTAAGTTTCCTGAAGGTTGGGTAGTGCACACCTGGAGGTACGTGATCTCACTACTCTCTTTAGGGGTTTACGGTTGGATTTCTGTGAACTCTCATCAGTATTTACACATGTCCAGTGTTGTGTACAGTAACGTAACTACTTTTTCGGGTAGTGTGCTACTATTGAAAATTGGGTCATGAAACGTAGGTTTTTTTTCAATTCAGTTCAGTTACTTTTCCAAGGGACAGATTTGACAGCGACACTGCCTTCTCAGTTCAGTTCAGTTAACTTTATTGTCCGAAAGGGAAACTGGTCTCGCAGTCAGGTACACATAAATAGCACAAGATACACAAAGACACAAGATGGGGTAAAAGACATGGGTTAATATAAGTTAAGAAGGTTAAGAAAGAAAGAAAGAAACTGTCTTATCAATCTATGTTTCTGACAGATGCTCATCAGAATCGTTTATGTGCAATAAAGCAAAATTGTGCAAATTTAGCAGGCGTATTGCACTAGGAATAAAATAGTTTTTTGTCCTATTGGACAAAATGGGACTCTTAGTCTCCGGCCTGAGGGACGAGCTTCAAATGAACAGTGAAGGGGATGATTTTTACAGTCCAGTATAGACCTTGCCTTCTGGATGACCTGCTTCTTATAAATGGTCAGCAAGGACATTACAGACACGTGCAGAGAAGGGGGGCTACAGGGGCTCTAGCACCTGCCCTTTTGCCCCTTTGATGTCCAAGTGCCCTTTTGACAAGACCCGTTTTTTACTTTTTAAAAACTTTTTCTATTCCAACGTGAATATTCACTAAAATGTCTCATTAATGTTTGTGAAATTAGAAATTTACAAAAATGCTTTTGGGTCTGTGCCGCATAGTCTGTTGTGGGAGGCCTTTGATTATTTCAGAATCCCAGGTAGCATTAAAAGCCTAGTAAAAGCATACTTTCTGGATATTCAATTATGTTTTACTACAGCTGATTAAACCACAGGGTGGCAACAACTTGAGATAGGAATCATGGCAGGATGTACCATCTCCCCACTTGCTTTTACAATGGCAATGGAGGTCATCATTAGGGCCTCAAAATGGGTAGTGGGTGGGGAGAAGTTGCAGGGAGGGCCACGCCTCCCCCCGATTCGGGCTTTCATGGACGACATGACAACCTTGACGACAACCGTTCCATGCACCAACAGGTTGCTGGGTAAGTTAAATAGTAATCTGCAATGGGCCAGAATGAAGGTGAAACCAAGTAAGTCGAGGAGTCTCTCAATTGTTAAAGGGAAGGTAACAGATAAGAAGTTTGCTATAAATGAGGAGGTGATTCCCACAGTTCTGGAGAAACCAGTGAAGAGTCTGGGAAGGTGGTATGATGCAAGCCTTAGTGATAAATCACAGGTTGAAGACTTGAGACAGGTCACTAGGCAAGGTATTGCAAAAATTGACAAGTCGGGGCTGCCAGGTAAGCTCAAGCTGTGGTGTTTGCAGTTTGGTTTGTTGCCTCGGCTAATGTGGCCATTGACAGTTTATGAAGTTCCTCTGTCAAAGAGGTTGGAAAAAATGATCAACTCCTTTGTCAGAAAATGGCTCGGAGTCCCACGCTGCTTAAGCAGTGTAGCCTTGTATGGGAAGGGTATTGTAGAGTTGCCAATATCTAGTCTGACAGAGGAATTTAAGTGTGCTAAGGCTAGATTGGAATTGACTCTTACTCAGTCCAAGGACCCAGTGGTGAGGAAAGTTGCACCCACAGTTAATGCAGGGAGGAAGTGGAACCCAGAGCAGGCAGTTAAGCAAGCTCAATCAGCATTGAAGCATAGGGATATAATGGGCCATGTGCAGCACGGGCGGGAGGGTCTAGGGGTGGGTGCAAGTAAACCCTTGTGGAGTAAGGCTTCTGCAGGAGAAAAGAGGAAAATGGTAGTGGAGGAAATGCATAGACAGGAGGAGGCTATAAGATGTACTAAGGCAGTGTCGCGAGGCAAAACAAGGGCAGTGGGTGAACTGGGAAGGGGTGGAAAAAGACGGATTAAATGGAAAGATCTATGGGGCATGGAAGCTGGTAAGATCAAATTTATGTTAGGTGCTACATATGATGTGCTCCCATCTCCCAAGAATTTAAGTCAATGGTTTGGTGAGGATGATAAATGCATACTTTGCTCGTGTGTGGGCAGTCTCCACCATATCCTATCAGGATGCAAGGTAAGTCTCACCCAGGGGTATACGTCACGTGGCGCCATAACCAGGTATTGAAATGTGTGGCAGCGCAATAGAGGATAAAAGGAGAGAAGTCAATTCATTAGCAGCTAGTAAAGGGGTAAGGCAAATTAACTTTGTACGTCAGGGGGATAAACCTTGTTCTGCGAAGGCCAGGTGTAAAACCGGCCAGTTGAAAAATGGGGTGGGCTGGGAAATGAAGGTTGATCTTGGCCAGCAGATGGCGGTACCTCCACATATAGTGAGTACTAAGCTACGACCCGACGTGATTCTATGGTCGGATTCAGAGAAGATAGTTTACTTCATTGAACTCACTGTTCCTTGGGAAGACAGAGTGGAAGTGGCCAATGAGCTGAAGAGAGCTAAATACACTGAGATAGCAGAGGAGGCAACTAAGCGAGGTTGGAGTGCACGCGATTAAGGCCTATTGAAATCGGTGCACGGGTTTGTGGCCAGATCTGCTATTGGCTTGCTGTCTGAATTGGGCATTTGTGGTCAAGTCTAAGGCAGGTGGTTAGTAACATGTCTTTAGCAGCAGAGCGGGCAAGCGAATGGTTGTGGGTAAGGAGAAGTTACCCTTCCACAGAGCAAGCTAAGGTAAGCTAACTGGCTCATTTGACTTGGTTGCGGGTAAGGAGAAGTTACCCTTCCTGGGGAAGCAAGCTAAGGTAAGCTAACTGTTTAACCTTTAACTTAACGAAACAGGTTTTGGCAGCATGGGGCGTAAGCTAACTGGCTAATTTGTTTTGTGTTTGGGATGGGGCCTAAGCTAACGGGCCAAGCTAACTGGCTAATTTGTTTTGTGTTTGTGATGGGCTGTGCCTAGGTTGATGGTTGGTTGGCCAAGGTTTTTTATGGTTATGGTTCAGTCCACATCAACGGGACGGACCAACCTAGCCAACCTTGACCATGCCTGGGCTGGTTAAGAGTATTTTGGGTATTGGATATTTCAATGTGGTAATATGGTGGCAGCATGGAGGGAGTGTCTCCAGGACGCTGGTTTCACTGTTAAGCCTTCATGAGGTGTCGTGGGCCTAACTTAACGTAAACATCGGTGAATGAGGGTGCCCACTTGATAACCCCAATGACATGCCGCGATACTATATAGGCTACTGCTGTTGGATGGGCCATTTGTATTGTGCTTGTGACCATTTGTTGGCGGATTTGTGGGTAGTGTGCTGTTTAAAGTTAAACTTGAGCAGGGGCTTCTGATGTGTTTTTACCTTGGATTTTGGCACAAGGGATTTTAACATCTAATCCTGTGTATTAATGTAATGCTGAAGCTAGCATAGGCTAGTGACTGCTGTGAATAGGGCAGCTGGCAACTAGGGAAAGACCTTGTGACAGCACGGAAAGACGGCTGACAGGAGGGAATAGACCCCGCCGGGGCTACAATGGGTTAGCAGCTCATTGTGGCAGTAGCCCAGGCTTCACTAAGCAATGGGCTGCACCCTACTAAGCTACAGTACGACATAATGAGAAAATACCCCTAGAGTCAGCGAGAGCAGGGACGGAAGATGACTCACTTGTGATAGACATGGTTACTGACCCTGGAACGAATTTGATTACGAGTAAGGAAAACATGTTTGTGGAAGCCACTAGTTCAGAGAAAACTGAGAAAAAGCTGCAGATGTGTGTGTGTGGTTGGCAGAAGGTTACAAGTCTAAAGGGCCTGAAAATTCATCAAGGAAAAAAGAAGTGCTTGGTAGAGGGAACACAGGGTCCCCCGCGATTGATAGCTATTTCTTAAGAAGTGCATCAAGTCAGTCGGTTGAAGTTCAGCGACAGGAAGAAACCCACAGTTCGCAGGACATCAGTACCCCTGTTGTTGAGGAAAGTTCTAGCACTGAGGCAGAAAGAGCGGCCAGTCAGCCAAGGAGGGAGAAGATTAATGGTCATAGGCCTGGGGTTAGATGGCCAGGCGCAGCAGAATGTAGAATGTGGGAAGATGTTAATAGTGATTTGGTCAGTATCCTGGGTCAGCTCAAGGGGCGGCTGAAAGCAAATTAGAGAAAATGGGAGACATTATTTATAGCTATGGTAAGGAAAGATTTGGGACTATTGAGAGAAGGACAAAACGGCAACATGAGGTAGTTAAATCTAGGCGCCAGCAGGAGATAGATAAACTTATCAAGGAGAGGAGGCAGCTTAAGAAGCAGTGGAGAAAAGCTACAGATGATGAGAAGGAAGGTATTGACTGTCTACAGGCAGATGTGAGGGAGCGGGTTGGTAGTGCTAAGAAGAGCTGAAAATATTAGGAAAAAAATAGGAAGAAGAAATCACGAGCTCGACTAGCATTCTATAAAGACCCATTTAAGTTTGTTAAGTCTTTATTCGTAATGCAGAAGAGTGGTAGTCTTTTGGAACCTAAGCAGAAGCTTGAGGAGTATTTAGAGGGAGTGCACAAAGATGGGGAGAGGTTCAGAGAGATGGTACTTCCTGCTGATATCCCACCTATTGGTGAATTAAGTAGCCAATGCGACGATGGTCCACCAAGGTGGAAAGAGGTGCAAGAAGTAATAAAACGTGCAAGGGCCTCTTCAGCCCCGGGACCTAATGGAGTGCCCTACCGGTTGTATAAGAATGCACCAGATGTTTTATGATTTTTATGGCAATTAATGAAGATAGTTTGGAAAAAGCAGAGTATTCCCAAGGCTTGGCGGAGGGCTGGGGGAATATTTATTCCCAAAGAAAAGGACGCAGTGGAGATTAATCAATTTAGGCCAATTAGTCTACTGAATGTTGAAGGGAAGGTTTTCTTAAGTGTGGTGGCACGGAGACTGACAAATTACCTTGAGAGGAATAAACTAATTGATACCCACGGTGCAAAAGCTGGAATTCCTGGCTTCTCCGGTGCTTAGAGCATACCAGCATGATTTGGCACCAAATTCAATTAGCAAAGCGTGAGAAGAGAGACCTGCACGTTGTGTTCTTGGATTTGGCTAATGCTTTTGGGTCTGTGCCGCATAGTCTGTTGTGGGAGGCCTTTGACTATTTCAGAATCCCAGGTAGCATTAAAAGCCTAGTAAAAGCATACTTTCTGGATATTCAATTATGTTTTACTACAGCTGATTACACCACAGGGTGGCAACAACTTGAGATAGGAATCATGGCAGGATGTACCATCTCCCCACTTGCTTTTACAATGGCAATGGAGGTCATCATTAGGGCCTCAAAATGGGTAGTGGGTGGGGAGAAGTTGCAGGGAGGGCCACGCCTCCCCCCGATTCGGGCTTTCATGGACGACATGACAACCTTGACGACAACCGTTCCATGCACCAACAGGTTGCTGGGTAAGTTAAATAGTAATCTGCAATGGGCCAGAATGAAGGTGAAACCAAGTAAGTCGAGGAGTCTCTCAATTGTTAAAGGGAAGGTAACAGATAAGAAGTTTGCTATAAATGAGGAGGTGATTCCCACAGTTCTGGAGAAACCAGTGAAGAGTCTGGGAAGGTGGTATGATGCAAGCCTTAGTGATAAATCACAGGTTGAAGACTTGAGACAGGTCACTAGGCAAGGTATTGCAAAAATTGACAAGTCGGGGCTGCCAGGTAAGCTCAAGCTGTGGTGTTTGCAGTTTGGTTTGTTGCCTCGGCTAATGTGGCCATTGACAGTTTATGAAGTTCCTCTGTCAAAGAGGTTGGAAAAAATGATCAACTCCTTTGTCAGAAAATGGCTCGGAGTCCCACGCTGCTTAAGCAGTGTAGCCTTGTATGGGAAGGGTATTGTAGAGTTGCCAATATCTAGTCTGACAGAGGAATTTAAGTGTGCTAAGGCTAGATTGGAATTGACTCTTACTCAGTCCAAGGACCCAGTGGTGAGGAAAGTTGCACCCACAGTTAATGCAGGGAGGAAGTGGAACCCAGAGCAGGCAGTTAAGCAAGCTCAATCAGCATTGAAGCATAGGGATATAATGGGCCATGTGCAGCACGGGCGGGAGGGTCTAGGGGTGGGTGCAAGTAAACCCTTGTGGAGTAAGGCTTCTGCAGGAGAAAAGAGGAAAATGGTAGTGGAGGAAATGCATAGACAGGAGGAGGCTATAAGATGTACTAAGGCAGTGTCGCAGGCAAAACAAGGGCAGTGGGTGAACTGGGAAGGGGTGGAAAAAAGACGGATTAAATGGAAAGATCTATGGGGCATGGAAGCTGGTAAGATCAAATTTATGTTAGGTGCTACATATGATGTGCTCCCATCTCCCAAGAATTTAAGTCAATGGTTTGGTGAGGATGATAAATGCATACTTTGCTCGTGTGTGGGCAGTCTCCACCATATCCTATCAGGATGCAAGGTAAGTCTCACCCAGGGGCGGTATACGTGGCGTCATAACCAGGTATTGAAATGTGTGGCAGCGGCAATAGAGGATAAAAGGAGAGAAGTCAATTCATTAGCAGCTAGTAAAGGGGTAAGGCAAATTAACTTTGTACGTCAGGGGGATAAACCTTGTTCTGCGAAGGCCAGGTGTAAAACCGGCCAGTTGAAAAATGGGGTGGGCTGGGAAATGAAGGTTGATCTTGGCCAGCAGATGGCGGTACCTCCACATATAGTGAGTACTAAGCTACGACCCGACGTGATTCTATGGTCGGATTCAGAGAAGATAGTTTACTTCATTGAACTCACTGTTCCTTGGGAAGACAGAGTGGAAGTGGCCAATGAGCTGAAGAGAGCTAAATACACTGAGATAGCAGAGGAGGCAACTAAGCGAGGTTGGAGTGCACGATTAAGGCCTATTGAAATCGGTGCACGTGGGTTTGTGGCCAGATCTGCTATTGGCTTGCTGTCTGAATTGGGCATTTGTGGTCGAAGTCTAAGGCAGGTGGTTAGTAACATGTCTTTAGCAGCAGAACGGGCAAGTTTAATGGTTGTGGGTAAGGAGAAGTTACCCTTCCTGGGGCGCAAGCTAAGGTAAGCTAACTGGCTCATTTGACTTGGTTGCGGGTAAGGAGAAGTTACCCTTCCTGGGGCGCAAGCTAAGGTAAGCTAACTGTTTAACCTTTAACTTAACGAAACAGGTTTTTGGCAGCATGGGGCGTAAGCTAACTGGCTAATTTGTTTTGTGTTTGGGATGGGGCCTAAGCTAACGGGCCAAGCTAACTGGCTAATTTGTTTTGTGTTTGTGATGGGCTGTGCCTAGGTTGATGGTTGGTTGGCCAAGGTTTTTTATGGTTATGGTTCAGTCCACATCAACGGGACGGACCAACCTAGCCAACCTTGACCATGCCTGGGCTGGTTAAGAGTATTTTGGGTATTGGATATTTCAATGTGGTAATATGGTGGCAGCATGGAGGGGAGTGTCTCCAGGACGCTGGTTTCACTGTTAAGCCTTCATGAGGTGTCGTGGGCCTAACTTAACGAAACATCGGTGAATGAGGGTGCCCACTTGATAACCCCAATGACATGCCGCATACTATATAGGCTACTGCTGTTGGATGGGCCATTTGTATTGTGCTTGTGACCATTTGTTGGCGGATTTGTGGGTAGTGTGCTGTTTAAAGTTAAACTTGAGCAGGGGCTTCTGATGTGTTTTTACCTTGGATTTTGGCACAAGGGATTTTAACATCTAATCCTGTGTATTAATGTAATATAAATTTTCTGTGTTAATTGAAATGCCTTGCGGCCACATCCCCGTGACGTCATACATTCAGTGAACTCTCAGAAGGTGCACGCAGGCACAGTGCTGCAGGAGACGTTTGAGAGCACGGTAAGGTCACTTGGCAGTTAGCCTATCTGAACATGCAATAGTATTCAGCTTAGAGATAGAGAATAAAATGTTTAAAGTTGTTTCATGTTTAATGAAGTAGGCTATCAAACCCGTTTTAACCATGTCATGGTCCATCCATTTCAATAACCTGGCAGCTTCGAAAATCTAAGGCTGAACGTTTATAACATATTCTGTTTAGGTTGCTATGTTATAGTAGCATAGGTTAGTAGACCTAGTTCATAAAACAGAGTAAGCAAACCTTTTCTAAATCGTTATAAGCCGACGACATAGGCTACTGTAGTTGTTTAACTAACCCAATTCCACACGTTGTTCACAGTAGGCCTAGGCTACATTATGCGTCATTTCACTCAGTGGCCACACGCACAGCACGTGAATCTGCAAGACACCAGCTTGCTAATGGTGGTAGTTCAGGCCATCCTTAAAAATATTTTGGTTTGCCGTAACCCGACCGACCCTGTCAATTTAGCACCGACCCAGATATGATTTTTTTTTTCCATTTTAGTCCGACCGACTTGCCGGTTGTAATTTTGCGTTATGACCGACCGATTTATTTTTTACTCTTCAAACAAATTAATACAAATGCAATACAATACTATTTTGTTAAGTAGCCTAGGCCTATTGTGAATATAAATGCACTACATACAAACGTAGCTACGTTCTTTCTTTTAAATAAAAGCCTGTGGCGTCATCTATGTTTATATTTGTCATGTGTCACATGGCACTCACGTTCATTTCACTCACACTATGGTTCGCGTGACTGTAATGATGGCTGCGTCTACAGGAAAGAAAATGTTCGCGGTCAACGTTAAAAGTTATACTGAATCGGGCACCATTATTCATCTAAAAAATGCATTAAAACACCTCAACATCGCGTTAACTTGGCACGAAGTTCTGGAAGAACTGTGCCCAGATCTTTTCCCATCCCTTCTCCCCACCAGTCTAACGGTGACCGTGGCGACTGACCTGAATGAGACTACTAAAGTTTTGGTGGAGGAAAAACAGACAATTGAGGACGTGCTACAATTTGACCCAGGAATCAGAGTGGTTTCTTTTAAATTGAACTGTAAAAGTGACCCGCCACCACCACCACCCAACAACGTAATGTTAAGGAATGCATTTTCGATCATGATGGAGCAGACGAAGACCCAAAAGGACCCGGTCCTTCGCTCCTGCAATAATGGTGAGTATTAGCAATATTGACCTAGCAGAGCAGGCTTTTTTATTTGGAGCTAGCATGCATACTACCCGTTAACGTTAGAAGCTAACTTCTATAGTGTTTGAGATGGCCTATATGCTTGTGAATTACGTCTGTGTGAATCTACATTTAGGTGCTCATTATTCGAAATTCTTAATGGTGAAATATGTGTACCAAAGAAGAATTGCATGGGATTGTGCTATAGGCTAGCAAGGCGGCTAGTTCTTAAGGTGGTTAAGAACCTACTGTCTAGCTGCTGGTTGGAGCCTTTTGGCGGAGAAAAGAAAAAATCGTAACCGGTCTCTGATTTGTAGGTGGCATTGACACCCAGCGGTGGATGCAAGTAAAACAGTATATCCTGGTTACCAGTAACATCCCTGAATTAATATATTATTTTTTCACAATATATTTTCATATGATCTATATTGTTTACTTTTCTGACAGTACAGCATATTTGAAGCTATACATTTTAGTCAAGTTTATTTATATAATGCATTTCATAGGCTACACAGAGGTAATTCAATGTGCTTTACTGCACATAAACAAAAGCAAATAACAAATAAAAGCATAGAAGGGCAATATAGTCAAAGAATAATTCAAAAGGTAAAGATCATAATAAAGCAAGAATTTAAGCAAGAATGTTGTGTTTTGTTACAGCTAAAGATCGGCTTTTTAATGATGTTGTCATGGACATGAAAAGAGAAGAAATAAAGTTCCCTGGAACAATGGCTAATGCCGAGATAAGCCGTTACATGCTGGCACTCGTAGACACATTGTGGTATCTGGATGGTACAAAAGAGAAAATTCAAAGAAGAGCCCTGAACCAGTCTGGATCCATAACCCGTATTCCAGAAAGGTAATGCAATCTAAATGACCCACAGCACAATTTTGATAGCAGGGTTTCAAAGACCAGGAATACTGACCAGTTGAAATAAATGGTGGAGTAATGTTCATAAAAATTGTTGTCAATTTGAAATCATTCTGATACCGCTTGGTGAATGTATTTGAAATAAATCTTTCAAAGTTGGTCTCGCATATCACTGCATGATGTTGTGGTATTCTGTGTTTCAGGTTCATGAACAATTACAATGGCTACAATGACTACAAGAGAAAGAAAATCAAGGCACCACAACTGGACTCCGCATCACTAAAGACTCATGTTGCATGTTTGCAAACACTAATGGAACAGAAATTTGTATCGTTGTGGGGGGACTATGGCAAGGACCTAGAACATCTAGCAGTATCCATGAGTGAGTATGCCCAATTCCTTGACCTTTCGTCAAAGGCTCAACAGGATCGTCAGTCTCTGCCTCATCCAGTCAGACAACTGGCAGAAAATGTCCAAGTCCTGCACTTCAACAGAGGACCAAAAAAAACAATGTACTCCCTAATTGAGGACCTTGTGAACACCAAGGACTTTTACGAGCCAATTATTTTTGATGAATGCCTACATGCAGCATCACCATTCAAGAACAGAACAGAAGCGGCACCGCTTTCTTGATGGATTCAATGCTGTGGGAGTGGCTGTTGACCAAATAAGGTACAGTATCTGTTGATCATAAGAATATTGTTTTACAAAGTGGTTGTGATGATCGAACTCAACATTGAAACATTGTGTTTGAAGTGTAGAAACTGTTTACTGCTTGTAGGTGTACCCAAATGTAATGTTCTCTAAAGTCCTTGCCCATTTCAACAGCACTTGTTAAGTTACTTGTATTCAATGTTCTGGCATGATGGAGGGAGAAACTCCATTATATATTATTATACATTATATTTTTATTTTATATTATATATATTATATATTATATTTTATCTTTTATACAGGTATGATCCTGGTGGCAATGTTGGTGGGGTTTGCATTTTTTGGAAAGTTCCAGCCATGAGAGAGGAGGAAGAGTCAATGACCAAGGCAGTCCAAATAATGAAAACAATGGAATCCAAGTTGCCTGTCTATCATACCCGAGCAATGCGCAAGGATTTCATCAAGACCGCGTCGTCAGCAACAAACATCTCATTGCCGAAACACGTTCTACGTTACATCTATGCTGAATACTTATCTGACGCATCAGCTGACCAAAACCCAGCTGTCGATGAACGAGTGAGACAGGCAATCTTAGGTGAGGACCCTGAACTTGTCACTGACCTTCGTTATCTAAATAAAGGTCATCCCCAAGACACCTTTGACACTTTCTTTGATGAGCTGAACATGGAACTTGAGCAGATAACTGCAGCTGATGAAAGACGTCATGGGGTCGCCCACCTGTCCGAGTTCATCTCTGTAAGGGATCTAATTGAAAGAGTAGCCAAGAAGTGTCCACCAAACACTCCGATCCCCAGTGAGACCACTGTACTGTTTGCCTTTGTTCCCAAAAATGCTTACAGTAATGTGGCAAAGCTGTACAAAACGGAAAGTACACATGAAATTTCAGGTTCAGACACGACAGCTACGGTCATCACACCCAGATGACCATTACTGTGCAGCTCTCTTTAAGTACATGCGGTCCTTTGCAGTCAAATACAGGGATTTAACAACGTTTCTCTGTGTAGATGATAAGTCCAAAATAGATTTTGGTGAGCCAGGATTAGCCATGTCATCTGGGGGTGCGGGGAAAAAGTCCTTAGTAGCTTCCAATGGTCTGCTCGGAGCCCTTGACCATGACCAACAACAGAAAGGGTCATTGACTCCATCTGTCTACCTCAATGTTGAGATACCAGAGACTGTTGACGACTCCTTCTATAGGGGTCAGGTCACTGTGCTTCTGAAGGACTCTGTATTCCAGCCGAGCAGTCCCTTCCGGCACACAACAGAGATGAAGAGGCTTCTGGGAGATGACATGGACAAGGTGAAGCCCTTCTTGATCATTTATTCCGACGGAGGACCTGACCACAGGGTTACCTATGAAGGTGTAAAACTGTCCCTAGCTGCTGTTTTCAAGGCGCTAGACTTGGACATTCTTGTGGCTGGGCGCACAGCGCCGGGACACAGCTGGGCGAACCCAGTGGAGCGAATCATGTCTGTTCTAAACCTTGCCTTCCAAAACATTGCTCTGTCCAGACAGGAATGCTCAGCTGAAGTTGAACAGGTGTTGAGAAGCTGTGGTGGGATGCAGGACATTCGAAAGAAAGCTGATATGGTGGAGAAGCTCAGAGATGAGTGGAGCGGATCTGTCAAATCTATGAAAGATTTACTAGAAGAGCGCATCACTCGTGTTCAGCTGAAAGGAAGGCCATTCACTGTTCTGGAAGCGGCATCTGATTTTGCAATCCATCAGGAACAGGCTGATATTATTGGCAAAGTTGATGCTTCAATAGAGATTGGCAAGTACCACAAGAAAGATCTTGCAAATAAGGAAAACTACAAAACCTTCATGGCCAAACATTGTAGGGAGAGAAATTACATTGTGCAATTTCGCAAATGTGATGATCGTGCTGTTGTAAGCCCTTGAGAAGCAGTGTTGAGGGAGACCTACCAGCTTGGATACCAGATCCTCTGCTTTCAGAAGATAGAGCCCACTTTCAGTCTTTTGATTCTTTGTTTGGACAAGAAACATCTGAAAAAGACATGCCAAGTGGAAGCAAGGAAACTCTGACATCTGTCGCAGAAACACAACAGGTACGCATTTGAAGAATTTGACACACTCCTGTACTTTGCCATGTTATCTGCTCTCTTTAGGTTTTTATTGATGTACAGTGTTTCGGGTGGTGTTTGTTGCATGAAATCACATAAGCAATTTTGCCATTTGTAAGCAAACTTTACTCTTGGTCTTTGGCTGATATAGGGATGCGAGAACAGTTTCCTTGTGGGACAGAATGCACGAGGTACAATCCAGTGTTATGAGTGTGGAAAACCACGTTGCATCTATGCCAAGAAGTCACTGACAGTTCGTGATCAACGGGCACTCCAGAGAATGCTCCTCAAGCATGACTACAGCTGTGGTTCCATGTTGACCGTAGAAGGCAAGTCTCTGTCCATTTAGCTTATGTGCACTAATGTAGTCATATTCCAGAGGTAGTCTTTTGTGACAGTGACCGTTTTCAGTACATGGCTCTTAAAAACCAATTACAGCCCCCCCCCCTTCTCTCTCTCTCAAAAACATAACTATAATGTAAAGTAAAGGATAACAGTTAATAATAAAGGATATCCACTTTTCCTGTAGGCGAAGATTCTCTGCATGGCACAGTGTTCATCAGGTTGCAGCTGGTGTGTTCGACTCCAAAAGAGTTTGCCTACTATGCTGCAGACAACCTGAAAGTTAGGAAGGATGTATGTGCATATTGTGCAGCACCTGGGACCGAGAGAGACAAAGATCTTCTGAAAAATTATAAAATTGTGTTGCCAGTCTGCCCCCAGTGCAAGCACAAGCCTGCACTGAAAAGGGCACCTTTTCCAAAGATGAGAGTTTGGTCAGAGCAAAGGGTCATTACATGTTGGAACCCTGTTAATGCATGTTAATGCAATTAACTGTTATTTTGTAGTCATTTTAATTTATGTTTTCCTCTGAAAATGGGTAGTTTAGTTTTGTGGCTTCTTGAAATCTCCTGCCATTTTTTGTTGATTCTGCCTCAAAATAAAATGTTTTATCAAATAAATATGTTTTTGACAAAGATTTCCAATTGTTTGTGGTCTATATAACCTGCATCAGAATGAGTCAGTGACGTCAAAATATGCAAATCTGTTTAAATTCATACCTACAAAATCACCGTGACCAAAATTTTACTTTTTTTTTTTTTACTTTGAATCTTGAAAAAAAAAAATATATACCTACCTACCGACCCATTTTTTTTTTTTTTTTTTGGGCTGTTACTGCAAACCAAAATATTTTTAAGGATGGCCTCACTGTGATACACATTAAAATTATAGCCTGACAAGCCAGACTAGGCAATAACGTATTTGCTGCCACTAGGGTGCGTCTAGATTTCTAGGCTATTACAATTAGATTTGAATTTAATCAATAAGATGGAAGATGTTTTATTTTTATATAATTTGCATGTAGCCTATGTATTCTCTATTGGGTTGTAATCAAAATTAAGTTTTAAATAAAGTTAACACATTTTCTGAAACTTTTGTTCCATGTGCCCTTTTTTAAATTTGAGCCCCTGCCCCTTCAAAGGTCTCTGCATGCCCCTGAAGGACAACTGTGGACAGCCAATCAACTTCCCAGCCACCTTCAAAATGTGGCTGAGACTTTTTTTGTCCCTGAGACTGATGCCTCCGTACCAGGCAATAAAAGAAAAGGTGACAACAGATTCTATAAAAGATTTGTAAAATAAAGACAGCATAACCTTATCCACATCCACGTGACAGAGGCTGGTAGTATGAAGAGCAATCATGGCGAGAAGCAGCCATCGCTAACTTTTGAGGGATGGAGGTATTGGCATTACTTCGAACTTGTTGAAACCAAGGGTGTCGCCAGGACGTCTTCAATGATTTATTCTCCTTAAGCTAAGCATAACGTCATGAACCATATGAGAGAGAGAGAGAGAGAGAGAGAGAGAGAGAGAGAGAGAAAAAAACCAACAACAAGTTGTATATGGTGATAAAATGAACCCGAATAACTATCGTGGGATCTGTGTCACGAGCATTCTTGGTGACATTTTCTGTAATATACTGAAAACAAGAACTTACCTTCTTGGATAATAAGAACATTTTAGGCAAAAGTCAGATAGGCTTCCTTCCTGAATTTAGAACCACCGACCACATCTATACCTCCATTCACTGAACAGTATGTACAAAAAACAAGTAAAGGAGAGATCTATGCACGCTTTGTTGATTTTAAAAAGGCCTTTGATTCCATCTGACACAAGGGCATGCTACTAAAAATTATTGAGAGTGGTATAAAAGGCAATGTCTACTCTATAATAAAATACATACCTGTATAGCCCCATATTTAAAGCTGCAGTTGGCAAGTCTGACAGATTGAGGGGGCCAAAATTTTGAATGTTTACAACTCTCATGCCCTCCCCCACTACCACCAAGCACCCTCTAGTTCAGTTTGTGGTCGTCAGTGCGCACCAGACTGCACCAGACTGTGATTGACAGTCAGATCTCACACAGCCCTGCTCTGATTGGATCAGAAGAACCGGGAGCTGTGGATTTTTGCAAAACAAATAACAGGGTCTATAGGTGGAGGTAGAAGTGCAGGTTTTTTTCCAAAACCGGCTGATTTATGTTGTTCTGTCGGAGCATAGTGACGGTTTCAGTAAATATGATCAAAAAAATCTTGCCAACTGCAGCTTTAAATGACATCATAGACAGAACAAAAAAGAACAACACTGACAAAATACAGAATCAGTGACCATTAGGGATGTGAAGTCTGACACCGAGGCTCGTATCACTTCCGCGAAGCAATCTGCTTCGGCACAATGTATCGGAGCGCGTATCAGTTGTAAGGTCACGTGACTGATGATGTACGAAGCTTCGGACGTCACTGAAAAGTTTAAATGGGACATTTGACACAGGGGCACCGGTGCTTGTATCAAATCCCTAAAGCGTTACGGGTTCGATAAACCTTAACACATATGTTTTGTTGCACAAGCACCCTTCTAAAATTGTAGCCCTACACAAGCACTTCACAATCCCCACTGTACACAATGCCCCATGTTTTCACAACCCCCACTGTTCACAATGCCCTTTATATGTTTTTTGTTATCTGACACTGCTGTGGTCATCTGCAGCAATTAGCCTACGTTATTTTACAAAACATCAAATGAAGTCTTAAACACAACCACTATAGAGAAGCATGCAATATCAAATAATGCTAACGCATGGCAATTATGAACATGGCGGGATTTGAACCCCGGGCGCTCGGGCGGTATATGAACACGCTACCACCCTCCCAAGGCCATTTTGAGATTTTCACGGAAACATAGCATTATTTAAATGCTTCGTCTGTGATCGTTTAATCTCTAATGAGAGCCGCCGTTATGTCTGCTAACCACCAGATGTCACTGTTTTGTATTCGATGCTTTGACACTTCAAAACACTTACGATACAATCAGGAAGAACCTTCCAAAGCCTCGTGGGGCTTCATTCGCCCAACCCTAGTGACCATAGCCTACACATAGAAATGGGCAGACATAGACAAACATGGGTGTCTAGACATGTGAGAAACTGTAGTTTCTGCAAAAATGAAGTAGAAAACGAGGAACATTTCCTTCTTAATTGCATTAAATATGCACCTATAAGGGAAACATTTTTGATTAATTCAAAAAACATATAAAAGAATTTGAAAATGTATCTCCGCAAATGAAAACATGTATACTATTGGGAGAGGAAACAAACACTGTCTAGCTGCAGATTATATTTTGACCTGCCATAAAATTAGAGAAAAGATGTTAACTTTTATGCATGGATAGATCTATCCTCTCTGTGTACATGTAAATAGTTTGTTTGATAATTCAGCTATTTAACTTAAATTGATTTATGTAGATGTATCTGTAAGTGTAGACATATAATTGACATGTAATATAATAACATTTGCATAAGTTTTAGTCTTTTTTCTATTGTCTTTTCTACAGTATAGCACTGATGAAGCTACTACTGTCCTCCTAGTAACATTACCATTTATCCGTTTATTTGACCTGTTTTCCCGTTCATTATTTAATTTTTATCTTTTTAACAATATTAATGTAAAGTTGATTATCAACATGTTATACCTGTAGCTTTGGCAACAATGACTTTATTCATTCATGCCAATAAAGCACCATTTGATTTGATTTGATTTGATTTGAGAGAGAGAGCGAGAGAGAGATGCTAGCCCAGCTGATTATAAAATGTGAGTTGCTGTTTGAGATGACCGTTTTGTTTGTTCTGTTCAATGTCAACAGCTACAGCTAGCACATAGGCGTGGTCCGCTGCTCCCTCTGAAGCTCCCTCCAAAGCTCAACCGAGAGGATACACTAACTTTCTGACTGACGAAAGAGATCAAATTGATGAAGGACGGATACACTACTCCAGTGGTGGCTGGTGACTCCCAGACCAGCGCGGTTGTGTGGACAAGGAGCAGTGACCGTGATACCCTGCTATGAAAGTAAGAGAGATTTAGATGTACATTTTGTATTGTGTGCGGTCGGGGATTAGTAACTAGCCTACATACTAGTTAATTTATATTGTGCCCATCTTATTATTTGTGTGACAGGGTTGAAACGTAATTTCATTTTGATTATTTATTTATTTTTATTTTAAAAAGGATATTAAAAAGGATATTGGGTCTCTTAAAGAGAGACAGAAGTTGAGAGACCTGGGTTGACATGGTGCATGCAACACAGGACAAGACAGCGAGTTTCTTGTTATGGACTTTGTGCCCAGTGTGTATGCTATTCAGTCATTTGTAGGATGCAACACTGACAGATTGGCCCTATATGCTGAAGTTTGCCCCACTTTTTGTAATGAACTCAATTGAGAGAGGCATGCTTTTTGTCTTTTCTATTTTCTTTCTTAGTAGCTTTAATGAACCTAACTAATTTGTCCTATAGGGTAGATTTTTTAATTTGCTTTAGTTTGTCAGACTATATTCAAACCTATGTGAGTGTGTGTGAGAGAGAGAGAGAGAGAGAGAGAGAGAGGCGTGTGTGTGTGTGTGCGTTTATTCAGTGCATTCAGTAGTTCACTCGGTGGATTCAGAAGTGGGTTCAACTTCACAGATGAGGACCATCCACAGATGTGCCCTAGTGTTCTGTGCTCTTCTCCTGTTTGCTATAGCAAAACTGGGGAATGGTGAGTAGCCTGTCTTTTCTTAGTCCTAGAATTCTTTTCCATGTTAAGTATGTGTCAGAAGGCCACATTACCTAGCCTTAATTGTTGCTCTGTACTTCTGTACTTCACCGGTGAAATTAAACTTTGGTACATTAAACTCTTAACCTACCAAATCCTTTCAGTAGTACTCCAAATACATTTTACTTTAAGAACGCAGTTGTTTATTCATTAAAAAAACATGTCTGCATCTTTTAATACTGATGCCATCAGCGCAGCCATCAGTTGTATAGAAAAATGCTGCGGTGGTGCTCTGCTGTCTGTCATCGTATAAAAGCTCGTAAAAAAAAAAAAAAAAAGCTCCAGAGATTTGGAGACCATTCCATGAGTGTGCTCTCAGACTCGTCTGGTTCTCACATCAAACCACGTTGTCTACTATCCCTTACTTAATCATCATAGGTCATAGGGTGCATATCCGACTCTAGTGAGTATGAAAGCTAAAGTGCTGAAAATGTCCATTAGACAGGGTCATCTCATCTCATTATCTTGGACCATTTTGGAATGCAAATGGCTTAATGGCATAAAGGGATATTCCACCATTTGCGGAATTACACTCATTTTCTACCCCCCCTTGAGTTAAACAATTGATTGTTGAAGTGACTAAGATTTCCGGTAATTATCCTCATTCCTCATGAGGCAGTAATATGCAACTATGATGGATTATGAGTGAAGATTTGATCTGAGACTTTTATTACCATTTCAGTATGGCACAGATATAAGTTGTTAGATAAGTCAAAAGTAGGACGAACTGGACAGAAGTGCATGTTGAGTTGGAGCAGATCACTTTTGAAGTCAAACTACAGTTTTAGAAAATGTTTGGGTTTAAGGGAAGATAAATTGCACAGAAAAATCAAATAAAGAGGTGTTGATAATTCACTAGCAAATAAGGGCATCCAAAGGGCAGAGAAAACGGGTGAACCGATAGATTATGACCCTGCTTGTTTAAACCGCATGGCGTCACATATGCGACGCAGCACTGAAATCACAAGTGCCTAATCGAACTCTACACAGGAAAAGAAGCTAAAAAGGCCACGGTAAAAGTTTGCTGGAAGACTAACAACTGCGAACATTCGTGGAAATATCGTGCAGAACTGACTAAATCTACAAAGACTGGAGAGGCAGCCAGTTTTCTTCCTAGTGACAATCAATTTCTAGTAGCCTAACAACCAATTCCTAATTGAAACTAATCCTTGCCATCAATTCACTGCTGTCCATGGAAAATGCAAACTGTGGAAATAAGCTGCTGAAATCTAAATAAAAAGAAAAAAAGAGGAAAAGGATACAACTGAGTGGAATCCAGTTTTATTCTCCATGTCGATTAGTCAAACTCCTTTTTCAAGTTGACGAACCCTGAGCATCTACTTGACAGTCATTTTTGTGTGTATTTTACAGTCAGAGTTTAGTTAGATAGTTTACATACACATCCCCTGTACAGTGTCTGGACGATACTCTGTAGCAACAGAGCAAATGCTCTCTTGGTTAAACTTATTTTTTAATTATTGTTAAACGTTACAGAGCTCTTGACACTCAGAAGCACAGCCTCGTTGAGTCCACACTGCAATGAGAGTACCTCATTGTCCTGCAACATCACGGCCCAAGCCAAGCCCTCCATCTTCCTGTTTGCCTGGATGGGGCCCAATGGGGCGGCTCTGTGTGAGCTAGCCAGGAATGGTAGTGTCATCAGACACAACAGCGGAGTGGACTGTGTCTATAAACCCCAACAACTGATCTTGACCATTCCTCACACACAACCAATCCATGAAGGGAAGTACCGTTGTAAGGTGCGCTCGAATGTAGGAGCAACGCAATCCTACTCTCACCTGAATTTACAAGGTTGGTATAAAATGCATACATTTGAGCATTACCAAAGTACCACTCAAAGATATTAACCAAAATGGTGTCATATAAGAAAAAAGTTTGTTGCACATGTTGTTTTTAATCAGTAGGGGAGGTCACTGATCATGGTGAGCTTTAAATTCAATTAACTGTTGCCCCATCTGGTGAGTGTAACTCCTCCACCTCCTCTCCTCCTCCTTCACTCCTCCACCTCTGTACCTGTCAGAGTGCCACCACAGTCTCCATGTCCACAGCCGTGATGGAAACTCGACGTGCCGCGCCAGAGGCGTCTACCCAGAGGCCCACATCCACTGGTTCCAGGGGTCCAAGAACCTGACCGACTCCTCAGTGGCCCACCCCAGCCGCACGGGACGAGGGACGGCACCTATGAGATAGCCAGCACGCTTCTCCACCGACCCCACTCCACTCTGAACTGCTCCCTGTGGAGCCCGAGCTCTGGGAGATACCTCAGCAGCACAAGGACGCGTGAAGAGATGACGCCTCCGAGAGCTCCAGGGCGAACAGTTATGGAAGCACCGGAACAATCAGGACTGTTTTGGCAGCGGCGGCGTTCACCCTACATTGGGACATGTGTAAATACTGATGAGAGTTCACAGAAATATCCAACCGTAAACCCGTAAAGCCCCAAAGAGAGTAGTGAGATCAGCTGAACGTACCTCCAGGTGTGCACTACCCAACCTTCAGGAATCTTACATCAGGAGATGTCAGTTCAGACTAAAGAAAATCATCAGACATCCCAATCACCCCAACAACTGTCTCTTCTCTGTCCCCCACTCTCGGAAACGTTACCGCTGGCTGAAAGCCAACACTGAGAGAATGCGGAAACGTTTTTATGCCCAGCTCTCCGGATTCTGAATGAGGACTGTAGCTGGAGCACAAGCACATGCTGAAAACATCTCATGCACTGTGGACATTTCTTTCTACTTCTCTTCTTTTCTGTTTGTTTCCTTATTGATACACACATTGCACATGGAGTCAGTGGACAAAGCATTTCACTGCATACACTTTGTATAATTGTATGTGATAAATAAATTTGAATTTGAGGTGACAGATTTTAATCCATCAAAGGATTTTAAAAAAGCAACAAAGAGATAGTGTTTGGCATAGACCCCGTCTTCGGCCCAGGTCTCTGAGCGTGCAGACCCTTGCAAATCTCAAATGGGAACCGACATATTTGATTGATAACAGATGTGAGAGAGACATTAATCCCTCAAGTCCTGCAGTGATGTCTGAGTTATACGTTTCAGGACCATGGACAGCGCTGCGTGTGGAGATTTTGGGTTCACAATTAGGTCCACTACTCAGGTTTAGCTATTGTTGGTGACTGTGGAGCTGTCTGTAGTGCTATAAAACTATAAGTTTAAAGAATATGTCTTAATGAGTGCCCTTCTAGTGTCGTAAACATAATGCAACACCCTATAAAGTGCTGATCTAGCACCCCTATCTTACAATGGAAAAGAAAGGATGCCAAATTCCAAAATCTTGATTCTTGATCCTGATCTGTCTGAATTTATCATGTAGGAGGACTGAGATACGGGGTATCTCACACATGTTATGTGATATGTCTTAATTGGGGCCCTCAATGATATACCATGGGCTATGTTATTCACCCCTGATATATGAATGAGGCCCCTCAGTCAAATTACACAGGTCATGGTGTGATGTCATAATCATGTGTGACAATCATGCTTTTGTTCACAGCAAGATTGACTTAAATATGTTGATGGTTATATCATATTTATCTGTCCATTTATTTCCACAAAACCTTAGCATAACACGTGCTGGTTCACTCTGTGATGTTCCTACTTCACTGCTGCTCTCCACATCTGGTGCAAAATTCATTTTGGTCCGTCTACAAAGCTTTTTTTTCCCCTGTTACTAGTATAAACTGTCCGATGGACGGTGCGCTTCGCGGAAATCATGCTGTACTGTACCAAAGTCTTTTTAGGCAAGTCCCTCCACTAGGCAGCCATATTGCAACGCTTTTTGGGCACTCATCGGGCATCCGTTTCGGCAGAAATGCGCGTGCACAAGGCTTCACTACACCAATCTTGCTCCAGCGGCGAGATCACAACACATGATTGGCACATGTCTCCACAACACACCACATAATTAGCTTAATGTTTTCACAACACACCAAATGATTGGCTCAGTGTATGCAAATGTCAACGTTTTGCCGCAGATGGGGTGTGATATGCGTTACAAACTAACCCCATGCATTTCTATGGAGGATTTTTTGAGTGCTGTGTCTCCTCATTAGAAAGTCTCTGACTGTACTACCAGGGATATCGCTGCAACTAGACTAATGACTGTACTGTAAGGAACCTCAAACAAAACCAGAGAATTCCCAAAAGGAACCTCAAACAAAACCAGAGAATTCCCAAAATTTTTCCCAAAATGGTGTCGACATTTCACCAAACGTTTCACGAATCCGAGAATAGTGGAGCAGATAAGCTCATATAAAAGGTATTGTGCATTTTTATGACTAAAGCATGACATTGTGTCCAGTCTTTCCAGTGGCTTTACATTAACTTTAAATTAAATTATACCCGAATAACAAGGTCTATATTACGCCTGAAATTAAACAGTGTATACGTCGAAAACAACAATGTTACCTGAATTTAAATCAGTGCAAAAGGAGCCACGGGTGAGGCTGAGGAATGCACGGGAGCAGCACAGTCTGCGCGTTAGGGAGGCTTTCTCCAATAAGGGACCGTTCGGTATTTATGGAAAGGACCACCGGAGGAAAATAGGGGAGGGTCATGTCCATAGGCGCCGATTTATGTTTCCGTCGGTGTGTGCTCAAACAATTAAATGCCCGATACCAACGCCCATGTGTTTTGTTGCCATACGGTTTTTGAGAAGTAATGTATGCACTTCAACACTTTAGGAAATCAACAGCGGCCAACACACAAAACGCCAATACAGTTTGCGGGAGTCCATGGGCGTCACCCCCGAGGACATTTCTTAAATGCTCTTAAACAAAGGCACAATTTTTGTGCAGTCACCTACACTAGGCCTACGCCTAAATCACGCATGATCCGTCGTTTGACTCCTGAACAGTTTACGTAACTCAGTAGGTTAATTGCATTAACCCAAACTAAAAGGAAAAACACTTTGCTTTGTTTTTGTAAACAGAAATTATATTTCGTGTTGACGTCACGCCGTTAAAAAAACGAGATATAACCTATCCATCCAGAAGCCGCATTTGCCGACAGTAAGTGGAGGCAGTGGTTCTCAAACTGTGCCATATCCTACAGTGGTGTAAAAGGCGTGTATGGTATCATATTTTTGTAAAGGTCTGCCAGGGATATTCTTAGGCCTATGAATGGTGTGCCTTCTCACAAAAGCATAGTCACTGGGCTCAGCTAGATGTAGCTTTCTCCTTCACCAACCTGTGAGCCTATGAGGCAGTCACGTCGTTAGTGGCACTCTCAGGTCCTTCTCATCTGCTGATACAGCAACATGAGTATTCCACTATAGCATTGCTCCTCATTGCCTTACTCCTTTCCTTTTCAGAATGTTCTTTCTATCCATAATCATAAGTCTTTCTTCAGTGAATTAGCAAGATACCATCAGAAGCCAACAATCATAAAACACCTGTGCGCGTGCTCTCTCTCCCCATGCGCATGAAGCTGTCAGTGTGTTGTAGGCTAGATTTGCGTGAGTTCTATCTGCTTTACTTTTGCGAGTTGCGACCACCTCATCACATTAATAGGCTATGTTATAGACGTGCTATGAGGTACCAGTGTTTAGCTGTGTCACAAAACAGTAAGCGTTGTCAGACTACTTTTAAAATGATATTCAGGGCTATATACATTTGAAACATTCGGGCCTTGCGTTAATTCTTCAGGTGGGAAGTGTCAGGAATGTTCATACGAGAGACGCTCTCATTGGTGGTTAGGATATGGAGTATGGGATTGACAGCAACATAGCCAATCACATTATGAGAGATGTTGAATTTAACATCAACTGCGATGTTTGATTTTAAATTAATGTAAATTTAGCCGGGACTGTAAGCTGGCACACGTGGTGCTCGAGCGACGGAGCTCTTTGTTGAGGGGAAGGTCACCTAACTTTTTTTTAGTCTATGGGGGAGGGTCACCTAACTTTTGTATTCATGGAAAAAGCAAAATTTGGCTTTGCGTCTGATGGGCCTCGGACCTGGCCAAAGATGACATTGAGCGTTTATTCTTCATTAACGCCTATTGTAGCCTAAGCAAAAAGCTTAACGTGGCTTAATGTCCTAAAACAACGATCAGTGATCACCAAATGTCTCTCATATTGTTCCTCATAATCACTAAGAAAATTTAGCATGAAGTCATATTAGGCCTATGAACGGTTACCTGACGTGACAGCATGTTTTTCTTCAACCTCCTTCACTGACGCCTATGGAAAAAGCTTAACGTCCCAAAACAACTATCAATGATCATCAGAATTCACTCTCATATTGGTCCTCATATAACCATCTATAAAATTTTTTGTTTTTTTTTTTTTTTGAGCACGTGCGAATCCCAGGACATAACGCACTGGACCTTATAATAGGCTCGATATATAATTCCAAAGGGGGCAGATAGGGCAATTCAATTCAGATTCAGTTTCAGATTCAATTATTTTTTTCTGGGGACCCACTTTTTAAAAATGACAGACTATCGCGACCCAACTCGTGACTTTGGTAGTTAACAAACTAGATCCTTATAGAAAGCTGTTAGCTTTCCTAAGCTAGGCCTATATAAGGTATAAGGAACCAATGAGCTAGACAACAAATTCCCATTATGTTATTGTGTAGCTAAGTACCCTGTGAGTGAGACAGCTATAAGTTAGTGTCTTGAGAGTGAGACAGTTGTCTGCGTGACTTTCTGAGTCACTCCTTAGAGCAGTGGTTCTCAAACGTTTTCCTTCATTCCCCACTTTGATCAAGGGGGCATTCTCAACAACGTTCAAAATATCATGTAGGTCGGGACTAACTAAGCTGCCTTGACACGAGCGCTTCCCTATGAATAACACCGTGCGTCCATTGCGCATCGGGTGCTACCTGCCTATTAAAATAAAACAAAACTCCTGTTTTTCACGTCAGTTCGCACCCCACCTGGCATGTCTCCGCGACCCACAGTTTGAGAAACGCTGGCGTAGAATAATACATAATGTTGTTGATCTACAGAGCTACTATTGAATCCATAATACGCTATGGCATAACAACATGGTTCTGTAACCTGACCGTAAAATCTAAGGCACAACTTCAGAACCTTGTTAAGAGGGCAGGGAAAATAATGGGGATTCAGCCCCCATCCTCCTTAAATGATATTTTTGAGGACACAGTTAGGAAACAAGGGTTGAAGATAGCCACAGACCCAACCCATGTCCTAAACACAGAGTATGCTGATGCCTCTGGGAAGAAGATACCGAATACCATCATGTAGGCTAAATAGACTTAAGTTCTCCCTGGTACCGCTATCAATTAAGCTTCTTAATGATGAATAGGGCAATAACTGGTTTCAACGTGGTTTTATACTATTTATTGGATGAGCTGCATGTGTTTGTGTTTGTGTGTGGGAGGAGGAGGGGGGTGTGTGTGTGTGTGTGTGTGTGTGTGTGCTGAGGTAATGCCATGTGTTTCATTTTCTATGTATAGTGAGTCTATGTAAAATGGTCTATGTCTTGTTGTAGCTTGTATGACCTCTTTTTTATGTATGTGTTGCCGATGCTTTCTGGTTGCCAAAGCAAATTTCTCTCTTGGGAGAGACAATAAACACTTACTTACTTAACTTCATTTTCAGACGTGAGCCGAACTAGCCTACCACTACCACCACCAATTACCACAGCGGATCTCGCACCACATGCGCTGATGTTGTTGTTGCTGAGATAATAGCTGAAACTAGTTTAGTTAGTTTAGTAGCTGGTGTGTTGTGTTGTATTTTATTCATTCACTCATTATTATTTATTCATTAGTCATGATTGTTCGCCCCACAGCAAAATAGCCAGACGAACCGGATCAATGGATTGTAATGGGGAGTATTGACAGCTCGTGATTTAACCTAATGTCCTTGCACAACTGCTGACGTATTGAAAAACAACATCCATTTTTTATATAGATATATTTAGTTTTTTACATTTTTAAATTTCATTTCACTTATAGAGCACCAAAACATTACACATGTCTCATGGTGCTTTACAGAGTGTTAAATATTCAGAGAGAGCCCATGAGTAATGATGTTTTGTTTTCTGTGTTTCGGGAGTCAGTATTTCAGTCTCGTCAAGGTTGCTATAGACCTAGAACACTCTTATCTGTGGCTCTTTCTGAATTCCAGTCAACACAAACAGTCTGCCTGTGACCCAATGTGCTATTGTTTCAGCACAGTTTTGAACCAATTCTTTCTGTAGAAAAAAGAAACACTCTGATCAGAAACATGCTGGTGATGTTGACATTAAGTTTTCAGTGTAATGTTTTAAAGGTTTGCCTTGCAATGATATGGCATGTTGTGGTCTCAGGATGGATTGGCTGTAATGGGAAAAGCCTCAGTACTTGCTGTGATTTACTCCAACAGCACACTCAGTGTAACCTGTAACCTTTTTTCAAAAATGTGTATGTTTGTGTGCCTCGAGAAATCGAGGATATCAGTAGCATGTCCGCTAATTATGAACCACCTAGTCAAGTCAAGTTTATTTATATAGCGCATTTCATACATTTCATAGGTCATTCAATGTCCTTTACATGAACAAAAGCAAAGAGTAATAGCTAATACAAGCATAAAAGGGCAATAGTTTAAAAGTGTTTTAAAAGTAATAATTAAGTATATATACTCTTTTGATCCCGTGAGGGAAATTTGGTCTCTGCATTTATCCCAATCCGTGAATTAGTGAAACACACTCAGCACACAGTGAACAGAAGCACACACTAATCCCGACGCAGTGAGCTGCCTGCAACAACAGTGCTGCTCGGGGAGCAGTGAGGGGTTAGGTGCCTGGCTGAAGAGCACTTCAGCCGTTCCTACTGGTCGGGGTTTTTGAACCGGCAACCCTCCGGTTACAAGTCCAAAGCGCTAACCAGTAAGCCACGGCTGCCCCTCTTTAATTAAAAGACATAGAATGATTACTAATGATAGTGAACAGGACACTTTCAGTGATTATATGACTCACACACTTCCTTATAGCAGCCTGATAAAGCCCCCTTAGAAAACAAACTCTAGGTGCTCCGGTCTCCAGGGGAGATAAGAGAAAGGGTGGTGCCACCTGTAGAGTGGTAAACAAGGAATGGTGGCTGTGTGCTTTTCGGCTATGAACGTGAGAGTTCTAGATAACTAAACTTGATCAATTGTCTGATTGTGAGTTTGTGTGTGTGTGTGTTATTCATCTGAACCTGTTCATATGGATTTTGCAGATGGAGACCATCCAAAAGTGTACCTCCCTACTCTGGGTTCTTATGTTTGCTTTAGCAAGATCGGAGAATGGTAAGTCACCTTTCTCAGAATTCTTTTCCACGTTAGATGAATTTGTCAGAATAAGTATGTGTTTATACGATCTATAAGAGCAACATATTTGTTTCCCAATAAATATATAATTTTTAAACTAATAAATCAGAACCTTTGACTCTAGTGAGTCTCTAAATGTCTAGAAAGTTATAAACAATAGAAGCCATGTGGTCCAGGACCATTTTGGAAATAGCCTGTGAAACATGTTTTTGTCACACACTTGAGTTTACTCTCATTTAGTTGCATTTTACATGCTGAAGTCAACATACAATGATGGTCCAATTTACTGACTTGCATGAGAGTATGTAACTGTGACGTTCAGTTAGATAGCTTTGTTGTACATTTACCTAGACTTCCCCTGTGCAGTGTCTGGACACTAACTAATTCTAGCAACTGGTCTCTTGCTTTAACATATTTGTTTTTAATAGTTGTTATTACAGAGATAATGACACTCAGAAGTACAGAGTCAGTGAGCCCCCACTGCGATCAGCACACCTCCTGGGCCTGCAACATCACCTCCCAGGATGAGCCCACCATCTTCCTGTTTGCCTGGTCTGCTCCCAATAAGACAGCTCTGTGTGAGCTAAAGGATGGGCACCTCAGCACCCATAACGGAGTGAACTGTGTCTTCAAAGGCCAACAACTGGTCCTGACCATTCGTCACACAAAACCAATCCACCAGGGGCAGTATGTCTGCAAGCTGCGCTCCAATTTAGGAATAAAGAGTGCATTCACACACTTGAAATTACAAGGTTGGTATAAAATGCATACATTAAATACATTGAGGTGTTTCCATGGAACCAAAATAGAGTCATTAAAAAAAAACAAAGCATGGTGAATCTTGCATGTCAGATGTTAATCAATAGAAAAGGATACTGATGCTTAAACTAGTTTCTGTAGAGCAACTTGAGACGTCAAAGTTAATTGTTCTGGGGCTCAATTAAAAAGAAATTAATATGTAATTGAAATTGATTTGAATTCAATGAAACGCTTGTCCGCTCTCTGGTGAGTGTAACTCCTCCACCTCCTCTCCTCCTCCTTCACTCCTCCACCTCTGTACCTGTCAGAGTGCCACCACAGTCTCCATGTCCACAGCCGTGATGGAAACTCGACGTGCCGCGCCAGAGGCGTCTACCCAGAGGCCCACATCCACTGGTTCCAGGGGTCCAAGAACCTGACCGACTCCTCAGTGGCCCACCCCAGCGTACGGGACGAGGACGGCACCTATGAGATAGCCAGCACGCTTCTCCACCGACCCCACTCCACTCTGAACTGCTCCCTGTGGAGCCCGAGCTCTGGGAGATACCTCAGCAGCACAAGGACGCGTGAAGAGATGACGCCTCCAGAGAGCTCCAGGGCGAACAGTTATGGGACAAACGGAACTGTTTTGGCCGCTGCGTTCACCCTACATTGGGACGTGTAAATACTAGATCTCACTGTCGGTCTGTGGGCAAAATTACTCCAAGAGGTGTGAGAATGCAGCTTTATTCTCTTAATTACACTACAGGTGCATTTCCTTTATATTGTATCAGAGTTATGTTTATATTTAGATGCATATTTAGTTTGTTTATTAATGCATTTTTCAACTGTATTGGGACCCTGAGAGCAAATCTTCTTTAGTGCTGCTTTAAGACTGTTTGGCCCTCTCTGTGCGAGTCCGCTGTATGAACAAGGTGTCTATGGAGGGGAGCTATGTTTAGTGATCCTCTGTAACCTTGCCATACCACACAGTGATGCCTCTGGTGAGGACACTCTCCATCAGGCCTCTATAGGCCTGTACAAGAGGCTGATGACTCAGGGAAGCTTTCTTCAGTGTCTGGATGAAGTATGAAGTGTTGCTGAGCCTTCTTGCCAGTGTCTTTTGTGTGGTATGACACTGATCCTAGTGTTACCATTTAAAAATGAAGGTAATCAAGAAGGCCGGCCATTTTGTAAACCAAAGTGAGGCTACAGGGTACACTGACTGTATCATTAATGCATTTTCACCACCTACTTGGGAGTGCATAGAACACAACAATCCTATGGTTTGTGTATTCTGTAGACTTGTTTTGGTTTATAATAGCCGTCGCCTCAACAAGGCGAGTTGGCTCTAAACAGGACACAATTCAACAGGTGGCGGAGGGGAAAATGCTCTAAAAAACTATGCCAAATTCACCCACCACATGCCCTGGGAGTGTTCCAACAGAGCACCTTCAGTCGCAGGCCGATCCTGTTCCTAGTTGTAGGACTGAACACTGAAGGAAGTCCTTCCTGCCAGCTTCTATCAGACTGTTCAATGTGCGCTAATGTGCAGTACCTGCATGTACTATTTATATATAATGTACATCATTTTTCTTTTTAAACTTTCTATTTATTATTCATGTACATCTCAGCAGACTAACTTATTTTACAATATCGGTGCTCTGTATCAATGTACACTCAGTAGGCGCGCGCGTGTGTGTGTGTGTGTGTGTGTGTGTGTGGCTGCTGTAAGAAAGCAATATGAAAAAGGATTAAATACGTATTAATCAATCAATCAATACAAGCAATTAAAACACTAGTATACTGTCCATCAAGATTAAGGTAAACTAAAATAACCAACTTCAGAAAGCTTGAACAGGATTGATATGTTCAAGCAAGCCAAAAGTATTAGTGTTCTCAGTAAGGAAATGACTCCCAGTCCCAGATAGCACCAAAAAAGGCATTGTGGACTTTTGTGTTTTGTTTGAATTCATTTTTCTCACCCAGTGGGTGGGGATCAAGACTGGAAGGCACAACAAAACATCAGCACAAAACTGCAGGCATCATATCATATAAATGATGAATCTATTTACAGTGAATCACACCAGTTAATCATCATAAGTTGTCTGTTGTTTACAAATTTGTGCATACATTTTTATTTTTACATGTAAATACTATGATATGCAACATATTTATCAATAAATATTTATTAAATTATATGCGTTTTTTCCACATCACTTTCATATCACAATGTGAATATTGATGTTTTAGTTTCATATCCTTGGTGTGTAACTCTTTACAGCACTAGGGGGCATACATGTCTTGTGAAACACATGTTTCTGATATTTCCAGTCAGTGTGCTATGTACTTCTAGATGATCAAATTGTGGTTATTTTCCTTGTAATTTCCATTCATGCATTTTAGACTGATGAATGATCAAATGAATAATTTAACCCAATATATGTTTATTATGGTGCTTTGTGGAATGAGAGGAATTAGAGGAGAAAAGTGAAAAAGAGAGTGAGGAGAACAAAATTGGATGAGGGGAAGATGAAAAATCTCTACATTTATCAAGAGATTTTTGCTTTGAACATAATTCACTTGTTGATGCCACTCCTCAGCTGAATTCTAATGAGATAATGCCTCCAAGAAGCCACAGCTTTCCATAAAATGTTTTTAAGCCATTACCCAAAAATGCTTTGACCAAAGACCAACTCCAGGGGGCGCTAGCACCAAAGAAAATGCAGACTGACATGCACCACTTTCTGTTCTGAGTCGACCCACGTTTCATGAGAATTGGATGAAGTCTAGATATATGATATATTAGATATTATATCAGAAATAGTGGAAAAAGATAGAAGAAGAAAAACTGACAAACACTATATGACCACGTCCTGCTTGCAGCGGTGGCTATAATGAATCAGCTTTTGGCCATAGATGTTTAGTGCATAGTTTGTGCATAGTATGGGAAGCCAGTATCTGTGCTATAATGCTGGCAATGGCAAATAAAAAAAACTTTTTTGGATGAAAAAGTATAACATCCTTAGAGAATCTCTATTCTGTATGTAGACAAGCTGTCCAGGAGAACGTCCAGTCATTGTATTTGTTGTGTCGCCCGGGTGACAGTGGGCTAAGGCTGCCTGTCTCATACGCTCTGCTTCTGACGGGCTCAGAGCTGACCTGAAGAAGAGCAGCGCACTGTCTTTAGCACAAGCTCACCTCACAACAGGGTTACCCTACAACACACACACACACACATAAACACACACACACACACACACACACACACACACACACACACACACACACACACACACAAGCTCACCTCACAACAGGGTTACCTACAACATACACACACACACACACACACACACACACACACAGGCAGGAAATGAGATGGTAAGTCAGGGATTTGGAGGAGCTGTGCACATGGAAGTATGTTACCCTCTGGGTGTGTGTGAGTGTACAGTAAGTGTGTGTCTGAGTTTGTGTCATTAAAGGTCTATGCACATAGTATGCATGCATGTGCTAGTAGTGTGACGGTTTGTGTGGGTGCCAATGTGTGTCTGTGAGTCTGACAATTTTAGTGTGTGTATTTGTGTGTGTGTGTGTGTGTGTGTGTGTGTGTGTGTGTGTGTGTGTGTGTGTGTGTGTGTGTGTGTGTGTGTTTTTATGTGTGTGTGGGTGTGTTTATGTGTGTGTTGTGTGTTTGTGTATTATTTGTGTGTGTGTGTGTGTGTGTGTGTGTGTGTGTGTGTGTGTGTGTGTGTGTGTGTGTATGTGTATGTGTGTGTGTGTGTGTGTGTATTTGTGTGTGCATATGCATGTTTTCTCAGTTGTACATCAAACCAAACCAAAGCAAAACTAAAAACTTTTTTAAATAATCATAACACAGGGACTTTGTGCATAAATTATGCATTTCCACTGTGTGTACTCTCCTGGTTGCATTGCTCCATCAGGGCGAGTGAGCGAGGCATCCTCTAGAGGCTCAGCTGACAGGATCACACACACACACACACACACACACACACACACACACACACATCTCTAGAGGCTCAGCTGACAGGATCACACACACACACACACACACACACACACACACCTCTAGAGGCTCAGTTGACAGGATCACAGGTTCAGGCAGGACGGCTGTGTGGCGGTGCGGTGCGGAGGAAAGCTCAGCGGAATCACTGCACAGTTGCTATGGTGAGCCATAGAAAAGCGCCCGCTGTGTGTGTGTGTGTGTGTGTGTGTGTGTGTGTGTGTGTGTGTGTGTGTGTGTGTGCCAGAGAAATGAGGGCCACATTCTGCTCCATCAATTAGCAGGCCACCATCTCATTCACACACACACACACACACACACACACACCTCCCTGTCCTCCACTCTCTGTGTACACATAAAAGGCTCATGTTTTGCAACAGATGGGCCACTGTGGTGGACTCTCCAGGAGCTCTGAGGCAACCGGGGGCGCGGCCCGCTGAGAAAGTGCCCACATTATGTAGAGAGTCAATATTATGGACATTACGTAAACGGATATATGTAAAATCAATGTTGTCTGAACGAGACAACACAAACGGATCTAATTAATTTTGTGCTCCAATTGTAAATCACAGGCCACAGGCCACGGATCACCATTTTGATGCCTGCAATGTGTTTGCACAACAGTACTCGTATGTAGACGGTGACATTGAGAAACAAAGATCTATTTTTTACACAAAAAATCACCGGAATTCTCCTTTAAGTCAGTGTAGCAAAGTTCAACAATACTTATTCAAAATCCGTCACTTGTCACATGCATATACACTTACAACATGCAGTGGAAGATAAACATTTAAAATGCAAGATAAATTAATATTTATATTAATTTATCTTGTTATAAATTAAATATTAATATTAATATTTATATTAATAATAATTAATATTAATTTATCTTGTTATAAATTAAATATTAATATTAATATTTATAATTAATATAATTTGTATTGCATTTAAAATGCAATACAAAAGAACAGATTTTTTTTTAAAAAAGACTGTACAAAAAGCTGTGCATAGAAGTATAAATGTGAAACCGCTATCTGGGTCTGTTACTGTAAGATTGATGCATAATAAACACGATTTGGACAGTGGCCTGAGTACAGGTAGACAACTAGGAAGCAAGCTACAGAGCTTAAAGTGCAAAGGTGTGCTGGACTGTGCAAAGAAAAGATGTGTGGCTTGCGTGTCTTACGGCTTGAGGGTAGAAACTCCTCCTGAGTCTCTCTGTTTTGGTGCTTGATGCTCCTGAATCGTTTGCCTGATTAGATTGAAGCAGCTGAAACAGACTGTTGCCAGGATGGGATGAGTCTGATGATCTTGATCCAGGATGGGATGAGTCTGATGATCTTGATCCAGGATGGGATGAGTCTGATGATCTTGATCCAGGATGGGATGAGTCTCTGATGATCTTGATCCAGGATGGTTGCTCTGCTCCAGTGTCTCCTGTTGTAGATGTGTTGTATAGGGATGGGAGGGCTGATCTGCAGCATCACTCCGCAGCATGGAAGCCCTCTCTGGAGGGATTTACAGTCCTGCTCACAACTGTTTCCAGACCAGGATGTGATGCTCCGTGCTATTATGTTTTCTACAGTGCCAGAACAGAAAGTCTTTAGGACAGCTGGAGAGGCCCTTCACTCTCTCAGCTGTGAAGTGAGTTAGATGTTGTTATTTCGAGGTGAAATAACTACTTTGAGCTGCTGTAATTTGACCCAATTCACACAACCCAGACCATAGATTTTCATACAATAGTACTTTCATACATTCATTCATACATGTGTTGATCATAGCCTCCTTCAAATGAAAGCATCTGAAAAACAAAACAATTATTTGGTCTACAGGCCAGCGCCAGTTCATCTCAGCATGAAGGAGGCTTGACGGAAAACAACATCCATGCTGGCCTGGCATGTTTACATGTCCAAACATCCAGACAAGCATCTATGCATCTTCATAATGGAAGAAACATGCAGGGAAGAAGCAGACAGCTGGTATTCTCTCAATGATGGAATGGAAATGTCTAAGTGGCCCCAAACTTCTGAAAGTGTATCAAATGTTGCTATCGTCCATCAATCATCCATCTTCTTCCCTGCATGTTTCTTGCATAGTTTGGAGCTCTGCTTTTGATCACGGTCATGTTCCTCTGTCGACTGTCTTTTCTTGCCCGTCGTAATAATTTATTTTTATTGGCCAGTCTGAAAAATGGCTTTTTCTTTTACAACTCTAGAAGGCCAGCATCCTGAAGTCACCTCTTATATATTTTATTGGTATTATCAGGGACAAATTGCGTGATAATCCACCTTCAATCTCTTTTACCTACTAGCCTCTCAATGTGCACTCTCCTAACAACCGCACTTATGGCACCACAGGGCAAACATGAAGTCATGAAGAGTTATGACTTCATGTGACTTTATGAACAATTAAAGTGGAGGCAGAGGCAATTATGCCAATGGAGAATATACACAGTGGGATGCTACTAACGGCAAAATAGCAGGATATTGGCCTGAGAAATGGTGAAGGATATTTGAACTTTTACTGTGTTATGTTTGAGCAAAATGTTGAATATTGTAAAATGACACAGTTCAGACAAATGACAGTCAATAAAACAATGCCACTACTTACACAATGCTTCCCCCACTCTACATGAGGAGACTGTCAAACTAATGTTTGTGTGTGTCTGTAGGTGTCTGTGTGGGTGGGTGTGCGTGTGTGCTAATTGCAAATTGTCCTCGTTTGCCTAATCATAACTAAATGAGAGATGGAATGAGGTGTCATGTCATCATGAACACATTAGCAGAATGTCTCTTAAAAATGCTAATTTCAGACGTCCTCGTCCCTGGATCCTTATCAAAGTTCACTCATTGGACAGACTAATAAGAGAGCCAATGTAGAAAGATGTAGATAAAGGCCCAGTCCCAAACTCAGCACAAGTAGTGAGGTGGGCAAAGTAAAGTTCAGTTAAACAACTTTATTGTTTGTTTTTTGCCACGGATACAGCATTGCATTAAGAATTGAACTATTAAAAGAGAGAAGTCAAAAGTCAGCCGTCAGCAATGGATCTGACTGCGGTGGCCCTGATGTGTGTCTGAGATGCCAATGCATTTTCATGAGTGCAGGTGGGCGTCTGTGTTATCTGGAAGAAATCATTCGATATATCTCTCTCCATGCATCTCATTGTCCTCCGCCTCCTACGGTTGCTTCTCTCCGCTGTGTCTCAGTATGGATCTCTGAGCGGTCGGGTTGAGCGGGTTGAATAAATCACACACTAGCTGTCTCTTCTGCTTCCCCAAAATGCTTCTTTGCGCCAAGCAGACAAAGACCCTGGATGATACAGTATATCTACAGAGTCCGGTGGTTGTGCAAACAGAATCGTCCAAACAGCAAAAACTACAGACAAGCTTAAAGAAAGCAGTTTCAGACAATAAGGAATAACATTCAAGCTGTAGGAGACCTTAGGTAACAATAACACTACTACAGTACAACAAACAGTACTACCAGAGGGTGAGAGTGCAGAAGTGTAAGTCCAATGAAATTGATCAGGCTTAGTCCTACATGCAATATTCATGTAGTTTCAACGTGATTGTGTTATACAGGTAACATGTACTGAGAGTAAGCCATTCAGATGTATTTAGTATTGCAACATCAATGTTAAAGGAAGATGACTGTGATATTTATTTAAGACTTCAGGATGGTCTTGAAATGAAACACGCTGAATATGTTGTGCCACAGTCTTTGAAGTTTAGATCAGGTGTCATGAAACCACTGATAATTTGTGAATGCTCAATACCTAACACACTCATGGTGGGAACAAAGCATGGTTCATCTCAAAGTATAACAAAGATACAATTCCGCTCCAAATTCTACTGATCTCTAAGCATAATCCTCTATAAGAAGCTTAAGCTGTGTGATTATCTCAGTGTTCTTGCAAAGGCTCTTGGGAACACAATGAAATGGTGACACCAAGGCATCCTATGTGTTCATTTGCCTTACTGGGTCAGTACTTAGATGCCTCACATTAATCTTATATGATTCTGTTTATTTTTATGTTTTAATGGTTTAGTAACTGTGACAAACCCTGGAGGGTGGACAGGTGACATGGCAAATGAGCCAGAGAGGGTAGAAGTTGTGCTAAAAGCTTCCATTTGTTTTGATCTGTCCATTAGTCCCATTGTCCATAGCATTCTTTCCAAACCATTCAGGAAGCAAAGTCTTTCTCTGCTAGCCAGCAAATAAAAGCAGGTGACCAGGGGACAAAGTTAGACATAGCAGAAAGAGCGACTAAATCTGACTAAAGATCTGTCTTGTTCCAGGATGATACATGTCCTTAATCTATGTGTTTGCTCACCCAGAGATGAGGTGAGGTTGCAAGGGTACAGCAAAGCAATTTCAGCCCACTTTGCTCAAAGGTACAATGAATTATTCTGCTACAAAGATTAAGTTCCGAGCCTTTGGTTTAAAAACTTGCTTTCTCTCTCTCGTTCTACGAAGTAATTTAGGTCATAAAAGCTCTCCTAGACAAACTTAACCTGACCATTTATCACATATTGCCTTGCTTTAATGTCTTTTCCCTTAGCAGTGATGTTAAAAAAAAAAAATACATTAGGCCAAAGGTTGTAGAGTGATTAATTTAAAGACGTGTCTCAGAAGTGCATCTGCTGAGTGAAACTAATGTGTCTGCAGACTCATCGTATGTTTGCAGTGTAGTGGAACAGGAGAGACTCCAACTACACAGTCAATTCCTCAGACAAGCCCATTTATCAGCATTTGCACACTTGACCACCGATTATCCCACAGTCGAACACGGCCTATATTAACTCTTATAAAGGACATTCTTCTTCCCAGGCTTACTGGTCTGTTTTACTTTAAGTGATGCTTCTTGTTTGTTTCAACATTGCACACTCAGTTTTACTCACCACCAACTGTGCAGTGAGAGAGGACATAGATTATATTGGTGGTGCCTGTAGATAATGAATGTGGAAAACACTGGCCTGAATGCATGCTGTGTTTGTGGTTCTGCGCTATCAATTTAATTTATAGCCCTCTGAGTGTGCAGTGATGAGCCCACTGAGCCATACAGACGATTGGCCAGGTGCTATTTTTAAGTCTCCACTGATAGCATGTATGGAATCAAACAGCTGTGATGCTTGATCCATATTCCCTCAACTCCTCTCGGGGGTGGGGGGGCTGGGGGCGGTCACGACAACGGCTGGTTGCACACGTTTGCAGATTCTCCTGGGCATCCCGTCGGTCAATGTTTGCGGGCGAAAACAATGCGTGGCCGGCCTCATCACACACACACACACACACATCACTGCCCCCCTACACTCTCTTTATGTCGATTTTGTGTCATCTTTTACCTCTAATTGGGGCAATGGAGCTCCCCCAAACCCAGACTCACGTGGGACACACGTGCCTAGTAGAGTTTACTATCGCCTCAGCTGCAGGTCACAGATAGGAACCCGTGAAACCAGATAAAAGGTTTGGAGTAACTGTGGTTTTTGTTTTTCTTCACACAGGTAGCGAGGATCTGTGAACTAGGCCTGTGAGATATGAAGGTGGGCGTGAGCGTGTGTGTGTGTGTGTCTGTAGGTGTGTGCCTGTGTGTGTGTGTGTGTGGTGGGATAGTTGTTTGCATATTTATTTAAAGGCCTTATCAGGCTCCGGCCTCTATCACACTGTGTAAACAGGCCATCCTCTGGAGGAGAAGTTGAAGAAGAAAAAAAAAGGCACAACACACACTGCAGGTCATCTGCACTGTGAAGGGGTTGCCATGAGTGAGTGTGGAGCCTTGTGTTAATGGAGAGAAGCGCTGTGCCTACATGAAAAGCTACAACGCTGTAGGAAGTGGTCTCTTACTTCTGCAAATACACCTCCGCTGAGGATGGCTATGTTTCCACACGTGATAAGATAGCATTTACCACAGCACCTTTTCCAGTCAAATACTAACAGTATATACTATCGTGGAGGAACACTATACACTGGGAAGGGTATAAACAGATGTCTGTGTGCTGTAGAGGGAGTCTTGTTATTTTATGGGTTATCCACACAAACACAGTCATTTTTAAATACAGAGATTTTTCTATACGTTTTGGCCTTTTGTCCACACGAAAATGGTTATTTTATGATTTATGGTATTAATTAGTTATTAATTATCAGTTTTCAGTGTTGACAGCCTGTAGACAGGGAAAACAGAGTTTTAGGCCTGTAACATGACTTTGGATTGAGCTTTGGAATGACTATTTGACATGTTCTCGACAGAGGAAAAATATCAATTTTTAAAACTACGGACCAACATGTGTACAAGGCATTCATATACTGGGTAGCATACTGGGTAGTATACTGGGTAGCATACTGTTTAGTACTGTGTAGTATACTGGGTAGTATACTGTTTAGTACTGTGTAGTGTACTGGGTAGTATACTGTACCATACTGGGTAGTACTGTGTAGTATACTGGGTAGTACTGTGTAGTATACTGGGTAGTACTGGGTAGTATACTACGGGGGATCAGCAGCAGGAGGTCGGCTGCTATCTGCAGCAGTGGCAGGTGCAGCAGCCTCAGACATTTACATGTTTACATGAAAGCCTATCTGATAGAGTGCAGGTGAAAGCAGTGAAAACAAGGCCTCTCACTCAGACCAAATGCAAAGTAATATTACAGTTTTTGTCGATTCCTTAGCCTACACACTTTTTGCAGAATGTTGCTCATTATGTCAAAACTCTATACACAACCCACATAAGATACAGCAGTTGGAGATAAATAGCATAATGATACACACATGCACCATTCAAATTACTCTTTAAGTCAACAACAACACACTGATGTGCTTTATATAAAACACTGTATTGTCATTTTCTCAGAGAGTTTTATAGAGGTTTATAGATCCTACCTTCAACTGGGTTCTGGCCATACACAGTAACCTCATCTACACCAAACAGTGTCCTCCCTCCCTCACCTTGCGTCCCATATCCACCTGAACTGACCCCACCTCAATAGCAATGCCTCCTCCATTGTTTGCTGAAGAGGCATGCGGGCATGTGGTTGGTGGTCATATACTTTTCTTCGGCACACAGAAAAAAGTCTTCGATAGGTTTTAGAAATGGGGAGTAATGGGGCAAGTGCAAAACTGTACACAGGTGCACAATGTAGAAGTACACACTTTACAGGTGCACAATGTAAAAGTACACATTTTACAGGTGCACAATGTAAAAGTGCACACTTTACAGGTGCACAATGTAAAAGTGCACACTTTACAGGTACACAATGTAGAAGTACACACTTTACAGGTGCACAATGTAAAAGTGCACACTTTACAGGTGCACAATGTAGAAGTGCACACTTTACAGGTACACAATGTAGAAGTACACACTTTACAGGTGCACAATGTAAAAGTGCACACTTTACAGGTACACAATGTAGAAGTACACACTTTACAGGTGCACAATGTAAAAGTACACACTTTACAGTAAAAGTACACACTTTACAGGTGCACAATGTAAAAGTACACACTTTACAGGTACACAATGTAAAAGTGCACACTTTACAGGTGCACAATGTAGAAGTGCACACTTTACAGGTGCACAATGTAAAAGTGCACACTTTACAGGTGCACAATGTAGAAGTACACACTTTACGGGTACACAATGTAAAAGTACACACTTTACAGGTGCACAATGTAAAAGTACACACTTTACAGGTGCACAATGTTGAAGTACACACTTTACAGGTACACAATGTAAAAGTACACACTTTACAGGTGCACAATGTAAAAGTACACACTTTACAGGTGCACAATACAGGTGCACAATGTAAAAGTACACACTTTACAGGTGCACAATGTAAAAGTGCACACTTTACAGGTACACAATGTAAAAGTGCACACTTTACAGGTGCACAATGTAAAAGTACACACTTTACAGGTGCACAATGGCTTACCTAATGTCTAGTTTGAACCTTACTGTAGGTTCATTTTTGAATAATGTGTCTAATGTAAGAAACTGTGTGTAGTGTTTTGCAATGTGTTGCAGAATTGCAAAGTGCAAAGCAGAATATATGTTTAAGGTATGGTTACACTGTGTTTGAAAATGTAGGTTTTGGTCTCAGTTGGGCAAAAACTGTAAGTGCTCTGCAGTATTTTTTTTAAAAACATATCAGTGACCGCAAATCATACATATTCATCATACATATTCATACATCCGTGTGCGTGTGTGTGTGTGTGCATGCAATGTGTTTGTGTGTGTGTGTTATGTGTGTGAGTGTAGTATGCACGTGTGTATGTGTCTGCGTGTGTCTGTGCGTGCGTGCATGTGTGTGGGATGTGTGTGTGTGTATATATATGTGTGTGTGTGTGTGTGTGTGTGTGTGTGTGTGTGTGTATGTGTGTGTGTGTGTGTGTGTGTGTGTGTGTGTGTGTGTGTGTGTGTGTGTGTGTGTGTAATCTCTTATACCTGTCCAGGTTAGCGTGACACTAAGACGTGAGATGCTGTGCATCCCTGCCATGTGGGTGGGCAGGAGGAGGAGGTCCTGACCGTCAGAGAGAGAGAAATGAAAACATACTGTTCCCAGGAAGGGCCCACTCTCCTGTTTCTCACACATACACGCCAGAATCCTGCCTTTTGTCTAACGAAAAGAAAAGCACACCCTCTATCCACAACACCTCCACCTCACCCCCCTCTCTCTCCCCCTAACACACACACACACACACACACACACATACACACACAAATACACCAACGTTTGCTTGGCTGGAGGAGCAGCTGGCAAAACTCTGACAATCAAAGGCAAAGCAAAACCAGCTGGACTGCTCCCCACCCCACCTCACCCCACCCCCACAATCACCAGCAGCCATAATAATAAAAAAAAACTCAATATTGATATTTAGGCTTTACAATAAGTCCCATCCGCTGCATGTTTGCTTAACACGCTCCGCTTTGGCTAACAAGCCACGGTAGAGTAGCCAGATCTCACGGCCACCTGCTAGCATGGCCACACAGGCTGGCTAAGACTGCAGTTTATACAGACAACCAGGCCGACAGGCTGAGTCATAGTTTCATATTAAATTTGATGAAATGAAGTATGAGGAAGTATCTGCCTGTCGGTGTGTGTTCAAGAGAATGACTGTGTGTGTGTGTGTCAGTGTGTGTGTGTGTGTGTGTGTGTGTGTGTGTGTGTGTGTGTGTGTGTGTGTTTGTCATGCTGCTCACTCAGTGCCCATAAACCAGCCTTGTTTCAGCCCCCCTAGCTGGTATCTGTTGACGTGCTATAGAGGGCGGAAAATTGGCGTCATGTAGGCAGATGTTAGCGTCAGAAGGAGGGCACAACGCACTCCCTCGTGTGACTCAAACAGCTGTTATCCAACCAGCACAAGTTAAATGTATGTGTGTGTGGGGGGGGGGTAGACGGGCATAGGAGGACCCGGGTGTTTCTGGGGTGTCCTTAGTTTAGAGTGCACCACCACCTGGGTACACTCTAAACTCTATGGGATTACATATATAATCTATGGGATTACATGTGTGTTTCTGTGTAGTCTAAACCATATACATTACAACAGTATGCTCTAAAACTCTTTTGCTCTAAAACTTTTTCAGCATTTCAGGAACTGCTTTGATAGTGATTGTGTAGTGGCTTGAAAATATAAAAAGTCTATAAATGTATGAAGATAGATGGATAGAAAGAATATTTGATCATCTCTCACCTGAGAGCGTCGTTCCATCACGGCACAGCTGGAAATCAGAGCTTGTGGGCCAGACATCAGGTCATCATCATCGGCGCGGCCCCGCTAACAGAAACAACACCAGGCCGCCTCCGCATTCAGTGCGCAGAAGCACTGTCTGGTCAGTCTGGTCTCTTCCATTCTCATCCACACGAGCCTGCGGCAGGACGGAGGTGGCGGAGGACCAGGTGACAGGTGCACTGATGAGGAGCGTCGAGCCAGCTGAGCCTCATGCTGCTGCACTCCTCCATTTGCCCTCCCAGCCCATAATAAGCAGCTTCAGACATCCCATCATGCAGGCTCAGATGAGCAATGCACACAGATGTGTAGCACATGTGGATCCATGCAGTCATTGAAATGAGGAGAGTGACAGAAGCCTGAATACATTGTATTCAGAAGAACAAGAAGCCTGATACATCATATTCAGTTAATAGAGGTATTACAGGTATTACCATATCAATACAACTGATCTGATGTGAACGGTCTAAACCACTGATTAATATAAACACATATAGTGCATAATGTGTAATGACTATTGACTAATATATAAAAATATGCTGCAACTAATTATCTACAGTTTAAGAACTGTAAGGCACTTTAAAAGGTAAGCAAATGTTTTTAAAAAAAATCCAAATGACTTCACTGGGATTTTTGAAGACAGGATATGAGGACACAGACAGCATAAGGACACCACCACTCTTTTGAAAAACAATACACTCCAAAAAACCTTTTGACCAAAGACCAAACGTAAACACTGCACAAAGCCTGCCCGGCTCCAACTCCAGTATAGCCGAGGTGACCTGGCCAGACCTGCACCTCAAGGCTCCATCTATCAGCGCTGCGTCCGCTTAACCCACTCTGATGGGTCGGACGCCCCAGCGCCTCAGATAACCCGACCACCACGGCGTAGCGTAGCCTCGTAAGGACAGACAGCTGTCACCTCCCTGAGCAGGCATCTTTATATAGTCATCAGCTTCAAACAGGTGCCCCGGGCTGCTGCCTGATTAAAATTGGACAGCCAAGGTCACGCTGGAACAATACGCGAGTAAAGCTGCCAGTCATTACCCACACCAAGGCTGAACTTGTTTGTCTTAAAGGAGGAGTGGGTTTGTAGGGTGTATGTGCAGTCTATAGGCACGCAGCTACACACCACGTGTGCGTTCTCCGACTTGCACTTCAAATGTTGACCTCCCCCTCAGTGTGCTGAGGGTCCGCGCACCCCTGGACACGTGCTGCCGCACTTAGGACACACAACTGGTGGCCAGTCACTGTTTCAGCTGGTCACGTTCACACATCTCACATTGTTGTGCCCCATACTGGATCATACTGGTCATGCTTGAGAGCAGAGCCATAGAGGGGACCCAGGCTGGCCACTGGCCACCATAGACTTAAGTCGCCTCACACGGCTCTGTGTTCCGCATTGCAGAACATTGTTTTTGTGCAGAACAGTTCCTCCTCGCCCCTTCTCTGTGAGGCTTTGGTCTGAGCTCCACCTCTGCCCTTAAAACACATAATCTTAGTGGCAGAATATTGCATCAAACTGCTCCCATCAGACCCATCACAGAGTTCTATGCTTGAATATTTCCAGCACTATAGTGGTTACAAAAAATCCTCCGGCCAAAAGCCGACAATGTTTAATTTCTTTGCTAGTAAAAAATATGAATTGTTATTCGAAGTTCAACCTATAACCCATTACGACCCCTTTGCTGCTGCGTTTATGCTTGGGAGTGAAATTTACAAGCACTTTCTTTTCCTGTCTATTGTTTCCACAGTCTATAGCAGAGCAAAAAGTGACCATTTGGTCTAAAGCACTGTCTGGCTCTGCTACTGGACTGGACTGATAGTGGCAGCAATGTGACTCAAATGTTATACTACAGAAATTATACAAATATCACAGAAAATGTGCTGAATTCCCACTGTGCTATGTGCTAAATTAGCACTAAGATCTGGCCTCACCTCAGCTGAAATTGTCTGCGTACATCCAGTGCCCCCTTTATATTTCTAGAACATTCTTTGTTGTTGTTGTCGTCGGCAATACTGAAGTTGTTCAGGGCGCTCCTCTCTGAGTCCAGACAGCTGCACAAAAAGCTGGCTCAAGTGCCCGCTGATGGAGTCCATCTACGTCAGACACACGCCAGCCCTGCAGGTCGGTACGGTCGAGGCGGCCAGGTGACGGGGGCTTGGGCAGAGAGGCCATTGTTCAGCCCTGGGAGAGATGACAGACTTGCACCCTCTTGGCACGGGAGGAGCAGCGGCCATGGCCCGAGTGTGTGGCCACTCATCTAAAGGCTCAAATACTGCACAAAAATAAAAAATTATTCTTGGTCCTAAGAAACATTAAAAAATAAAATCAAGTAAAAAAGTAAAATGTAACTGAAATGTGTTAAATCAAAAGTTTATTCGAGCAAAAAACATAAACACAAGGTCAATGTGTTCAATGTAAACTGAACGTAAACAAATCAGGTGAACCTTATTTGACTCGATCCTTAGGGCAGTTATGTGCGTGACACTCCAGTAAAGTAGGTGGCGGTATGCACTGACTTCCTTTCGCTGTTAAAAAAATTGACCAGAACAAGCCCCTGATGAGCATGGATTAATGAGTAGACCCCGTAGATCTTCCTTAAGGATGCCACCTGCTTTCATACCACAGGCAATTAATTGAACTGGCTGACCACAAATGAAAAAACAGATTTGGTAAGTTTTTCAATTAGGGGTTTGCACCGACGTCACGTTCTGGGGGTCATTTCTAGAAAGCATCGTGCAACAGGAGTTGCATCGTGCAACAGGAGTTTGAACACAAATGGACCAGGGGCCGTATTCCCAAAGCATTTTATCTTTACCACTAGGAGTACTCCTAAATCGCACTAAAAGATTTTAGGTAGGAGTTTTCTCTTAAAAGTTATTCACAAAGCCTTTCAGACCTACTCTTAGTAAGGAAAAATGACAACTCATAAACTAAGAGTGAGTCTTCGTTGCTATGGATGACGTCATTACTCATGCACGAGCTTGACTGAAGTGACCACCTTGATTGGCTGATGATTGTAACGTGGGAATGATTCCAAACACCTCCCTTACGATGATGAGTGACAGGTGACAGGTCTGAGAATGCATGCGCTACACAAGTAGTGCAAAGGACGGAAGATGATGAATAACTGAATAAAAAGGCCTAGCCTAAATGAATAGAGTAAGGCAAAACAAATAGCTTAGTAGTTGCAGCCTAATGAAACATATGGATTGATGCAATATCTTTGTAATATTATTAAATTAATCGGTAACCATATGCCTATGTCTACGTTTGCAAAGAGAACATTTTAATTTGATTCCCAATGAGACGTATTTACATGTTGAGAATGAGTAATTTTGGTTGTTTGTGGCGTTATTGCATCCCTTAGTTATGCCTACAATGCAAAATTGTTCCCTAGGATTTCAAAACATCGCGAGGCGAAATGCCACAAAAAGCTGTTTGTGAATAGGTCTTAGGGAGTTAGGAGTCCTCTCGACTTCTTTTAAGCTGTCCCAGACTTAGGTGCTACTTTTAGGTCTAAAATGCTTTGTGAATTACTTTTAGTGAGAAAAATTAGGAGTCCTACAGTAGGAGTGACACGCCCATTATTTTTAGAAGTTGCTCCTAAATTCGCCACTTAGGAGCTACTTTTAGCCTTAAAATTCTTTGTGAATACGGCCCCTGATCTCTACAAACTTAACAGGGTAGTTTCGATTTACACGGTTAATGGAAACTATGCTAAAAAAAAAGACTGTATAAAAATGAAAATAGAAGAAAAATCAAAGCATTGTCCTACAAGACCGCATCACTTACTGGAGCATCTTGATCTTAAGGGTTTGGACCTTTGGGGACAGTTTGTTTCCATCCAAACACCTTCTGGAAGAACTCTAATGTATACTTGAGTTCTTGGGGATAGGTCAAATTAAGAGCATAAATGAGTCCAAAACACATGCCCCACCCAAACGCAACACTTCTCAGCTCAGTGAGCAGCTCCACACCCTCAATCACCACTCCAACAATACTCTCATCTGAATGGGACCGGTACTGCGTATGTGTGATGAGACCAGACCAGGGGTGATGGGCACTAATGTTCTGGTAAGTTAAGTGGTAACTTTTTGATGTTTTCAACTAGGGTTGTAGTTTCTCCCAGCTTGCTGTGATTGGGCCTGTTTATCTGTGGAGTGTGTGTGTGTGTGTGTGTGTACCAGGGGTGATGGAGAGATAAGACCAGGGGTGATGGCCACTAATGATATTCTCCCCCATTTCCCACTGCGAGCACCATTCTTTCCCCTACTAGAGAGCAGCCCGAATTTGTCGCCTTTTCTAACATTTGGACATTCAGGCATCCCTCTATTGAAACAAAATTTGTGTTAATTTGTTTATTCATTACAACTCAAGAAATAAGATAGGGGACCACCAGAGGAAATTCACAGTTAAGTTCAGTGGTAACATTTTGAAGGCCATATCTTCATTTCGAGTGGGTCACCCTTTCTTTTCATTACTTGCTGTCATAAATTAGGGTTCTAATTTTTCCCAGTGTGCTGTGATTGGGCTGTACTGTGCGTATGTACTGTGTATCTAAGCCTGTGTGCGTGTACTGTATCTAAGCCTGTGCGTATGTACTGTGAATCTAAGCCTGTGTGCGTGTACTGTGTATGTACTGTGAATCTAAGCCTGTGTGCGTGTACTGTGTGTGTGTGTGTGTACTGTGTATATACGCATTGAGTGTGTACCGTGTGTGCATGTACTGTGTATCTAAGAATGTGCATGTACTGTGTGTGTCACCCTACTGATGATGTGTTGTTGCAATGGTAATCCTGCTCAGTACGAGAGGAACCGCAGGTTCAGACATCACCTGTACTGTGCATGTACTGTGTATCTAAGCCGGTGTGTATGTACTGTGTTTCTAAGCCTGTGTCTGTCTGTGCCCAAATGGTCCTAGTAAGTCAGTTCCAGCTTGTTGGTATTGGCCATGTTTATCTGTTATTAATGGGTCTGGCAATAAAGTTCCTGAACTAAATGAACTGTGTGTTATTACAAGAGATGGAAACCATATGGTTTATGTGAAAGTTCAGCTTAAATTTACCCAATAATTACATATAAACACCTAAGGTTTATCTAAAAGGTCACCTTAACTTTACTCAATAATTACATATAAACACCTAAGGTTTATGTAAAAGGTCACCTTAACTTTACTCATGATGTCATGTAATTAAATTACATAAAGTCAATGTTTTAGGCTTGAAAACTAAAAGGCATCCCTCCCATTTTCTTCACAAGTCATTTTATATTTGCAAACAAAACACCACGGTGGGTTATGTCTCCCATGGACAACTGCAGAACTCTACTGTGATGGAAAAAATAGTAGAGGCTGTATTTTTCCCCTCCGGCCCTCTGCACCCGCAACAACCTGCCGGCGGAATACTGTGTAGAAGCACTTGCGCCCTGATTGGTCGTTGCCGTGGCCAGATGGGCTCTGTTTCCTTTCGGCCGATCCACTGGCTAATTAGAGGGCCAGTTAGAGATCTCCATGGTGACCAGAGCCCGTGGTGGGGGTGGGGGGGTGCCGATCGAGGGAGAGGTAATTGTGGAGCGACATGAAAGGGAGAAGATGCTTGGTGCCAGGTGCTGTGGCAAGTGAGTCAGGCGGTCACACTTCAGGGTCAAGGTGGGTCATGCGGTTCACTGGCAGGAGTGCAGTGATGAGAGGAATTAGAGGGTAATAAACGTAGCCAGGGCTACCCAACGATGGGGAAGTGCCTGGAGGCTACTGGGGATATTTTAGAGGTGAGGCCATCTTTATGAATTCCTCCTTTGTCAGCGCGCAGAGTACAATAAAGTAATACAAATCTGTAAACAAGACACACACACACACAGGTGCAAGAGATAGTTGTGCAACATGAGGAGTTGGCGACTGAGATAGAATGCAGTGCAACTGCACTGTGCATTAAGTTGCATTGCAAAAGAATGACAGCCTGGTCCCGCCTCCCTGTGACTCGGCTCTTTTTCATTTCCCTGAGAATAAAGGTCACCAAGTGAAACTAAGGGAGTGATTCAGTGGTGACATCAGTCTATCAGAATGAAGAAGTGCAGGTAAATATTCACATTTGTGTGCGGCATTGCAAATAGTTATTTACATAAAATGACTCAGCAGTGAACAGATTGTTCTTGATGGTTCTTGACGGCAATGTTGCTGTAGTGCTGGTAGTTAAATGGCACCTGGGTTCAGTGATGGGCAGTGTCCAGTGCATGTACAGTCATGGGGTCAAAGCTGTTTGTTGAACAGACTTAAATTGGAAATTTGATGGACCTGAAACATTTTCAAGAGGTCAGAGATTTAAACAGATGATGTCCGAGATGAGAAGGGTCTTTCGTTGTGTTGTCTTGCTCTGCTGAGGCAGCGGGAGTTGAAAGTGTCCTCCAGGGAAGGCAGTGCACGGCCGGTGATCTTCTGGGCAGTGTTGATGACCATCTGAAGGGCCTTCCTGTCCACCGCTGAGCCTTGGAGATGCAGTAAGCAATAGAGTGGCACTGACAGGTCACCTGCAGCTTCTCTTCCAGGTGATTTTCCCCTTCCACTCTCAGGAAGGGGAGTCGTCCACTTGTTTGACGAACTAGAAGAAATCTCGGATGAGGAGAGCATATTCATATGTGTATGAATATAATCTAATCTAAATCCTGACTAAATAATGGCGTTGGATAGGCCCTCTATAGAGTCTATATACCACGAAAGGGTAGCTGTGCATAGAGACCCCACGCAAATTGAAACACAGAAAAAAGTTGTTTTTCACTATTCATATGTTAATGAGAGTTTTCTTAAGTGTTAGAGCCCTCTCTCATTACTCGACTGCTCAGTTTTCTCTAATTATAAGACACCATCACAAAACAATCTCACCCGGCTCATCATCCGGCATTGTGTGCATAATCTATCATCATTATCAACCCATCAGATTGAGCTGCTGGCCAGGGGCCACCACTACTGAATGAGGATCCCTCTGGGCTGTTCATTAAGTGAGCCGGCCACGGTCAGCCGAGAGCGGAGAGGAGGACTTGTTGTGAGAAGTGGGCTGGCTGCATACCCTCTCTGGCCTTCTCGTGTGTGTGTGTGTGTGTGTATTTGTATATAAATATGTGTTCTCGTGTGTGTGTGTGTGTGTGTGTGTGTGTGTATTTGTATATAAATATGTGTTCTCTCGTGTGTGTGTGTGTGTGTGTGTGTGTGTGTGTGTGTGTGTGTGTGTGGATGTAGACATGGGGACAGCCAAGGGGCAGAATAATGCTGTCTGTATGAGTTGGCGACAGCTGTGAGGACAAGAGAGCGCACTCTCTCTCTCTCTCTCTTTCTCTCTCTAGCCTTTTTGTGATCCGCTGCAAAACAATGGGAATTTAACTGCATACCAATCAGACAAACAGGAAGAATCAAAACCTCCATGGCTGCATGTGAGTGCACAAGCACAATCATGCACAATTATGCTGTGAATCTGTTCATTTGCTGACAATGATTAAACCTTAATTGTTTATTAAAATGTGTATTTTTCAGGGGGCCAATGATGTTTCTGACTTATCATTATTCTATACTTTGGGTTATTAAAATTCTGTCATAATTTCCTTTAATTCTCCTCTCTAACTTTGCTTTTACCCCTCGGCCTTGAAATGAGATTACTCTATTTTACATTGGGCTTAGACTGGAACAGCAACCATGACATCTCAACCATGAAACTAATAATGTTGTGACTTTGGCTCAAACATCTCACCTACTGCTGTGTGAGAGAGAGAGAAAGAGAGAGAAGAGAGAGAGAGAGAGACAGCGCGGTCATCCAGCACGGAGACCGTTGGAGAGTGAGGTGTGCGGAGTGGACAAGACAAGGTGTTGTGTGAGTTGTTTTAGCATGATAAAAGGCATTGCCTTCCACGCTGTTCCTCCAGGGCACTCTCGACTCGACAGCGCCTGCTGTTTATGCAGAAGATCCTCCGTCCTCCCTCCCACATCCCCCGGCTGGGAGCAAAGACTGAGCAGAGAGAGCCAAAATCAGGAGCTCCTGAGATGTGTCCTCAGTGAACATACATACACACACACACACACACACACACACACACACAGGAGTGAAGACATCTCAGTGAACATACACACACACACACACACACACACACACACACACACACACACACACACACACACACAGGAGTGAAGACATCTTAGTTAACATACACACACACACACACACACACACACACAGGGGTCAAGACATCTCAGTTAACATACACACACACACACACACAGGGGTGAAGACATCTCAGTTAACATACACACACACACACACACACACACACACACACACACACACACACAGGGGTGAAGACATCTCAGCGAACATATATACACACATACACAAACACACACAGCAGGGGTGAAGACATCTCAGCCAACATATATACACACACACAGACACACACACAGGGGTGAAGACATCTCAGCGAACACACACACAAGGGTGAAGACATCTCAGTTAACATACACACACACACACACACACACACACACACACACAAGGGTGAAGACATCTCAGCTCTTACACAAACATGCACATACACTTGCACATTCACATAACATTACATTATCGATTGCACGGTGCAGGAACATCAACAACTGTTCTTTTCTCACAGCAGATAGTTACATTGGGCCATCACATTTCCTTCACATTAGAGACCTAAGACAGCTCAATAAGACCAGAAGATTTATAAAATTCACAAAGGTTATTGGATCAAGGAGGTAAATTGTCTTTATGACAGGGAGGCGTGCGAATAAAATCGCATCCACTATGCAAACAGTCATGCAGGGTGACATTATTAATCTTATATACGTACCTGTTGCCAGGCAACTGCTGCACCAATATATCCTACAACTGTGATTAATGAATTCAACCAAGGAAATAACATGTCTGCAAAGTTTGGTAGTAATTATTCTTTATCTCATTGCAAGGTTCTTGAATTCCCCCTAGGGATCAATAAAGTATATCTATCCATCTATCTATCGAAGGTACAGCAATTAAAAAACAAATTAATACTTTATTGAATAATAACTGATACTAAAGCAAAATGGAAAATTTGTCTTAAGGGCAGACATCACTTGGACAAGAGTATTTTTGTCATCCTGCACTGCAGATGTTTTGGTCATGTCCTGCAATGAAATCCAGCAGAAACAGTGGGTGTACCTACCAAGAGCACCATTACCTGTGATGTGATTTTAGGCTCAGCAACACAAGGTATTAGAAAGGGTTAGAAGTTTCAAAAGCCCATGAAACCATATCCATACAGGACAATACTAGTGACGGAAGACCACGGAATGTTAATGAAATTCAGCAATAACCCTAGCCTAGAAATCTAGACGCACCCCTAGCGGCAGCAAATTACATTTGCTGCCAGGGCTAGTCTAGCAAGTCTCCGTTGGCTTGTGAGCTCCAGAAATCGAAACTTAATCAGGCCTTTGAAATCGTGTATAGAGTCGTTTGGTGGGCTTAACATAATGATTGATGGCAGAGTTGCAACGGTTTGGCTTGAATTCCCTGCTACTTGAAAACAAATATCCTATTGCGTCCTATTGCGTGCAGAGGGAATTTGAAAGACAACTGATTATCCCACCCCTCGGACTGAGCACTGCGAACGGTGAGTGCCCAGACCCTACATTTTAATGTGGGTCTGGCTCGCCAGGCTACAATAACCCCACTTCATCCTCAAGACACATAAAATATAGTCCTATAAGTCCACTCCATCTGGCCCTAAAAGACGTCCAGACCTCCAGTAACCACAGGCCCCTAAATGGAACGCAGTAGAGCTGACCCATAATGGCCCATAATGCCGAGTATTAAAGTGCTCAGCGACAGCCCTCAGCCATCCCAGCCTGCGCCCACGTCTCTCAGCGCTCGGCTCTTATCTAACGTGGCAGCAGCCTGCTGAGGAGCGACCTGCCCCTGACTCACTCCTCTAATTGTTGTGTCATCCTTAATGGCGGAGCCAGCGGAGGGCCCAGGGGCTCACGTGGGGCTGTGCTGGAGGGAGTGGGGGGGGAGGGGAGGGTGGTAATTACTGAGGAGCCATTATACAGACAAAGGTTCATAAACAAGGCTTGTGTGAAACGTGCGAAACGCCACTCACACACGGCTGTGGTCGCCGTAATGGTCCCCTAGACAAGTGTGTTTCATTATGAAAAAAAGAGGTCAGTGAGATGGAGGAGGAGGAGAAGATTGTTAGGCAGAGAGGAGGTGAAATGAGGCTGACAGAGAGTTTCGAGGGAGGGAGAGGAGAGGGAGGGAGGCTAAGAGTGTGTGAGAGAGAGAGAGAGAGAGAGAGAGAGATGACAGAGAAAGATTTGCCAAAGAGCTGCGTAAAGCAACACTTATTTATCATGCATGTGGTGTCACTTCAGAAAGTTCTGTCCAATCAAAGTTGCTCTCATTCACTCCCCTCACCCCCAATCTCCCATAGTGAGAAGCTATGGCAACCGATCAACACTCTGAAGCTCATTATCTCAATCAGTCAGAGATTGGCTTAATGGGTTTGTGTGTGTGTGTGTGTGTGTGTGTGTGTGTGTGTGTGTGTAGGTCAGCCAAGGCACCCTTCTCCAGTATGTATGTCAGTGGTGGAGAGCTGAGATAAGACACTTTCAGTAGACTGGGTGCAATGGGGGTTGCGTGAGAGATAGATGGGGGAGTTCCAGCAATGTGAACCTCCACACAATTGTTAACACCAACACCCATGTGCAAATTAATTGAAATAATATGCAGAGGGTCTATTTGTTCAAAATCAAGAAAATTGTGGTCATTTGAGAAAAATAATGTTTGGGGATTGTGTTTTTGATGTGTAAAAAGGACTCTCTCATGTGTAAAAAGGACTCTCTCAAGACAATGTGGTGGACTTTAAAATTGATCTAAAGGAGAGAGGAACATACAGAAGTGTCCTCTGTTGTTGATTGATTAGTACAAGGGTGTGTCTATTGTACAAGCAAGCACTGTCTGAACTGTTGGCTTCAAGTGTGTTTCCATGTGTATTAACATGTGAAACTACATTTCATCAGACCACATCTCTCTAAGGCCAGGAAGAGAGAGTAATGATACACCTTCTGTCAAAAATGATGGATGGCCCCTAAGGTCAGAGGTCATATTAAAAAATGTGCTGATTCAGGGGGGCGGGGCTGGGGGTGGGGGGGCGGTGGGCGTTACCTTCCAGATCATTCTTAATCACATGAGGTAGGCGTATCTTATGACGTCATGATGGGAGGTCTTACTTTCTGCAGGCGTGTCTTATGACATCGTGCGAAGGGGTGGTGGGGGCCTTGTTTCTGAAACTTTTAGATTTAGAGAACAGATTTAGATGTTTAGACTTTAAAGTAATACTTTTTAAAAATATATTATTGAAAATAAAAAGAAATTCAAATAAAAGTCTGTAAAGCACAACCTGAGTGTGAGAGGCCACAGAGTTGAACAGAATTTGTGCGGGGCCTGTGCGTTGGCTTGCGAGGGCTCTGAACCCAGGGAGCCTGGGTTCCCTGGGCCTAGTAGCGGTAGAGGCAGGCAGGCAGAGTCCTGGGGATGGCCCGCGAGAGAGAGAAAGAGAGAGAGAGAGCCTGAAGTCTGGAGCTCCTAGTCGCACGTCTTCTCCCTCCGATGGTTTGACTGCAAATGACTGAAAAAACAGGAGGTCTGGGGGCGTGATTAAACAAATGGGGAGGAATCAAAAATGCCTGTGGGGTTGGGTTAGAGGCTGAGTGTACAGGCACAGCAGGGGGTAGGAGTTGAACTTGCACATGTAGGCCTATGCTGCAAACGCAGGCATTCCTTAACCATTAAGACACGCTGGGCCATCATGGACGAGGGCGTAAAAACAGAGAGGATAAAAGGAACAGATACAATCAGGCCTGGGCAACCCTTTTAAAATTCTCCTTTAAGCAGCATCAGAGCGCATAAGAGGTGAAACCTAGGCTACCCATTGTGTGAAAATGGCTGAGCAGAGAATTCCTTCTCCAGCGCGGAGGGTCCCATTACAGCCTGCAAAGCCTCATTTCACTGATGAAAATGCTAATGATGGAACCGGCGGTGCTTTCACAACATACTCATTGTGTGAAAAAATGTTTGAGCAGAGAATTCCTTCTCCAGCGCGGAGGGTCCCATTACAGCCTACAAAGCATTACCTCACTGATGAAAATGGCTAATGTTGGAACCGGCGAGGGGTCGGCGTTATTTGAGACGGAGCCGCAGCCTGAACTGCCTTGGAACATTGTTTTGCTCGGGAGGGAGCGAAGATTAATGTGGAGATGTCACGAGTGTTCGGGAGGAGGGTACGAAGTGGAGTTAGGCATGATGCAGTTTCTCCCCGTTTATAAGATGCATAGTTTTAAATTGAAGCCTCATGAGTTTTTTCTGTTTGTGTTGGGATGCCAAAGCGTAAATCAAAGCATCGCTACACCATCCAGTGGGTTTAGTGCGTTGATTGAGGTTATGATTAACCAAAGTTTGCACAAACCTTATTCAAAGAGCATTTATATCGATGGCCTCTCCAAAGATGTTTTAGTTATCCATATGTGTAAGGATGTGACTCGGATTAACGTGTTTCATTTCAGAAGAATGAACGCGAGAAAGTGTGATCTTGTTGTACCGAGAAAAATGACCTTTCACCTAATAGATTTGCCTATATTGTTTCAAACCTTACAAGAAATTGAGTACTATTTGAATGTAAAAACTACAGGTCTACAATATTCCCCGCCTATACCTCCAAATGATGAAATGAATGATATTGAAATGAAATCGCTATCGTCCGAGTTATCACCACCGAATAGGTCAAATGAGATGACGCAATATAAAAGTTTTTCAACATCACCACCTGCACATTTGATTTTTAAACGTGTTTACTTTTAAGAATGAAATAAACTTTTATTTTATTTCTTCATCCGTGTTCTTGCCTCATCTCTATCATCAGTGTTGTCCGTAGACTTGATTTTTTTTGTTTTAAAAAGACACCCTAAGCAACACACACACACACACACACGCACACATGTGCGCTTCAATCACTTGCTGCGTCTCAGCGTCTCCACTCGCTGTAAACTTTGACCCAAAGGTTAGGGTCAAAGTTTAGAGAAGAAATGCACCTTATCTGATCATCATCCTTGAGAGAGCGTTTTAAAAATAAAATAACAGTAACTGAACTATCGAGCCTTTCATTCAAAGGACCATGCACGCAAGCCTCCTATTCATACAAGGGTCATATACACAACCCCTAATGAATGTAAGAAATTAGGTAGGCTTAACTCTTATCTTGATTTTTGAAAAACGCAGCTCGCCAGTCACGAGACACCCGGCTCACACGCACACGCGCGCGCTGGCGCCTGCCTCAATGGCTGCTTGCGTGTCACTGTCTCAACTCAGGGTAAAACAATACCGTACGTTTAAGGTAAGGTCTAAGTTTAGAGAAGAATGTCAAAAGGTCATTGCATTCTTTTTAGCCTGGGAGGAGAATAAAAGCACCTCATCTTTAGTGATGTTATAGAGAAGACAGCAAAGGACTTGTTTCCAACAGAGCACGATGGAAGAGGCACCCGCAAATATTAACGAATGGTAAGACTTTACGTTCTCTTTCCCCTTTTCATATAAGCTAGGCTACGTTAATATATTTACTGTATCATTCATATAAACCTGAATGCTTCTTTTATAGCGTAGGCCCACATGCTGCAAGTGAGGAGAGACTATTAAACCCGCCCACTCCTGGTGAGTTGAGGCCTAGGCCTATAGACTATGAAATGATTTGCTTCTGGAATATTCTTACATAGCCTTATTCGTTAGCCTTCTAAATGTTTTTTCTTTTGTTTTGATTTTTACGTGTTTGTAGGCGGAGAAACTAGCCATGTATTAGGTAAGTTTTATTTCAAACCTGCTTTACCCTACCAGTCACACACTATCCGCGTTCGCTTTGGAGGGAGAGAGGAAATGACCGCTTTGGACATTTTAAAACGTTTTTAGAGGTTTCAATAAACAACCAAACAAAAGCCCTAGATCATAGTTTATGTTCTTTTCCGCAGATGGTATCGACGAAATCATACAAAGCAACGATTTCGAAGGTGAGTAGCCCGCATGTCGAAATGTTCAATAGCCTACCCTCATAGACATACAGCTGTTTTTGAACAAAAAGAATTTGTTTTTTCAAAACCTTTTCTTTTGTTAGATATACTAGGCCAACTCGATGCCGAAGGATTGGAACGTAAGTAGCCTATTCACTATATTGTTAGACTATTCAAAAAATTAAAATATGTTTTTTAATACATATGCTTTTTTCTTCATAAAGAATTTCTTGATCCGGAAATAACTTTTGCACCAAAAAGAGGAAAGCCGGAAACATTCGTAAACTTTCATCATACACCGAGCAATGCTCTGGAATACCAATGGATGTTGAGTGATGGTCGCTTAGGAGGCTATGTTTTTGACAAAGAAGAATGCAGTGTGAAGCTATATGTTTTGGCTTCACCGTATTTGGTGTTTTTAGACTGGATGATGCTACACATCTCATTTTGTGCTGCCGATTGGATAATGTTTAGGGATATTTTGAGTGATCTTGATCTTGAACTACCTGTTTCGGATAGCACCTTCACAGCATCATGGAATAGTTCGGTCTATACCAAATGTTACCATATTCGTGCTAATTGTCTTGAAATACAGGGGTTCATTCTGTGTAGTGAGGACTACAGAATAGAAACATATGTTGAAGCAATGTTTGCTGCAGAAAATGATGTAGAGAAATTCACACAAGGTCCTAAAGTGAGGTATCTATGGAAAGACATGCTTGTTTTAAGTAATGTTTTCAAAAAGGTTGATAGATTGTTCAAATGGAGTGTTGGCTTGGATAGATACCAAAGGATCAAGAGGCGTCTTTTCCCGATGCGTCACCTTGATCTAGCCAACGATAGTGAAGTTAATGCCCTTAAAAACAAATGATGCTTGCTAGCTCATTGTCTAAAGACTGCTCTATTGTATGTACAGTAGGGGCCTCCATTAACAAACCATATCATGTAACAGTATGTGAAATTTGAAAAAACATGTCATAGACAACATATAACAGCTGTATGTACATACTGTAGATGTTTTTATCATTCATTTGTATGGCAATGAAAATGTGTTTTTTCTATTTAGCTTTTACACTATTTAGATACTTTACCATTGTAAATGTGTTTGTGTGGGTGACAATACATTTTTTCAAAATCATTATTTGGTGAAAAGGTTATAATGGCGGACCCTCTAAATGTGGTTTACAATACACACCATCCAGTGAGGGGTCTTTCGGCGATAAAACAAGATTAAAAGAAGCTGTATTTAAAGATACAAGTGTACGTTTGTCTGACAAAGATGTCACCGACTGGTTATCTGTCGGATTCTTTTACACTTCACAAAAATATGCATGTTAATTACAAGAGAATTGTTTTGTTTTAACAGTTTCAAGTAGACTTGGTTGATGCCTACAGTATATACTCAAAGTAGAATGATAACTTTAAATATACGTTGACACACAGACATTTTTAGCAAATATGCCTGGGTATGTGTTCTGAAAATAATAATAACTGTATAAATAGTTGAATCCATTTTAAAGAAGGGGGGCCTCAGAAATTGCATGCAAACGGACCGTGGGACAGAATTCTTCAACAAACATATTTTATTGTATTATAAGGAGACTTTAATAACTCAACAGCACTGAAGAAACATATTGTAAGCCTGTTCATTTAAAACAAATAAAACTCCCTCTGACGATGGTGACTTTAAAACTGACTGTGGACACTAATCTGACGGCGGTGACAGTGGCCTCATTACAACATACAATTCCAAAACTTATACCACTCAAGTCAATAGCTTCTTGCTTAACAACTTTGTTATTTTTTGTACCAAAAGTTAAATAATCCTAAGCACTGAGATAAACATTTTTCAGGGAATATAAGGTACAATTAAGCAATATCATTATTAAAAGTACCCATTCCCATATCATCAAATATCAAATCATCATAGTAAAAAATAAAGTAATTACCAGTAGGAATTATGCATCACTGACATCATCTTAAACCATCATCTAGTGCCCCTACTCATGCTAATTCATAATAATACATTGTATTGTTCTAAATAACTGGATTGTAAACTGTATGTAAGACGTGAAGAACAGATAACAAATAACAATTGTGAGCACTGTGGCAAACATTCAATAAGAAACATATTGGTTCAATTAGCAATAGGCTATCATTAAATGGTGTTCAAATGCTTTCAATAATGACTATTGTGATAGATGTTAAGGAAAGGATGTTTTGTGTGTTTTATCTATCTTTTCCCATGTAAATGTTAAGTTTTTTGTGGAAGCCAGCTTTCACAAACATTAGCTATCATTTTCCTAACTAGCAGTGTTAGCTCATAGATATGAGTATAGACTAACATGGTAAGCCAAACATATGCGCTAATTCAAAAAGGATGTTAACATTATAACATTAGTTTTGGTGAAAGAAGCCTGGTATGTGGATGCATGCAGTAAGCATGATCAGGGCTGTATGTTAACTTTTTTGCAAGTAACACCGGTGCTACAGAGGTTAAAAGTTTTGTAGCACCAGCCATAAATTCTGTTTCATCGGAATAAAACCTCTAAAATCTCTAAAAACAATCACAAGTAGAGCAGTTCATCACAGTTCATCAATTGTGGTTGGGATCTAGGGTTACTGCAACTGGATTGATAAAAGGTCATGTAGTTGTAAACATCTCACTGGCTACATTGTGTTTGAGAAGAGCAAAATCTATCAGTATGATATGATATGCCATGCTATTTTGTTGTTGAATTTATAAAAAACAAAAAAATAATCCCTGTCAGTTCCATGCAGTTCGACTTTTCAACGGGTATCAGAAAGAGAGGTCATGCTACTCAGTGTCCCGCTGGCGAGACGGTTATCCCTCCTCCCCCACTTCCCCCAACATTCTAAACCAATTGTTTGCACCGTATTGCTATGTAGCATGGTAATGGTATACACCATTTGAAAGCTTGGACTCCAAACATGACAACTTTTTTCATGTACAATCTGTATAGTGCTTTACATTGTCAGATTAATCTTACTATGTCTCACTTAAATTTCATCAAAAATGCCCTCCTCCCCCTCTATCACCTTTGGTGCTTCCCTATCTTCTAGCTGCAGTGTATATCCTTAGCAATAAGTAGATTCAGCATATTGGGTCTTGACATATTCACAGGAATCCACAGAAATGGAATCTTCATGCTGTTTTATCCAATATTGTGTAATTATTCCATATTTTGTGTAGTCCTTCTATATCAGAAACCCTGACATACAATCCAAATAGTCTACAAGAAACTTCAGAGTGTTATCTTTCATTTGAGACCAAGATTATGCTTCTACACAAAAGGGGTTCATATGCATGTAAGCATTTGATTGTCAGTATGCATTTTGGATAACCAATAGGCCTATGGGGAGTTTCCATAGGACATTTTACGAAACGCATGAGCATATCTTGGCAAATAATGGTCTAAAGTACCCACATTTTCATTCTATATTGATCTACTGTTGCACACAGCTCCACAAGACCTGGTGCTAGGGCTCAGTTGTGTTTCTAAGTCATATCAAGTGACCTAGAGGGTTGAAATGTGGTCAGTTCAGAGATGCTTGTAATCCGACAGAAAGAAAAATCTATATTCTAGCCTTTGTAACTCTGTGTCAGTACAGTTATTCTGATTGTTTCCAAAGAAACTACAGTGTCTCTGTCTGACTACAGTGTCCAAAGAGGTCAAGCATTGGATAGGTGGCCTCTGAAGCAGGCGCTGTGCAATTTCAGGCAAAAATTTGAATTGGTATTGAGATTCAGTTCATATATTTTTGAGTAAGTAGAAGATGTGCTGAAGATTTTGTTACACTAAGATTAAATTCACGTTTAGTTCATATTTCTAAGTTTTTAGATTAGAGTATGTTCAACTTTATTGTCATTGCACGAGTGAAATATTATTTTTCATCTGACATGTCAAACATTTGCCAATATTTTTGAGGTGGTAAAAAGCTGACTTACAGTAGTTATTGCTTTCATGTGGCTGTTGAAATTTATATCACTGTCAATTAATACACCTAGATTTCTAACAGTATACTTTGCTTTCAACCCTTTTGTGTCAAGGAGTGTGGCAACCCAAAATCTTTCCTCCATTTTACCAAATATAATTACTTCCGTCTTGTCTTTGTTCAGCTGAAGAAAATTTTGAGACATCCATTTGTTCATTTGCTCAGTACACTGACAAAGAGATTCTAGGGAACCATAGTCATTTGGCGACAGAGCTGTACCGTTTTTTTCAAGTGTTTTGTAGTCTATCAAGCTGAACTCTGTTCTCTATCAAGTTAAGTTTCCCTCTATTTGTAGCTGGAAATTCCTGATGTTGAAGTAGTAACTGAGCAGATATGTTGGCTCTGATTTAGTCAATTTTACCTTTGAAAAAGATGACTAGTTGAGAGAAGTTCAGGCATTTATTTTGAGGGGGGATTTGTTAACTTCTTGACAGTTGAAAATAGAAAATAGTGTTATTTTAACTTCTACTGATGATGTTAGAAAAGAAAGTCTATCTTCCTTTGCATACGTCAGAGTTATACTGCACCTCTTTATTGATCTCAATGCGGATCTGAAGTTTGTATTTACGCTATTTTCTTTCGGTCTTCCTACACTCTCTTTTTAGGAGTTTAACCGCTGGATTTTGCTTCCATGGTGCTTTGTTTGTCCTTAACTTTCCTGAATCGTAATGGAGCAATGTCATCCATAATGGTTGCCATTTTTGTGTTAAAGTCATCCAAATAGTCTTCTACCGTCTGAAAGTAGACTTGACATCTGTGAAAGTGCTTGCTCAAAGAGAGAAGTTGTGTGTTCATTTATGATTCTCCTTTTTTTGTCATCATAGAAATGTTCTGAGTGTGTGGGAACATAGAAACATAGATACAAATGATCGGGTAAGGCCAGGTCTTTAACAGTTGTAGAGACATTGAGACCCTTTGTGATAACAAAGTCGAGGGTATGGCTAAGAGAGTGAGTTGGCCCCCTGTACATTAATTCCTTGGCATAATTGTTTTCAGGATTATCCACATGTAAGTTTAGATCCTCTGACATAATCTGATAAGACTGACTAATAAGACAGTCAAACTCTATGCAAATGACTGACAGCATATCACCTAGCTCTTCAAGAAAGACTTTAGCTGAATGTTTTGAAGACATGTAAATAGTCAATAATAAAATCTGAGGAGAAGACTTGCAGTAATCTGTGCACACACAGGTATTCAAATGATGTAAAGTCACCGATGATGACTACCCAGTTGGAAGGATTGGAGTTTTTGGATTTATTTATTTATTGGTGATGGTATGAACATATTGTATGTTTTTACAGGTTTACTCATGTTTCCCAAGGCTTGTGCATTGTTTCCTGAGATACTATATACTACTACTATAAATCATGGCCGGATCTAGAATAGGGCTGTTTTTATTTAGCCTATGGCCTGATTAAGCTTAGCATTCACAACGCAAATTAATTTATCCTGTCTTTTACGCAGTGGAGAATGTGACAGCGCACGGCAAGAAAGAAAGTGCGTCCAAATTCACCCATTCTTTGCTGAAATAGCCTATACTCCGATAGCCTACTCTTCACAAAGATATTACATGTATCACATCACACGAAAGAGCTTTTTCTCAGCTTTTAAATGATGTTGACCGCAGCAAGTTGTGGTAAACGGTTCGCGAGAAACTTTAATGTATCATGTTACATTCTGCGCCCATCTCCCTACCCATTCATCTCGGTGGAATACTTCAGGAATTTTTCCCGAACACATGGCAAACCATATATTAAAAGAAACAGCAGACCTTACTGAATAAAAAGGTCCTCCTAAACCTTACGGTTCTCGAGATATTCACAGAAAACTGTGTCTGCCCTACCCTCCTTTCGGGGGGTGCAGTCCAGCGGGGGGGCTACAGATCAAAACGAAAAACGATGGTTCCATGCTATCCATATGGGGTTACATGCCCACCAAGTTTCGTCTACCCTGGTCTTTCAGTGTCCCGGGAATCTTTGACGGAAATTTGGACATGCGAAAAAGAAAAAAAAAAGAATCTGACTAAACCTATATGACCGCCGCTTCGCTGCGCGGCGGTCATAATAAATCATTGTTCACGACACGTGTTAAACTATCGAAATGAGTGCGATGGTGCAATCCTGCCAAAACTTTCCAATTAGGTGGCATGGTGTTTGACATTAAATTGTCTAGTTTTAAGCAGATCAGTTTTACATAATAGCCTATTTGTGTCTTTGGGTCTGGGTAACTCTTGTGACAAAAAAATGCTGTTATAGGCTACTACCGTTTTTCTGAAATTACAAAGCAGTACAACAACATATCTATGTCCAAAATATAGTGCATTTGTACAGTGTACAATATAGTCTAGTGCAATGCAGCTTTTAATGTCCAAAGAAGCCTAGGCCTACTGTATTTTCCTGCTTAAGAACTATAGATATTCCTCCAAAACTACAGTGTTGACACTTGAAGTTGTGGAGTTATATTTTAGTAGCCTAATGTAGTATTTGAATATTAACCCACAACATTTTTACGATTGTCTCACCAATATATAAGATATGTATGTGAATTGTATGTATGTGTGAATTGCAATAGTGATAAAATGAAAAAGGAAAGAAAGGTGTTCTGATATTTTATTTAATGGTCCTGCAATGTTTTCTAGACATATCTTAAATTTAGATAGATAGATAGATAGATAGATAGATAGATACTTTATTGATCCCCAAGGGGAAATTCAAGAAATGTCTCCCCTCTACTTATAGATCCCTGCTCCTGATATCCCAATGTATGGGTGTATTTCATTATATGACTCCCACAGAACACCTACAGAAAGGAGAGTGGTGTCCTGCTACAAACAACAAGACAGACAGCCAGCATTTAAACAAGGCCTTGTTTGTCCTTGATTTGCTACTTGTTTGTCTATTTCCTCCTAAAGAGGTTAAACCATACTGGCCTTGACACCTCAGTCCTTGCTTCCATTTACAGCTGTGTTGTGGAGCACATCCTATGGTCTACTGCAGCGGGTGGGTACAGAGGACAATTGGCAGGTAGATATGGTTGTTGCTATGCTTAATAAAGTGGTTGCTATGTTGGTTGCTATGGTAATCATGTTGGTTGCTATGGTGGTTGCTAGGTTGGCATTATGGTAGTGGTTGCTAGGTTATTGCTAGGGTAACTGACAAGGTCTCTATGGTGTTGCTAGGGTAGATATGGTGGCGGTTATGTTAAATAAAGCAGTTGCTATGCTGGTTGCTAGGGTAATCATGTTGGTTGCTATAGTGGTTGCTAGGCTGTTGCTATGGTAGATATGTTGATTGCTATTTTAAACATAGCGGTTGCTAGGTTATTGCTGAGGTAACTAAGAAGGTTGTTATGGTGTTGATAAGGTAACGTATGGTGGTTGCTATGCTAAATAAAGTGGTTGCTATGCCCGTTGCTAGGGTAGTCACATTGGTTGACAATACCAAAGTGGTTGCTAGGTTGTTGCTAGGGTCATTGAGATGGTTGCTAGGGTTGATATGATGGTTGCTATGTTAAATATAGCAGTTGCTATAGTAGTGGTTGCTAGGTTGTTGCTAGGGTAACAGAGAAGGTTGCTATGGTGTTGCTATGTTGGCAATGTAGTGGCGGTTGCTGGGTTGTTGCTAGGGTAACTGAGAAGGTTGCTATGAAAGGTTGCTATGGTGTTGCTATGTTGGCATTGTAGTGGTGGTTGCTGGGTTGTTGCTAGGGTAACTGAGAAGGTTGCTATGGTGTTGCTAGGGAAGCTATGGTGGTTGTTATGCTAAATAAAGTGGTTGCTATGCAGGTTTCTAGGGTAGTCACAGTGGTTGACAAAGTGGTTGCTAGGTTGTTGCTAGGGTAATTAAGATGGTTGCTATGGTGGTTGCTAGTTTGACGTTATGGTAGTGGTTGCTAGGTTATTGCTAGGGTGACAAGGTCTCTTTGTTGTTGCTAGGGTTGATATGGTGGCGGTTATGCTAAATAAAGCAGTTACTAGAGAGGCGGTTTCTAGGTTGTTGCTAGGGTAGCTATGGTGGTTGTAATGCTAAATGAAGTGGTTGCTATGCTGGTTGCTAGGGTAGTCACATTGGTTGACAATATCAAAGTGGTTGCTAGGTTGTTGCTATAGGTCGATATGGTGGTTGCTAGGTTAAACATAGCGGTTGCTATGGTAGTGGTTGCTAGGATTGTTGTTAGGTTGTTGCTAGGTTGGCTATGCCAACTCAACCCTCACATTCACAGACTCTGTAGCACTCCCTACAAATCCTTTTTTTTTTCAATCTTTGGCTCCGCCTCCTGGCAACACACAAGCAGCTAGAGGTCTCAAATTGCACAAACAATTATGTTTTTACCCCCTTATCAAATTATGTGCCACATGTTGGTATTAGTTGATAATGACTGGTGTAACCCTATCAAGGCCTGTCTAACCTATGCAAATCAAGGACATCTGAACCTAGGGTTAGCATTTGTGTCTTGCATACCTCCTAGACTGATTTCATTTTGCAATTGACATCTGTATATGACACAAAATTTGAGTGTGTAGTAAAATCACATCTCACATATTCACAGACTCTATAGCGCCCCCTAGAAATCCAATATTTCCTATATTTGGCTCCGCCTACTGGCAACACACAAGCCGTTAGATGTCCCAAATTTGACAAACTAGTTTGTTATCATCCCGTGTATCAAAATATGTGCCACATGTTGGTACTATCTTGAATTAACTGGTGTAATCCTATCAAGGCCTGTTATATGCAAATTATGGCCATCTAAACCTAGGGTTAGCATTTCTAACTTGCATACCTCATAAACAGACTAAATTTGGCATGTGACCTCTACCTATGACATAAATCATATGAGATACGTAAAATCACAGCTCACACATTCACAGACTCTATAAGCCCCCTAGAAATCTACATTTTCCAATCTTTGGCTCCGCCTCCTGACAACATACAAGTAGCTAGAGGTCTCAAATTTGACAAACAAGTTTGTTATCATTCCCTGTATCAAAATATGTGCCACATGTTGACATTTCATGAAATAATGGGTGTGACACTTATCTAGGCCTGTCTGGCCATTTGGGTGTCTCAAATGTAGTTTCTGAGTATGTCCGGTGCATCAAACTTGCCATGGCAGGTAAGATCTGTGAAATTGGGTTTATTTCAGCACAGCACACCTCTGTGTATCATAATCAATCAAAATATGGATGTTTTAATGGTTTGTGTATGATTTAAGAACTTTTGTTGGTCAACATCTGTCAAAAAAAATGCTCTCTGAACGGCCATTTCTGAAGATTTCTTGTGCATCAAAATTCCCACAGCACCTAAGATAAGTGAAATTGGGTTTATTTCAGCACAGCACACCTCTGTGTATCATATTCAAACAAAATATGGATGTTTTAGTGGTTTGTGTATGATTTAAGAACTTTTGTTGGTCAACATCTGTCAAAAACATGCTCTCTGAATGGCCATTTCTGAAGATTTCTTGTGCATCAAAATTCCCACAGCACCTAAGATAAGTGAAATTGGGTTTATTTCAGCACAGCACACCTCTGTGTATCATATTCAAACAAAATATGGATGTTTTAATGGTTTGTGTATGATTTAAGAACTTCTGTTGGTCAACATCTGTGAAAAACATGCTCTCTGAACGGCCATTTCTGAAGATTTCTTGTGCATCAAAATTCCCACAGCACCTAAGATAAGTGAAATTCAGTTTAATTCAGCACAACACACATCTGTGTATCAAGATCAATCAAAATATGTAAGTTTGTGATTCCTTTAAACAGGGGGTTGTCCAATACACATAAAACAAACTGTAAAGGTATGCTAAAGCAGCACTACAGGCACTAAATAATCATTTACATTTGATCAGATTCACCTTTATTGTCATTGTGCAGAGTAAAAGTACAAACAGGGTTCCCACTGTAAGTCAAATGTAAAATTATATGACTTTTCCCTGACAAAACACCTGAATTTCCATTACTTACTATATAGTGAGTAGTACAACATACCGACCAATGATTTCAGAGCACTCGCATAGCAGTCGTCTTTTACTTTTTTAGAGTGGGAGATGAATAAATAGGCATTGAATTAACACAGTTGGGCTACTCAAGCAAGCTGTAAAGACAATAACCAGATATACACCAATTCTGTGTGGAAATATGTTATGCATTTTGGCTAGTAGATCAAAAACTACTACAACAAAATTCCCTGATATTCCATGACTTTGCCCCCAAAATGAAAAAAATTCCCTGACTTTCCATGTCTGGAATAGACTTTCTAAAATTGCATGATATTCCAGAAATTCTATGACCCGTGGGAACCCTGTACAAAGCAAAAGTGCAATGTGATATACAAAGTATAGACAGATGGTGCATAGGCAGGACAAGAAATATAGTGTCGTGTAGACAGTAATATGCAGTTGGTTTACAGAAGGTGGTTTAGAGTCATATAAATTAGATATAAATATGGGCAGTGTATTAACAGAACATATGAGAAACAGAATAAATATGATATTCAGATAGTCAAGTCAAGTCAAGTCAGTTTTATTTAGTATAGCGCATTTAACATGCACAAAGTGCAACTCAAAGCGCTCCACATACAAAACAACACAAAAGACAATAAGACAAAAAATGCCAGACGGAGCGGCGTAGTCGCCAGCGTTGACACCACATGACACCACATTTAAAAAATAACAAACACAAAAGATGCCGGACGGAGCGGCGTAGTCGCCAGCGTTCCCGTGACACTAAGACATACAAGACAGACAACACAGCAAATTGAAAATAAATAAATAAATAAAATAATAATAATCATGTTAAAATTAGTCCAATTTCCAACCGGCTGAAAAAATCCAAGGGCAATGATGACCCGCGTGAAACTGCCAATGCAAGACCAACAAAGTTCTTTCACTGACCAACTCAGAGAATTTACTGGCAGTCTGGAGAGCAGAGCACCGGAAGAACAACAGTCTGATGTTCTTGGGCGATCTTCCTGCTGATCAGCAGCTCGGTGGCTTTAGCAAGGACCGTTTGTTGCTTAATGGCTCCCGACGTCGCCATCAGAGCTCCCCACGTCAGCACTCAATCAAGACTGCAGGCATCCAGCGTCAGAGGCTATACGTTAACGTTATGGCAGCTCGCAGGTCAGCCGCAGCTGGTGGTCGTGGCAGCTGCAGATCTCTCGCAGAGTAGGCCCATTGCCCTGAGCAATCTTTCCGTCCAGACGAGTCCAGACAGAGGATGTGCAGCATCAGATGTAAGAGGGACGGCTAGTCAAGGCAGCTCATCAGCCCAGTAGAATAGAAACTAACGTTACCGTTAGTTATCAGCCAGAAAAAAGGACCAAGAATAACACAAAACTATCGAAAATAACGTAAATAAAAGGTGAAAACATTTAACTTGACAAATAAATAAAAAAAAAATAACAGAACATTACATAAAATTACGAACATTACATAAAAACAAACAAAAACATGATGCCAGACGGAGAGACGGATATGAACCATATACACAGATATGTATAGTACGTACAGCTACAGTAACATTATAAGAGTAGTAAGAAGTGTATGTTCAGGATGGATAATATGAAGAGTAGTAGAATATGGTTATGTATAATTATAATTACAGTATGTGCATTTGTAAATAAATAACACTATGGGTGGGATAGGGTATTGGGGGCTTAGTTGATGGGTTGTCACCGGGATACAGAGCTACAGTCCAGTCGGATGACAGCTACAGAAAAGAAGCTTCCTCTGAACCTGCTGGTTCGGGTGCAGAGAGACCTGTACTTATAATAATAATAATAATAATAATAATAATAATAATAATAATAATAAAGACAATAATATTTTTCAAGGCCATAGAGAATGCTGTTGTAGTACTCCAGTCTTGAGGCAATGAGGGCATGGATGAGAATGATGCATTGTTGAGCTGTCTGGTCACAGTAACACAAGACCCATCCTGTCAGACTAGGCCAGAAGTCCCGTCACCGGAATGATGTAGAGGACTCTTAGACAGTCATGTGGTGCCTTTGACCAGTGGCCACAATACAGAGGACCCCTGGCCAGTCAATGAGCAGTGCTTGACAAGCATCATGTGTAGAAGACCCATTTTGCAAAACAATGTAGACACCCATCTATTCTCAGGAGCAGTCCTTCTATAGCTGGCGGGAACAGCTGCAGAAAAATTCCTGGGCTTTGCCTTGCTCCTTCCTGGCCTGTGCCTTGCTCCTTCCTGGCATGTCTGGTCTCACTATGTCTTTCTGCTTTGGTGATGAGCCTGACAACAGCTGACAACCTGGAAATTAAAAATAAAAGTGTACATAGAAAGACATGTTAAAACATACAGATGACTAAAGTTCACCTATACAACACAGGCCTATGCCTTTAATATAGTGCGCCAAAGTATTTCAGGAGGTGGAACACGGCCTAATTAATGTTAATGGATTGGTTTAGGTGGTTGAATCAGCTGTCCCTTAATAGTGTAGGCCAAAATGTATCAGCTGAACAATTTGTTTCTCGATCTACAATATAGGCCTATGTGCACATTATGATATGTCAAAGTCAGTACGAAGGTGGGACATGTCTTAATTGATATTAACTGATATCTAGAGGCTATAGGCTTTCAGAAAATATATGGTTTAGGTGGTCAGTTCAGCTGTCCCTTAATAGTATAGGCCCAAATGTATCAGCTGAACAATTTGTTTCTCGCTCTACAATATGGGCCTATGTATGCCTTATGATATGTCAAAGTCAGTAGGAAGGTGTGACATGTCTTAATTTATACTAATTGATATCTAGAGGCTATTGGATTTCAGAAAATATATGGTTTAGGTGGTCAAACAATATGGGCCTATATTTAGCACAGCAACAACCATATCTACCATAGCAAAATCGCAGTAAAAGTAATGTAAAAATGACGTAAAATAACTGCCAATTGTCCTCTGTTTCCACCGCTGCAGTAGATCATAATGTGAGGATGCGCTCCATAACACACCTGTTAATGGAAGCAAGGACTGAGGTGTCAAGGCCAGCATGCTTCAGCCTCTTCAGGAAGTAAACAAATGAGTAGCCAAACAAGGACAAACAAGGCCTTGTTTACATGCTGGCTGTCTTGTAGTTTGACACCATTCTCCTTTCTGTGAGTGTTCTGTTGGAGTCATATAATGAAATGCAACCCATACATCAGGATATCAGGAGCAAGGATCTGTAAAAACATAGTAGAGGGGAGAAAAAAAAAAGACATAAAGAAACGTCAAGAAAACATTACATGACCATCCCTAAACAACAGCATTGGGCAAGTTACTTCAAAAGTGTAATGCATTATTTATTACTTGTTACTGTCAGTAATTTGTTACATTACAATATTACTGTCTTTTAATTGTAAGGCATTACACTACGTTTACATTACTTTCACCAAAATAACAGAACAAATGGATTTGGTGTTCTCAATAGATCTTCATGTGTCCAATGCAGCTTATTACACGGCAGGAGGTGATGTGGTATGGCATAATGACTGAGCTAGGCTTAAGGCTAACAAAATAACAATATAATGGTTGCAGTTATGGCTCATGGGACAATGTCGGTCCCAAAGGCCAAAGGTCACTCACAACTTAATATAGTAAAATATAGCCATAGTGAAATTGTATGTTGATTTTAAATGGTTCTCATCATTGCTGGTTGCCTTTCCTTCCACTTACAGTGGTGTAGACTTAATGCAAATAATTTGAGAATGGCTACGATCTTTGTCTGTAAAAGCAACATTTTAGTTATTCTCACTGCTTGAAATGAGAAGTATAGCCTAACCATGTTAGATCTGTTGCATGAATGGCAGAGATAACTCAAATTCACTTTTTACAGTCATCTAAACAAGGCAATTCCAGGACCAGCATAGATTTTTTTAATTCTTGGATAATCTTCTCTGGTGTCAATTGAGCATTTCTCAACTTTGGATTAAAAAGCAAAGTAACTTCAGTTACTGAGAATTGTACCGAGTAAAATATTACTGAAATTGTATTGGTAATGTCTTACGTTACTGCATTACAGCAAAAAGTAACGCATTACTGTAATTACATTACTTTTTTAATGCATTACTCCCAACACTGCTAAACAACACTTCCTTTCTCCTTCCTTTCTCATTGTATCACTACTGCAATTCATAAACATATATTGTATATAGGTGAGACAAGTGTAACACTGGTGTGGGTATTTATTTAAATACTGGAATAGGCTACTAAACTATCCACAACTTCAAGTGTCAACACTGTAGAAATTTGGAGGAGTATTAGTTCTTATGCAGGAAAATACAGTATAGGCTACTTTGGACAAAGCTGTATTGCACTACGTAGTACACTGCAGAAATGCACTATTTTGGAGATAGAAATATTGTTGTACTGCTTTGTTTTTCAGAAAAACGGTAGTAGCCTATAACAGAATTTGTCACATGAATTACCCAGACCCAAAGAAACAAATGGCTTATTACGTAAAACTCACCTGTTTATAATTTCATGTCAAACACCATGTCAACTAATTGAAAAGCAGGATTGTATCACCATCGCACTCATTTCGATAATTGAACCATAACGTGTCGTGAACAATGATTTATTTGGCTAATTATCACGTATTTGTCCACGTCTTACAGTATAAGACATTGAATTGTAGGCCTACTAGGAAAATTGCACTAAATTCGCGTGATTCTAGTCGTTTTACAGCATGAAGAAGTTTTGGTCAGGATAAGTATCCCTATATTTTATTCGAAACAACAAAAACCAACAACAACATTATTATTATTTACTAAATTTTCGTAGTTTAACTTACCCCACATGGCTCTCGCTCTACGATGCGTTTCCGTTTTCTTGTGGTGGCGTGTCACACGTCATCACTCCACGTTCCAGAAGCATTCTGACCGGTTCTGACGCATTGACGTACATAGCCAGTTGCTAGCTTTTAGTGCTAATAAATCTGCCGGAGAAACACCTTCGCAAACACAAACTATGATGAGTCATGACTCATGATTTCATTTACCATGAGAAACCTATGATATAATTGATCTTCGTTTCAAAATTGTAGTCATTCATAACATGAAACACAGTAAATAATCAACTATCAGTACAATTAAATCAATAGTAAATCTCATTTAGAAAAGATCCAACATGGCGGAAAGACCGTGGAGAATGGGGGTGTGGTTAACAACGTGTTAAATTGTAAATACAGGTCCAGAAACTCTTGACAAGTTATTGGTTTGACTGTCTTGAAAGTTAGTTACTCGGTACACATCTACCCGATGCTTTTTATGTCTTTATGTTACAACACTCCCCCCTGAACTGTTATCAACCAATGAAACACTGTGGAAAAACTAACATGCCTATGTAAGACACACCCCCAAACACTCCCCAAAAATGTCATCAATCACCCCTTGCGTCGCTATAAAATTGAGAAAAATGCCATGTCCGCCATTTTGAAAAGAAAGTTTGTGCGCTCTGCGTCAGCTTTTTTGGAAAGAAAGTTTGTGCGCTCTGTAGTAAGTAAGTATTTATTTATATAGAACATTTTACATGCACAGGGTGCAACACAAAGAGTGCAGTAGGACTCAAATACATGCACTGCAAATTTGCCAGTGTGGTGCTTGACTTACATATAGGTCTTAGATTAGATTCAACTTGAATTGCTGGGTCTTAGATTAGATTCAACTTTATTGGCATTATGCAGAGTACAAGTACAAAGTTAGCGAAATGCAGTTTGCGTCTAACCAGAAGTGCAAAAAAGCAGGAAAGTACAATGTGATATATAAATTATAGACGGGTGGTGCATAGACAGACAGGACAAGAAATTGAAAAGAATAGCTGGTTTATAGAAGGTATACCCAGAAGGTAAATATGTGCAGCGTATTAGCAGTAAGCCTAGCATATGAACAATGTATGAACAACATGTAGGCTACAGATGTATGCAATGAAGTAGCAGTAACTTTATAATAGTAGTAAGAATACTATAGATATATGCAGCGTATTTACAGAATATATAATAAGAAATGATTATAAGAAAAACAGATAGACAGATATGCACAGTACTGCATGTACAGCTATGTGCAGGAGGTTTGGACATCACTATGTCAAATAAAAACCGTAACACTCAAACCCTGGATTGATCATGTGTTACGTTTCCCCAGTCTACTATTTGTCCGGATAAACAGACCCCTCAGATTTTCCATCACTATGAGGTTATTGGAAATTGAACAACGCTCTATTAAAGGACGGAAACTGATTTCCGATCCTGTTTTCTGATCTAAACGAGGGAGGTAAACAAAAAAATGTGGGGATTCTGAAAGTATAAAACAAGATATATTGTCATTCAGAGATGTAAAATGATTAAAATCTCCAGAAAACATAGTTGTTGTCAAAACAGTTGAGTTGTCAAAAGAGAATAATATTACAACCTGAGGAGATTTATTTGACTAAAGGGGGCTTTGTAAGATCGTGGAGCAAATGGTTAGAGAACGGTGTGAGCAGAACTGTTGTTACAGTTTTTTCCTTCCATTGCTTAAGCAGAATTTTGAAATTTCAAATTCAATTTTTTTTCGAAAAACACAATTAACACACAGCCGCCACAGCCAAATAACAGTATCCCTCGGATCTTTTACAAAATGAAACACTCGTTTTAAAATGAAACTCTGTTTTGTTCACAAAAATCACAAACACACCAAATTATCCGATTACACTTGAATTATGTACACACAGTAATGTACACTGTAAAATCTATACAAAAACTATACAACTACACTTTAAACAATTTGGAAACCGGTTGCCTGGAAAAGACAAGTAAAGGAACTTATCTAGATGAAGTTATACTAAGTAAGTAAGTCAAGTCAAGTAAGTATTACTCAGTGCACTTCACTCGTGAAAACATTAAAAAAAAAAACATCTGAATCTGACAATGTGAATCTGTCAATTTGATTGTGAATTCTGTTCAAAAAAATGAACGCACGCACAATGCTTACAGAGCAATGATGAATGAATGAAATGCCCCACCATTCCATGAAGAAAGTGTAACATTATGGAAATGAGCCTTATTAGGCTTATATTGCTTAAAGGATTGAACGAGAGAGTTTATTTATACAGTTTGGTATCACAAGTAGGAATGGATAAAATGTTGAAGATCGTCAAATAATACTGTCCGGAACAGCAAGGCCTCACTATCACACAGAAACACAGAGCATCAGACACCTCAATCTCAAAACTGAAGAGTACACGTGAAACCTCACCAAATTCACACTAGAGGCTAGCTTTAGGCAAGTGCCAGAACATTCAAAAACAACCAGTCCCTTCAAAACAAGGTAGAATTCTATGTGTTCATTTTGGGGCTATAATGAGGGTTTGGTGCTATGTATGTATAAAGAATGTGTGAGGCAGAAGACAAGGACACAAGGAATCAGTGACACAAGGAATGTAACGACGTAGTCTTTTATTGACAACTGACATCCAATCTCAATATTAACTGTTGAATATAAAATGTTTGCTTTAGTTAAAGTAGTGAGGCTGATATGTCTACAGTAGCCTATATACTCAAATACAATCTGGCTTTATGAAAAATCTGAAAAATCGTCATATAGACTGATGTTTGACCTCCTAGATTATGCAGATGCAGGCCTTTATATGCCTATAAACCCTATATACGTGTAGGGTCTTTTACACAATCTAACATACATTTCTCATGCAACCCCTTAAGGCTAACTCCAACATCACCTTCTGCACAAACTAAAAATGTGTATTAAAAGCCTGAGTTTCATACATGCAGGATGCACACTCTGTAATGTTTGTGGTAAATATTGTCATTATTTGAAGGAAAATAGTTTAGCATTACATTCTATGTCAATGCAAAATTGTGGAAGTTAATGTGCTATATAAGTTGTATTAACAACTGGAATAATTACTTAATAATCTTTAAGTAAGCAAGCAAGTTAGTTTGAATGACTACATTTTGTTGAATGTGTGTGTGTCTGTATACATGTACATATGTGTGTGTGTGTTTGTGAGCAGGCCCGGAGTGGGTAATCGGGAGAATCATCGGGAGAATTCCCGGTGGGCCACTTCACTTTTGGGCCGGTCGAGGGAAAAATATTGACATTTGCCACGTTAATCTATCTTCTCTTAAAGTTGGCTACACACGTTCATTCTATGCCTAACACCGCAGCTCTGCATGGGTTGTTCTCCCCTCCCAAGAAGAGTTGGTTGGGTCCATATAGCCCGTCTTTTCTAAAAAGTTTTCTCAGATACCATAGCCGGGCCGGCCCTACCTTGGTGATAAGCGTGAGGGAGGATGGATGGTACCAAGAGGCCATGAGGGACTGGAAAAGTCAAAAAAGACGAAAAGTATTGGGCAAAATGCTGCCAAATGTGCCAAGCTTCCAGATACAGCTTCCGGACAGACATAAGTGGCAACTGGTAAAGAGACATAGCCATGATTATTAGCGGCGTAATTATTGGGCTAATACTGGACGTTGTAGCGTTGTCAACCTATTTGCAAGCAACATATTAAATTAATTAAAATATTAGCCTTTTTGTATCATCCAATATGGCGATTCATATACTTTGCAAATATTATGCAAATATGGATAACAAATCAAGGTAACACTTTCTATGAAGGTTGTATTTATAACGCCCTATGAATACATTCATAATGTTTTATAACGTGTCTATAAAGCATTGTAATGCTCATTATTACCATCTATATGTATTCACAAGTCGTCATAACCAACTTCATGATGCATTATGACAGCTAATTATGATATTTTAATCTGAATAATGCATTATAAATATGTCAAGATCTGCCTACTCACTTGTCAGTTTTATGATGCATCATAACTACTTTGCTTTGCTAAATGCGTATAGTGATGCATAAAGAGTTTTGACTTCTACTGTAGTCCTATATATCTATTGCTATAAGTATATGTAATAAAGTTATAATAATTTATACATCTCCCTATAGCACACAATTATAAACAGCTCTGCAATATCATAAGTGTTATTTGTCAGCTCTAAGTAAAGTGACAAGAATATGACCCTATTATCCTACAATGAAATGAGAGCCTGGACAGTAAAGACAAAAGGAATGCATTTAGTCCACTTTATTTTCATTTAAACCAAAGGTCTATTTTGATTCAAACGATCTTTCATAATGACCCAAGATAGATTTCAGTAGCATTGTGAGTTTTATTCCAATAATAACCACCACCACAAAATATAGGACCATGCCGTGCCACTTTTTTGGCCTGTCTCATTGTGTTTGTGTAATGTGCTCAGAGCATTGATAATCAGTCTGATTATGTGTGTTGGTTTAAATAAAGTGAACTAAATGCATTCCTTTTATCTTTACTGTCCAGGCTCTCATTTCATTGTGTCTCATATTTGTTTATAATAACCTTATATCTATTTATAACAACACCTCATTTGCTCTACTTTACCTAAAGCTGACAAATAACACCTATGACATTAACATAGTAATTATGACCGCCGCTAGCGTTTTTTTTTTTTTTCCCGTCATCTAATTTTTGGTCAACGATACCCGGGACACCGAACCACCGGGGCACATGAAATTTGGTGGGTATGTAGCCCCACTAGACTTTTACGGAAAAATTTCGTTTGGTCCCCGGGGCCCCCCCCGTGCTGGGCCCCCTGAAACCCAAAAAATGCAGTTTTTCCTAAATAACTACCTGAACCGTAGCACAGAGGATGAAGACATTTTTATGGTATGTTGGTCTCAAGGGCCCACATCAACCTAGCTCATAATCACTCATTTGTGATTTGCACCCCCCCGGTAAAAAATGAAAATGCAATATCATTCTGCTTTAATCGCCCCTCTCTTCAGTTAAGATGTTCAGAACTGCACCAAATTGTATGTGTATGATTAACCTGGGGGTATGCCAAGTTTCGTAGAATTTCATCCATGGGGGGGGTCTAAAAAAATTAAGTTATGTGTATATTTAGTGACTGTACATTCATTGGCCTGTAGATGGTGGTGCACACACACACAGGCACATCAGCATCGGCAATTACAACGGGCGATACATAATTACAAATTCAGCAGGATTAAAGGAAAACCAAATATTCATCATAATAATTTGGCTGCATTTCCAGTATTGGCGTCACATAGTCGTTTGTCCACCAGATGGCGCATCGTTGCAGTGAGACGTAATTTTGTTGGAAGTTAATCTAAAGTGGGTTGGAAAGACACTACGCTTCCTACAAGGACAAGACTGTAGTTTACCGCAGAGAACGTCTAATAAGGGTAGGATGATTTCTGCATGACATGTAACTCCCATTTCTTCTTGAAGCCGAAATGAATCTGAGAATGTTTATCGGACATGCTTGGTTTTTACTGCAGGTAGGCTACGTTAATCTTAAGTTATATCAATAGCCTAGAGTAGGTAAAATAATGTTACCGTTAGCATTGGTTGAGTGATGGAGGCCAATTTGATTATTGATGTATTTGTGGAAAACCATACGGTTATAGGCTACCAAGAAAATTGATAACAGCACTAATTGCATCTTTCGACTGTCATCTCATTTACTTATGACCATAACCTAGGCTACTAACAGCAGCTAAAGTGAGTTAGCCACAACACGTTAAGCTACATTGATGGTTTTCTAATTGAAAATATATAGGCTACCTGAAAGATAACCTGTCTATGATGCATCCTAAACACCTGGCTGGGACATTTAGCTCAAAAGTCTCAAAAAGCATCTGAGTCAACGTTCATTCCCAAACACCCATATAGGCTACTTCAATCCTCTATTTTCAAAGGTGATTCAAGTAAGGAAGAGCATGGCTCAAAGTAAAGTAACTACGACTGAAACTACAGAAATTAGGCCAAAGTGAATAATTTGTGTCAACTTCGCCGCAATGTAGATTTATTAATGCACCCGTGATCTACATCTCCATTTTAAACCAAATGTTTTAGAGCCACGTTGAGAGATGTATCCAGGGCAGGGCTGTACCTACACATATTTGTTGCACGTGCTACAAAAATCATTCTTTGCGATGGATGATTTAGTACCAACGTTACACCGGTCCAATACAGTTTTGCCTATGGCTATACCGTGAGACTGAGACGTTTTTTGTTTGTTCGAAGTGCGTGTTTAGGGTGTGAGAGGGGAGTCGATGTGCTTTGATTCCAGCTTGGTAGTAGTAGTCTATGCGATTAAAAAACACGTGTGTGTGAAGTATCCAAACAATGATAACGCTTTCATTATGGCTGCTTTAGCCACAGACCTTGAGCTACTGTACAGTGGGTTGGGTTCCATTTAGAAGTGTCGGCTTTCCCGTGATTCACAGCCGCGTGAAATGTATTACTACTGATATGCAAAACTATTAACTTTTCGCCAAGAGGTGGCAGCTTAAGTCCGCTTGATACTGTAAGCCATTGGTTCCCAAAGGAGATTTTATTTGGGTCGCCAGCATAGCCTAGTGACAATTTATGTTGTGTAATAGGCCTAGCATAGGGCCTACCTTATATAGCCTATAGTTTGTTAACAGTCACGGTTTTGTCATAACTCCCTCTATGCATTTTGCATTTAGAATATCTCTGAAAACGGGGCGAACACGCCGCAGAAGCCAGCAGCGTGGATATCTCAATCGCAAAATTAAACAATATTCGGGCGCCTACCATGGACTAGGCTGGGTGAACTCAGCCTGATATGCCGGCGATTCCTTTTCGATTTCTTAAAAGATTGAGCTTGGTCTGGCGAAAGCCAGACTAACCATGGACCTCATAGTTGCAAAATGCAAGGGAACATGAATCAGCATATTATTTGCACAAACAATAACGGACAGTAGCTCTTCAACTTGGCCCGTTAAAATGTGTATGAACAGTCTAGCAACGCATTTCATGAAGGCCCTTTTGGACATGTCAGTTATTTGCACCACTGGGTAAAAAGGCATTTTGTTTTAGACTACTGGTATTTAATTTGTGCATTGACAATAAAGCTGAATATCATATGAACTAGATGACTAAACTTATGCATATGTAGAAGAAGAAACATTCACAAAAATCCATGACATGACCTCTCTTCTTGATAGCTGTTGAAAACTGCATGGAACTGACAGGGATTGTTTTGTTTAATAATAAATAAATAAATAGCTACTTTGTGTGCAGCCCGCAAACACACATTCCAAACAAGCATACACAAAAGTTTCAAGAGTGGGGGATGGAGTAGAAGATGGAGACAAATTCATTAATATGATTTATTTTTGCGGAATGGATGTACAGGACTGAGCGGCGGTCATATTTTGTACCGCTATGCGGCACATCTAGTTTATAATATTGTGCATATGGGGTAAAGATGCAAAATGTAGGTAAAGATGTAAAAATGTAGTCAAATGTAAATAACGCACACATTAGTGACCTATGGTTCCAGAGAGAGTAGCCTACACCCCATAGTGGTATGTTCTGGTGGTTTTTCGTTTTTCGTTAGTGGCGTGCGCTATCAAAAGCTTCCAATTGCTGTACCATAGGGCAGGCTACTGCGGTGCGGTAGGAAAGCCCATTATTTTTAGCACAGGCTAAGGAAAGCCCATTATTTTTTTCGGAGCCGATAACACTCAAAGGGAACTCTGAAGCATTTTCCATATTGTAGGCTATTTTCCTCGCAATGATAGCGAAAATGAAATAGTGCCCATTTATTTTAAATGATGAATTTGTGCGTGCATGTGTCGCTGATTTCTTTCACGTCTTACAACATACATAATGCATTCATATGCAGGTAGTAATGTCAGAAATGATCCCGTTTATAGGCCTCTTAGAAATAGTTGTTGCATCTTGCATGTTACATTTAGATGTGCACTCAATCGCGCATCCATGCAGGCAAAACGTATAGGCCTACGACTCAAATGTGGCGACGGCACACAATTTGTGAAAATTTTTTACAATGCACTGGCGGTGATAGCCTACAGTTAATGACAATAACCAAAGAAAGGAATTTGCACCTCCATTCACCAAGTAAACCCTCTACCCAAAGTAGTAGGCTTAGTGTTTTTACATGTTGGCACAAAACGTCATGTCTGTCAGAAAGGAGCCTATAATGCATGGGGTGTAACGTGAGGTGATTCAGGCAGAAGAGAGGCCTTTTCCTGAATCCTGTCCCTTTCAAACTACGTTAAAATTGTGTGATTAGCCACCAGCATAATATAATCAAAATCAAAATACAAAATCCTATTAGGCTTTAGGTCCAAACCTATGAGTCTAAGCCTTAGTTTAAAAAAATATCTTCAGGTGTAAGTAATTAGTCAAATAGCTATTGCATTCTGTGTAATATAGAGGTTAATAAAGATACTCTAGTTTGTAATTTTTTTTTTTATATTAATTTGGGAGACAAATGGAGTCATACCACACGTCTACGTCCAGGGATGGATTACTGAATGGGCCCAAGAGCTCAGGGGGCCCTGAAGCCCAAGCCTCTGCTTGAAGTTGCTTCTTCTCCCCCCTTCTCTTCTCTTACCACAAAACTTACCAGAAGCCATCATTTAAAGGGTGATTTTTAACCCTTGGGAGTCGCAGCCCATTTTGACCATTTTTAGCATACCCTCGGTTTTAGTCATTTTTATCACTGCCATACACATACATATCTGCTTTCTTAATATGTAATTATATCTTAGGGTAGAGGGTAGAGCAACAATATATTGTCAATGAACTTTTTTCTGATCATTATATTATTCATTCCCATGCATACCAAACTAAAATAAACAAAGAAAACATCTCAAATACCAGAAAATACATCTTCACGATTCCCCGCGGATGAACCCAAGCGCTGCCGAGTGGAACTTCCATCTTGACCGTTGTTTACATGCTCTGATTGGTCAAGATTACTGCCTTGTAAGCAAAGTGTTGTGGTATTTTGTGGGTAGAAGATTCATGACAATGTTTTACTTAATTTAGTTGAGTTTATGTTAGACATCATGATAAAAACGCGATTTTTCACCGATCCCGGTAGGTTATATACCTATATCATGGTATCATTTGAAAGTGCTTTTCCTGCTCTTTCCATTGCTACTGTTCGTTTCTAGCACACATGATCGCGGAGATATTCGTGATAAAAAAACTGATCGATTACAATGGAATGTTCCAAAAATACACATTAATTTTCTGTATTTTTAAGAAACTGTTTATTTCGCGATCCCGACAGGTTACACACCAAACCATGGTACGATCGCGGAGATATTCGCGTTGATTCAGACGGTGTGTTTTCATGTCGCCGGCGACATGATGACTTTGAAGGGTTAAAAAAATCTTCCAGGGGAGCAAGGCCCCTGACCCCCCTATCTTAACTGGATTTAACCATATGTCCGTCAACAGTTTGGAATACCCTAATTGACTAAGTTAACTAATTACTTGTTTGTGATTTTTAATAATATTTTTGCATGCAAGGAAATATTTAGAAATTCTGTTTGGGGGTCCCCCAAACCCCGCCACAGATTTGCCCCCCAATGCTGACAAATAACACTTATGATATTGCATAGCTGTTTATAATTGTGTGCTGTACGGAGATGTATAAATTATTATAACTTTATTACATATACATAGCTATAGATATATATATATAGGACTACAGTAGAAGTCAAAACTCTTTATGCATCACTATATGCATTCAGCAAAGCAAAGTAGTTATCATAAAAAAGTGAGTAGGCAGATCTTGACATATTTATAATGCATTATTCAGATTAAAATTATAATCATTAAAAATTATCTATTTTTAATGTCATATTATCTGTCATAATGCATCATGAAGTTGGTTATGACAACTTGTGAATACATATAGATGGTAATAATGAGCATTACAATGCTTTATAGACACCTTATAAAACATTATGAATGCATTCATAGAGCGTTATAAATACAACCTTCATAGAAAGTGTTACCCAAATCTCAAGCTTGATCTGTGTATGCAGTAGCCTAGGCCTAAAAACAAAAGTAGCCTCTGAGCAGCAGATCAGCCAGTCCCCCGCTGAAAATGATGAGCCCGAAATTAGCTATAACTAGACAAGTAGAAAGGATAATAGAGTTAACCATATGAATTAAAGTTATTTAATGTAAGAAAGAACAGTATATGATGGCAGTAGGCTACATGATCAACCTATATGCCTTGTTTGCTCAGAAGTGGGTGTAGTAAAGGAGTAAATCACCAAACAACAACATGATAGCTGACCCATGCAGAAAAAACATGTAAACAATAGTTCAATATGCAATAAGTGGAATTGTGGGATACATTTAATGCTTTATTTCTAAACTAGTGTAAAGAAAGACAACGGAGCTTCATTCTTCAGGCAACAAAAACACCTTATATACACTTTGTCAACATCTGTAGGTACAGAGCACCACATCGCAGAGATACTCTCAGCATACCTGTCAACATTTAGCTTTCCAAAAACGGGAGATTTTTTTTCGAGGGGGCAGTGTTTATACCTGATCTGTGTTTGCATATTTAATACGTTTCATACACGTGTTTCAACACTGCATTTCGGTCGTTGCTTTTACCTTACCATTACCTTACGCATGCCAGTTATGTATCCACCAGCTGCCTGCCTGCAGCCTAGGCTACTTCCAAAACTCCAAAGCTGCTTGCTGTCAGATTTGGTTCCGAGGGCACAAGTTCAGTGTATCAACAACACTCAATAACAGTTTATGTGATGTGTTAATGAATTAAATTCCCAACAATTTCACAACAGCTAGTTCTGGAGTAGGCCATTCAACTAGCCCGCTTGCTTATGACGAGACTCAGGCTGCGCAGTCGGCACCCGCTTCCTTATTTGGGTTTTGGGTTGCCAGGTTTTAGCCTATGACAAAACGGTTGAAATTGAAACTAAGTGATCGTGTATGTGTAGGGTGTATTTCATACACAATCTGGCAACCTGAATGGATCAATGATTTTAAAATGAAGTTTGATGGCCATGCAAATTACGGGAGTTTTCCGGAAGAAATAACAAAACGGGAGGGTGCTGGGAGATGACCTTGAAATACGGGAGAAACCCGGGAAAAAACGGGAGTGTTGACAGGTATGACACTCAGATCCCTCCGATTTTTCCGATGATCCCTTAACACGTTTTCCAATCGTAAGATCTCAAAATGATAGTGTTGTCTGGAGGAGCTCCCTCGATCTGTCCCATCACAGTAGACTATAGGTCTACAGACTCAGTTGCCCCAATTGAAAATAAAAGTCATAGCCTAAAATGATATTACACCATCTCTCTTTTCCACTCAGTTCTCCTTTAATAACAATAACTCTCTGATCAAGAATTACAAGGAGTTACAGCTATGTTGCAAATTAATGCAAATTAAATTTGAATCATTATAAAAGTGGGGTGGATCTGAAGTCAAACACTAACTCAATGTTTATGTGTGTGTGTGTGTGTGTGTGTGTGTGTGTGTGTGTGTGTGTTTGTGAGAGAAAGAGAGAGAGAGAGATTTGAGTGAGGAGACGCTACCCTTTTTTTTTCCAGAGACTCGTAGTAATGTCCCCAGAACGTTCACTTGGAAATGGAAAACTCATTCATACAGAATGATTTAGATAACTTCCACGAGACATTTAGGGTTCTAATTCACATTTTAGGATGCAGTGGAGACTGTTAGACTCAATAAACACTACGTTTATATAACTTTAACCTTTATTCCAGTTCAGTACAGAGCAACTCCGTAGCTACCATTTCACCTGCGACTGGTCCAACTAACTCATATCCCACAAAACACACAGCGCATCCGCTCCCCGGGTCAAAGGTCAAACATAAGGAGGGAAAATATAAGTTAACAATCTCCCTATCCTTTTTATGTGAAATAATAAAACAATGTAAAAGTAATACCTGTCAAGATTTCAAATAAACATACAAAGTCATCCAATGACTATAAAACAAAAAAAGACATCCTGATACATTCAGAGTAAGTTTGACAAAATATGAACATATTAACGCAAACAAAGTTTTCACCACAGATTCCACAGTCCTTCACTTAGAGCTTTCAAAAGCACCAGAGCCGATGCTCCCTTTTTGGTGAGACAGTCAGCGAGTTGGCCTTTTGTGTCAGACCAGAGCATCTCTTTGATTTTCTTGCTTTGTATAAGCTCCTTAATGCTGCTTATGTCCAACCTGAGTCTCTTCTCTGTGACCTGTTTAGTTGACTTAAGGGCATCGAACAGAGATCGATTGTCAGTCACACAGACCAGTGAAGGAGCATTCAGTTCAGCATTACCAGTGGTGAGCTCAGACATAAGAGTTGCAAGAAAAATAGCATTGTCTATACCATCTGACATAGCAAGTGTTTCTCCTGCAAGGGTGCTTCGTACAACACGTCTAATTCTCTTGGATTGCCAACAGAGAGGAGAAAACTTCCCTCTTTCTCCCATAAGAACTATCAATGTCCCCCCCTGTGTACCACCATCTGGAAGATTACCAAGAGAAGCATCACTGAAAACAACCAGGTTGAGAACATCATTGTCTCCTAAATGCTGAAACTTGAGGGTCACCCTTTCTGACTTCAGCTTACGGATGATTTTATTTACCTCATGCATAGACTGCACCGTAGCATTTTTGATATTAGATGCTAAACTACATGAGTCAAACATAACATCTGGTCTGGTCTGCTTGGCAACCCATAGGATCTGTCCTATTTTTGACCTAAGCTGCTCTTTCTCAGTGTCATTAAGGGGGGCATCCCTCAGTATAGCACGTGTTGGTTGCATGTGAAGAGGTTGTAAATTCTCAATGTAACTGTGCTGATGTACCTGAACTACACCATTAACAGTAGCAAAATCCATCCCTGCATAGCAGAAATGCTCATGCTCCTCGCGCCCTACATGGAATGCAGACTTCAGTAGGGGAATCACATTTGTTGAAAAATCTTGCGAGCCTGCCCAAAGAAAATCATCTACATGGCATGCAAGTACTCCAGTAACCTTAAACTGCTTGTCTAACCAAAAAAAGACGGCTGGATCCACCTGCGACATTTTACCACCTGTGCCCAGCATGATTTCTTTGACTTTGTTATACCAGTATAGAGATGCATCAGCAAGACCATATACACATTTCTTTAGTTTCCATATCACATTTTCACTGCCTGCCTCAGGAAGGGGCCGGATATAAATATCCCTGGAGAGCTCCATGCCCTGCAAGAATGCAGATTTGATGTCCATAGAATGAACTTGCCACTGGTTTTGACAGATTACTGATAACAATAGCCTAAGAGATTCTGAGGCACAAGTTGGAGAATCTTTCTGTAACTCTTGCATATTAAGCTCTTCAAAACCCTGGCTACTAGTTAGTGCTTTAGGCACAATACCCTTGGGAGTTTCCTTGAGACTACAGACCCATCTGGTGAAGACACATTTTTGGCCTGCATTTTCAACCTCCTCAAACACATCATTATTGTGCCAATTCTTAATTTCTTCTTGTTTTGCTACATCAAATGAAATGTCTTTTGTTATGAGTACATCAGCCTCCCTGTCTTCTGACTCAATGTTAAGACTATCAACATGTGACATATCAACTGACTCCTTTTGTCCCTCACAGCCATTAGGTTCAAGATGCTGTAGGTTATACCAGTTTTTGTTCTTTCCTGTGACTTTTCCTGCTCTGCCTAAAACTCTGGCTGTATGTTGAATGCCATCATCTCTACTCACAAAACGTTACAGTCTGACCTGTTCTTAACTTTACACCTGCAAAAGGGGCAGGGTTACCACAGGCCCTGTGTTCTGTGTCAGTTTGTGTCACATTAGTTTGTGTCATGGGTGGGTGCAACACCTCCTGTATTCACATCCATGTCACTGATGTTCTCCTGTTCATCGTCAGTATCCTGATCACTATCTGAGCTGTCTACTGCAGTGTTTGTCATGCCTTCCTCACTTTCTGCTTTTCTGTTAGCATCATCTTGTGCAATCTGCTTGTCCTGCTCCTGTGTGTTCACCTTACAAAGCCTAGAGTGATGCACTCGAACAAGAATACCACCATGTCACCAGCTCCATCCTGATCAATAACCACCCCTGGTCCCTTCCACTCAGTGCAGTCTGCTCGTTTGTAATATACTCTGTCCCCTGTCACATATTTGTCATCTGTAGGTCTAAGCTGCTTGCGAAGTGCCCTCCTAATTCTCTCTGAGCATTCGGCTTCAGTGAATGCTTTCCTGGAAGCATGCAAAGCTGATATGTGTTCTCCTACCCTAGCACTTACAGTGGTACCCTCTAAGGCAGGTAGCTTATCAACTAATACAGAGGGGAGGTTAGGATTCTGTCCAAATACTAGTTGATGTGGGCTATAACCATGAACACTAAGCATACTGTTCTTGGCCATAAGGGCCCAGTCAAGTGTGCCAGTCACATCCATTTTCCCGTTTCACTTTTTGGATGATTTCGGTGAGTGTCTGATTGTGCCTCTCCAGAAGGCCGTTGCTCCAGGGACTGTATCCTGCTGTTGTTCTTGTCTCAATGTTGAAGTTTTCTGCCATGTCTCTGATTTCCTCATTATTGAATTCTCCACCGTTGTCACTGTATAGTCTCCGTGTGGGGCCATGTACACTTATCCATGTGTGAATGAAGGAGTTGACGATTTCACAGGATTTCTTTGTTTTCACAATGTTTCCAGCACTGAAACGCGTGAAATGGTCGATGATATGGAGGTACCATACGCCTGGTTCCAACTCATGCAGGTCCACTGCTACCATTTCATTATATACTGAGGCCAAGGGCAAACCTGCAGCAGGCTTTGGTTTTGTCTTGCTGTACCTCTTGCATATGTCACAGTCATGTACTATTTGTTGCAAAATAGTAATACATTCTTTATCCTCATTTCCTGCACTACGAATGAGCCTTTGTAGACGATCTGCAGAAGCATGGCCAAACTGTTTGTGAAGCTTCAGGAGAACTTTGTGTTTCTCATCAGTGGACATGTTTTCTGTCACAGTAAGGACTTCATCTTCAATCTCACCTTTTTTAGGATCTTTGTCTCTAATGTCTACACAGTAGTGGCCAGAGCTAGTGAATTCAAGAGGCACAGGTTGTCTGAACATCACAGCTCGGTCGTTTTCCATGTCCAAAATGGTTCCTGCTTTCTTCAAAGATGTTTTGCTCAGCAGCAGTGGGATATCAGCTTTGACCACTTCAGCTTCAACATGACATTTTGTCTGCCCTATTTTGGCAGGCAGTTTCACTTTTCTGGTGGAATATACTAAGTTTCCATCTCCGAATCGAAATGGCCTGCAACTGGGGATTTCAGTTTGCAGCATCTTGTTCACTTGGTCTGTGCTGAGGTCTTTCACATAGTTTTCCAGCCATTTCTCCCCACATACAGTACGAGTACAAGCAGTGTCAATAATAGCTGACCCCAGGGATTCAACCAAGAAGATTTCTGAGTCAGACATGGAGGCTTTTGTAAACAGTGTGATGTTACATTCCTCAACATTTTTCTTCTTCAGTTAGCTTTACATGTTCACTCTTCTTATGAGGACAATCCTTAGCCCAATGAAACGTGCTCTGACAGATGGCGCATCTTGATCTCTTACCGAATTTATCCAGTGGACTGGTACCTGGTAAAGGCTGCCTCTGTTGTCCAGTCTGTAACGTGTACCGTTGTCCTCGTCCTTGCTTTCTTTGCTCCGTGAAAGAACGCCACGCCCCTGCTGGTTTACTTGTATTCCGTTTGGCGTGCCTGGGCTTTTTTTTTCCTCGAAAAAATTTGAAGTGCTGACTTCATGTCGGCGAACTTTAAGTCCGTGCTGCGCTGTCAGTGCAAGTTGCCTGTTTTCACATCCAGACAAGCCGTGTCCAAGAGCTTAAATGCTAACACAGCATCGGGTAACGTCATGTGGTACTTTTTCATCCGGTTATATCGTTGCTCAAAGTCAATTATATAGTCCGACATGGACAGAGAACTGTCTTTTGTAATGCTATCAAAATGGGAATACGCTTCATATGCGCGGTCTTTTTCCTCCTTTAGGAACACACTATCTAGTTTTGCTAACAACGTATTCATACCGGTATCACTGTCCAAGTTAGCTGCGGGTATTTCCATGGCTGTTTCGGGCTCTTCCTTGGAGCCCCAAAGGCGACAGCGAAGTGCATGTTTCTTTTCGTCGAAGTTCTGTAACCCACGCCCAGGCGTTGATTTCATTTTTCCAACTTTTCGTATGGCCGGGTCTCGTCAAACTTCGGCGGAACTTTGTAACTAGCAGCCATCCTCTGCTACCAATGTTAGACTCAATAAACACTACGTTTATATAACTTTAACCTTTATTCCAGTTCAGTACAGAGCAACTCCGTAGCTACCATTTCACCTGCGACTGGTCCAACTAACTCATATCCCACAAAACACACAGCGCATCCGCTCCCCGGGTCAAAGGTCAAACATAAGGAGGGAAAATATAAGTTAACAGAGACTCCTCAAAAAGTGTGTTCTTCTGTTGATCCATTTTTGCAGCTGCCGTTACCGTGGCAACATATATCTCTGTGGCTCACTCAGTAATCTTGACTGATAAATCAGTAACACACACAACTCCCTGTGAAACCAGACCACACCACCTCAAGGAAACACAAGAGTCGATTTAATGACTCACTGTAGAAATGTGAGGTTTCAGTCAGATAAACACAGACTAAACTAAATGTGGCTAACTTGTGGTGCCAGGTTTTTACCTACACATTGAGAGACGAGTTCAGAGAGCGTAGGATTACACAAGAAAATGCTTTTGTTAATGATAGTGTATCTAGTTATATTAGTAGTATCTAATATCTAGTAGTATCTAAGTGTATCTAAACACTTGTTTTTATAAGCATACTGCAGACTTGATGCTAGATAATTTGCCTGTATTCTCTGTCTATGCTTTTCACTCTATCTAACCAAGACTGAAACACTGAACGCATTTACGTGAGACAGTAGACGTGACATGGGGTTTTGCCCTCAAGTATCAGGGGCCTGTACTACGAAGGGAGCTTAACCTACCCAGATGTAACCCAGGGTTACTTTGTTAAACCGGGGTTGACAAAACCTGGTTATCTTAAGTGGTGTTAATCGGTACTACGACGCTGATTATGAAGTTGATTTGTTGAGCCGGGGTTAACCTAATTGGAGTTTGTGCGCTGGCGTTCACATAAAAGGCGGGTTGCAGCAAGTCACCACTTTAAATGATGACGCGATCACCTTATTTTACGGATGAGGAATGCACAATTATTATGCCAAGTTATGAGGAATTAAAACCCACTCTACGACAAAAATCAAATACGTCGGCAGTGAACAAAGCAAGGCAAGGCTGTTGGCAACGTATTGCAGATCGGGTAGCCTAAATGCCTAAAAGTATGAATGTCTGAAATGAGTTGAAATAATTAAATAATTTTGAGTTCATAGAAATGCCTACAGATGCAACACAATTTAGAAGTGGGCATATAGATTACAGTAATAGGATAGTTGAATGTTTAAGTAGCCCCCATTGACTGATTTAGTGTATGCCTAATCCTGTGAACATTTCAGATGCAACACCATTGCCAAACGCACATGGCAGCAGGTGAAAATGAAACACAAACACATTATTCAGAATAGTAGGTTTATATAGTTATAGCTTGCATTAATATTTCTTAATTATGAAAACATGTAGGCCTAGTATGCTTATAGCCTTCACTTGGCCTCTGTTTTACAGCTAACAAGAAAAAGGTGTCTTTGAACACTACTGTAAGGAGTGTTTTACAGTAGCAGAGGAGTTGGCCATTGCAAATAATAGTGGAAGGCCGATTGTGGAAGGGGTTGAGGGAAGCATTCGGTTGGATTCTGGTGCTGTGGAAATGTGTAGCCTTTATGTGCAGGGTACAGTAATATGACATTCAATTCAACAAGTTTGTTAACATGGTGATTTTAATTCATTAGGCCTAGGCTATGTCCGATTTATTTTAGGCTATTCTTGCTCAGATGTTCAGCATACTGTAGGCTAGGCTAGGCCTATGTCCGATTTATTTTCGGACATACAGTATTCTTGCTCAGATGTTCAGCATCACCGATTAGATGGAAAACATGAATGTCCACGTAAGGGCATTGCTATGACGGGTGACATTAGAGACTTCTGCCTAGATCATCTGACAAAGATAACGAATTCCCTCGACTGACAATCTATATCTTCATAGAGAATATATATATATATATATATGGCGGTCTCTAAAACCCCTCAAAGAGAGCACCTCACGATTTGCGCTCCGATATCGTATGGATCATCCAGGTACGCCAACATATCTCGAATTGTTAGTGGAGGGGTGGTACTTGTAAAGGGTGTGGTTAACGGAAACCTCGGGTTAACCAAGAACATAACCTGCTCGGAGCAGGTTTGAGATGCAGCGTAAATTGCCATGGCAGCATACCTCACCTTAATCAGGAACTTACGCCACACGTGATCAAGTTACTCTCGACGTTACCCAGATAAGCCAGTAACCCCGCTTCGTAGTACAGGCCCCAGGTCACAAGAGTTTTATGTTACCCATACATCAGAAGACTTTGACAAGCTTTGGGAAAGATTATTGAAAGATTTGAGTCTTTTACTGTAACTAATGCCCCCCCCCCTTCAAGCTTTATACAATCTTTCCCAAATCTTGTCTTAAGAGAGAAGAGAGAGTGAGAACTTCCTCGACATGCTCTGTTCTGTGCATACTGCACGTGTAAGGCTGGGGCAAACACAAACGGCTCATCAGCCACACACATGGCAGCATCTCTTCACATGGGCACCATCAGTGCCCTGCATCTGCTCACTGAGCGTCTTTACATGGGTGCATTAGAATACGTACATTAATTCCTCAATAGCCATGGATGAATGAATTGACACATTCACCAAGTGTGTATGGACTCTGATTTCTGTTATGTCATAAGTTTAGAGGGAGAGACTCTGATACTGCCACAGGGCACCCAGGAGGGTCAACATCATGGAAATATGGGTTGTTATGATCAATCAGAATAATTGAAAATGGGACCGGCATTCACCCATCAATGGAGCTGGAAGCCCTGGAGTTCTATTTGCACATGAAATGTTTTCCAGATAGATCCATTTGTTCTCCACGATAGCTCTGTGCTGACTGCTGTTCCGTCTCATGTCTGTCAGACGCGCTGCTCTGGAATCAGAGGGAATGATGAAAGAGTGATGTAGCTGAGAGAAAGCCAGAGCTCCATGTCCGCATGTGATACTTATCAATGCTGTGTGAACTGACATGGGGTGAAGGGAATCACTGTTTGCCAATGCAGCCTCTATACCATAGGAATAGCATAGATTAGCATAGCGATCAGCTATCTGCTGCACTAGCATAGCATAAGAGATACTTGGAGCACTTGGAATCACTAGCAAAGTAAAAACATGTATTTGCCTCATTACCAGCAACAACCTTCTGATATAATTGCATTAGCAGAGTAACGTAAGTAAAGCCACAGGGATCAGGCTGTTGCTAGTCTTATCTGAGGGTTCCATGAGGTCCTCCAAAACAAGATCCACCTGCATGTACCACAACACGTGTTTGCTGTGGCTGACTATAATGCAATTCAGATTGGGAGCCATCTCAAAGACCACCTACTCTACAAGAGCGACCTCAATCTTTGGCATGAGACCTCCATTTTCCCCCGATGACAAATGCTCTCCGGAGTGAAGTGAAAGCAATTTCAGAGCTGGCCTCTCAACCGCTATGGCCATCAGTCTCTTTTCCTTGTCAAAGCTATTTCCTCCTCACGCACCCTGGGCATGTGCAACCACTGAAACTTAATCGCCCTCTCTTGAGGGGAGGCCTAGATTTCCCCTGTGAATTACATTTCAGCTGGTGGCACCACAACAAAAAAAGCCCTTCACGCTCTCCAAGACTGCAGGGCAATTGATGTCTCACAACACTTTCGTCCTGTTTATTTTTCTCCGTTCTCCCGTGGACTGGGCGTGGATGTCCTCCGCGAGGGCAAAGGAGCGGTGGCATGAAGCGGCGATCAAAACCGTCGCCACAAAGCTCAGGATGGACGACGACGACACGGCTGAGGGGCAGGAGAGGACGCTGGACGGGGAGTCGTGGAGAGGAGAGACACGTTAACGACCGTGTGACGGGGGGAACGGACGAGTGGAGAGGGGGAGGAGGAGGGGAGATTGGAGAAGAGTGGAGAGGAGGAAGAGGGGAGATTAGAGAAGAGTGGAGAGGAGGAGGAGGGGAGATGTGGGGGAGAGAGGAGGAGGAGGTGGAGAGGTTGGGGAAGAGTGAAGAGGAGGAGGAGGTAGAGATTGGAGAAGAGTGGAGAGGAGGAGGTGGAGATTGGAGAAGAGTGGAGAGGAGGAGGTGGAGATTGGAGAAGAGTGGTGGTGGGGGTGAGTGGGGGCAACACCGAGGGGAGGGAAGGCCCTGCTATTCACAGCGTGATAGCACCCGCGACTTTGATCAATCTAGCATCCAATCGAGGACTCAGCGTGGTGTCCAAAACAAGGTGCTGGTCAGAAAGCGCTAACAAAGCTCCGCCGCATGCCCACTGTAGCACAGCTGCAGACACGCTTTATTCTAAATCCCTAAATGGGTCAGCGGACAGCAACTACTGCCTTCTTATATGTCACAACTGGACGCCAGGTCCCATAGTGCCTTATTATAGTCTTTTTAGGCTTAAGGTTTAGTGAGGTGCCAAAAGAAAGCAAAATAAAGCACATACTGTATCTCTCTCTCCCCCACTGAGTTAAAGATTAAAGATTGTTTGAGTTACCTGAGGGTTTCTGTGGCTCAAATTGGATGAGAATATGCATTGTGTCTGTGTAATTTGCTAAGCAGTCAAAACATACCTCTGTACCATGCTGTACCATGTTCTCTTGTGTAATGCAATGTAGTGTGTTATGTTGTATAAATGTTATATTTACGTTTATACATTTAAAATGCAATATACATATATATTTAACATAGTCACATGCCAGATCACATGTTAGCCTCAAAGCACACATTCTACCGTTATTTTATTCACACGTGCAGGCTAAGGATATATTATTATTTATTCTTTATAAAACAACACATACTTCAACAATCAATAAATCAACTGAACCCCAGTAGCAATCCCAAGTTCCCAATGGTTATCACGTTACTGTTCAACTCTGAAGTCCAGAATAGTATTGAGTCCTTTGTGCGTCATCATTGGACACAGTGAAGACCAGCACATGGTATAGCAGCACGGGGCTCGCTCTTCAGAAGTTTCATGATCTGATTATGATGATTACTCTCTTTCCCGGAGTCTCCGGGCCAAAGCGCATATAACAGCACACCCACACACCACTACCTATAATTCCAAATCAACAACCCACATACTCTATATCGCTCGCTCCATCGCCATCTCCTTTCCTAAGGGTGACAGAGTTGACAAAAAAACCTCGATCTGGGTCAACCAAATATATGCTCCTAATATACAAAATGCTATACAAAAGTGTATTTGCACCCGGCTTATGCATACATCTTAAATGCATTGGGCTTTAAGATCCCGAATTGACTTGCTGCTCACAAAAATTGGCAGTGTGAAAAACAGAATCTTGTAAAGTGTCCAAGGAGCACTCTGAATGCCACATCCTGTAATGTATGGTGTGTCATCTAACCCGACCGTGTTCTGCCTTGATATTCAGTGCATCTGGCATCCGCAGTACCCTAGGATCAGCCTCAGCAGTGTGTGTGTGTGTGTGTGTGTGTGTGTGTGTGTGTGTGTGTGTGGAGGGGGGGAGAAGGGGAGGGAACCAGAACCAGGCATTCTGCTGCGGATCGACAGCAGGGTTTTGCACACAGCACCCAGACATGACATTCTCCGACAAGCAGACGAAGATCCTGGAGGGCAGCTTTTCAGCCCAGCACCAAACTCCCCGTCACTTATGGGGAGAAAAGTCTCTCTTCCCGTCCATCTGGTTTTTTCCTTTCCTCACTTGCTGCAAGAGCTAAAGAGAGGACACATCAACCTGATTGGACCAAAAAAAAAAATTGGACAGCCTCCTGACTGGGCTCTGGTTTTGGACACATCAGTCTGACCCTCCCCTCCTGACCCTCCCTCTGTGGCGGCCACAGTGCTCCACGTTCTTAACCAGATAGCTCCCTGGGCTTCAGGAAGGAAACAGTGGCATCGCTATTTATAGACCTCTTATTTATAAGGCAAAATAATATGGGAGAATAACAACACACTGGGGGGACATGTCAGTTCCGACACGACTTCTGACCACAGAGTCTCTTTCTATCTCTCTCGCTCTCTCTCTCTCTCTCTCTCTCTCTCTCTCTTCTCACTCTCTCTGTATCTCTCTCTCTCTCACTCCCTCTCTCTCTCTATCCCTCACTCTCTGATTCATACCCTCAGACTGCCTGAACGGAGAAAAGGCTTTGGGGTAGGGACTCATTAAGAAGAATGGGATTCGGAGGGGGAAAAATAATCAGAACTGCTTGGGAAAACATGGCAAGCAGACGAGGTGAAAGAACATTATGTGAGAGGGAAGCAATTTCAAGTGCGCTGGGTTTCAACGTGACCACGATGGCACATGAGGCCAGAGGTCACAGGCACAGGGCACTGACTAAGTTTGTCATCTCTCCTGTAACTCACAAAAGGGGAGGGCTCCCTCTCTCTTTCTCTCTTTCTTGCTCTCTCTCTCTCTCGCTTTCTCTCTATCTCTCTCCACCCTTCCAGTGCAAATTTGAAGCGATCTGCTTTTCAGAATGCATGAGACTCTGCAGCCTGAGTAGCTGCCTTGAGGCAAGAACTTTAAAATTACAGAACACACATACACACACATACACACACACACACACACACACACACACACACACACAAGAACCAGGTCAAGCCAACTGAGTGGGTTTGCATGTGAGTATATGTAAAGTTTAGTGTGTTCACTTTTGTGTGTGTGATAGTGTGTCTGTGTATGTCTATGTGTGTGTGTGTGTGTCTCTCTGTGTGTGTGTGTGTGTGTGTACGTGCACATGCGTGTGTATGCATGTGTGTTTCAGTGTTTGTCTGTGACATGCAAAGAGACAGAACATATTTCATCTACGAGTACATCTATGTTCAGAATACAAAAACTAAGAATCTACTCATAATTGAGCAATGAAGAAGTGAGCATGTAACAAGTTAGCGCTATGCTATTACTCACCAAGTGCCCCTCCTCCTGTGCACAGTAGATGTTAGTGTAGTTAGCATAGTGGTCATATTAGAGATTGTCAAATTTTGTATTTTGTTTTTTTTCTGTCGTGAACTTCCTGAACTTTTGCTCAACGATTCCAAAAAGCACAAAAAACACCGGCGAATATGAAACTTGATGGGCATGTAGCCCCACTAGACTTTTACGTGACTTTTAAATTCATTTTGGTCCCTGGGGGCCTCTCCACCCCCCCTACCCCCAACCGTGCTGGGCGCTGGGTAAAAATGCTGTTTTTCCTAAATAACTACTTGAAGCGTGGCACCAGGGATGACAAAATGTTTATGGTATGTTGGTCTCAAGGGCCCATATCAACTTAGCACTAACACCCCCCCCGCCCAACCCATACACACACACACACACAATTTATGTTTGCAGAAAGAATGTGCAGGATTGAGCACAGGGGCGGAGCCAGAGGGGTGGCACAGGCCACCCTTGAGATTCGATTGGCCACCCCAGGTGCCACCCCCAAATTCCAATTCCATTTTAGTCTACGATTGGCCATTAACATGGTCTAAGGCAGGACCTTTCATGATGCACTTGCAGTAGTTTGAAGTATCAGACGTCAGCAATGTAAGTGGCAAACACGCTTGCCTTTATTGGCCTACAGGCTACTGCATGTGCTAACACGCAAAGATATCTTTACCTATTGCATCTGCCAGTGCCTATTTACTGTATCTAATCACACACTTAAGTCGCCGACATTTGATAGGTCATTAAGTGTTAACTGTAGGCTAGGCCTATACTTTTGTAAAAGTGTTTAATGGCAATAATGTCCTAATGTAATGTTAAGAAAACTTTTCATTTATGGTTCATCAAGCTTAGGCCTACTCACTAAACACTTGTCGCATCTAGGCTACAGGTAGCGATATTCTGATGACATGTATGACCAGTCAACCAGTCAAGCATTTGTTGTAAAATATTGAAATCAGACCTCTCAAGTCTCACGGATTGAGCGTGAGACACACACATTTCAATGACTTGACACGCTCACACGCCACACATGGCATTTCTCACTCCGAGAAATTATTAACTTGCCCGCACAGAAATTTCTAAGGGCTATACCCTCCTGAGACCGAATCCATAGACCTATGTCCTCTGTAGTGGACATAAGTTCTAGATGCATACCCCTTTACCCCTTTGAGCTATTCTATAAATTCCTGTGGTCTCTTAAAGAGGACATCCTGGGCTTTCTAATGATATATCATGTGATTGGCTGGGTTGCTGGGAACCTCCTCTTTCTTGTTCTCAAAAATGGTTGACATCAAAACAAGCACATTTTATGGAAGGAGGAGAGATAAGTCAAATAGTGTCTTCTTATTAAGCATTCATTATGATGGCAATATATGGCCTTGTTAATGAAAATGTCAGGAATCATATGATTCATTTTGAAAGAAGTTAAGTTATTTACATTTTGAAATAATAATGACTTTATGAATGTCCATTATAATGATGAGGACTATGAACCTGTGCCTCAAGAAGATAGCGAGGAAGAGTAAGACTAAAAAATGAATTATCGCAGATGAAAGAAAAACATGAAAATGAAATGAACTATCCAGAAAAAAGAAATACAACTGTCCAAAAAGGCAACTAAAGTAGTAATAACCTTTTCCCTTATATTTTGTTAAGTTTACCCTTAATTTAATACCACTAAAAGCATAATTTGTCCATTTTTGTCTATTTTCATGGCTACCTTTTCATACTAAAACGGTCCTTTTGTCCAGCACAGGGGACATGCTATAAAATTTAAAATAGAAATACATTTTTAAAAAATAAAAATTGTAAGATTGTAAGAAGTTTTTTTTTAATCCTAAATAGACAGGAAATCAAAACAAAAAAGAAATTGTTGGACACTTTTTTTTTCTTGGTTCCCACTTTACAAAAGTGTCACAACGTTGCTGTCTGTGCGCTCATTCAGCTCAGAGAGCTGCTGTTCAGTTACTAACCTATCGGCCAATCAGAAAATAGGATTTCTCAATCAATCAGGAAATAGTTTTGTTTTGTTGCCGGGCGAACTCTGAGTTTCAGTTTCGTGAGCAGTCTCGGCCTTCGGTGAATGCATAGCGGAGGTGGTAAACGAGGTGGAGTTGGAAGAGAACCAACTGGAGGTGGAAGAGAACAGGATAATCAGGTAATAACTTCATTCATTTCAATCTCTCATTAGTTACTATAGTTTTCCTTTTGTGCACACCTGTAGCATACAGCCCTACATTCATTCATATAATCATTAAGTAGGCTACATTTAGCCTACTCTTCATCTTCAAAGTAATGATTGAAACGTAATAAAAGAAGATTCTCAAAACGTTTGTCTGATAGTCGATTTCTTTTAGGAGTTAGAACAAGACTCCCGAGGCTGAACAGCCTCTCCACAGGCGCACTGGAGGGTGTTGGGGTATTGAAGCGCAAAAATAATGCCTTGACAGGCCCGTCGCCCGGGGCCCCAAGACAACGACTGGTTAAAAATAAAATGCAAACGACAAACTGAGCGCCCCTTTGATAGTCAATGCAGTAAAGTGCAACGACACTGTTACCGGCAATACCGGGATCCCCCTCAAGGGGGCCCCTCTCAGTAGTCGCTGACAGCAGCCAGCCAGCCAGGTTTGTGGTCTCATCTGCTGCCGCGAAAATATAAAACCTCGGCAGTCATAATGAAGCGGAGTTATGCGTCCGGAAGCCAGAAGAGAAAGGAAGAGGATGACAAGAAAAAACAAGATAGTGGTAAGTGATAAATTACACTGGATAAAATAGCTCTACTTGTCTTGTACAAATGGTGTAATGTCGCAGCAGGGAGGCTAGCCTAGCAAAACATTTTTATGTTAACTACCTGCCTGACGGCCCATGCTGCTTGTAACAAACTAGAACAGTTAGCGCAACTTTTTTTTTCGAACGGACGGAATATGGTTACATACTGTAATATGTTTATTAACGGGATAAGGAAGACGATCTGCTCCAGAATCACTGTTTATCGTATTTAATGACATAACATTGCTATAGCTTTGTAATAGGTTTTGATGAAAGTGGCATAGCTTCTCTGCTATACTAACTATTCGACCGTGATAATCTATTTACCAAATGGGGGTTAGGAAAACCACAAGATAAATTCCGTGCATCAAAGCAGACTGGAACATTCATGTCTAGTAGTATTCATGCACGCCAGCTGTTTACTGTCTGCATCAGGTGCGTCTGTCTAATTCTCAAACAGCAGAATGCTTAAATGCTATGTTAAGCTACAAGTAGGCCTAGGTCAATGTATAACATTAGCTTGGGATGTTTTTACAGTAAGCATTGGTAGTTGTGAAAGCAGCTGCATCCCTTCTAAATATCAAAATATGGAAATGCTAACATATCTTTTCTTTCTCCCTCAAGGTGCTTTGCTTAAATTTCTCAGCCCTCAGGCTCTTCCTAAGGATACCTCCACTGATGAAGATGGCCTGAAAGGTTAATCTTATGTGTGTGTGTGTGTGAACAAAGCATCCTTTTTCTGCATAAGATGGCAGTGTTTTATTTTCTCACTTTGTGAGAACTGAAAAATGTTAATGTGAGTGTGTGTGTGTGTGTTTAAGTATGTTGGATTTAGTTATTGTGCACTTTTTTACATTTATATTGGATTTTATGGTTCTGTGGTGTTTTTGCAAATGTTCAAATGTTCAAAACTAATGCACAGTATATATATATATGCAACTGCAGTATTGTACTGTCAAAATTTTGTATTTATATAAACTGTGGGTGAACTTAAACTGTATGGCTATGCGGTGGTTCCTGTAGGCTTTTGCGTCTTGGTGGGGGGCCTCCATGTCCATTTTGCTTGGGGCCCCCAAATTCCTTGAAACGGCCCTGTGCCTTGATCATGGGGAACTTGTTTAATGTGGTGATCTCGACTCCTGACTTAAGATAATCAGCAATTTCAGTCTCCACCGAATTTGAGTCCTCTTTGTCCTCTGTAAATGAAAAAAAGTCGGACTCGTCTTCTCGTCTGCTGACAGGTGCGGGCGGCAGTTCCTCTGGCAGTGGATGACCCAGGGCACGACACTCGCCAGCGAGCACGCACTTCGCTGTGTCTTTTTTGGCCTCATCCCTTAACCAGCACAGTTTGAATTTAGGAATTGTCACTGCAGCCAGCAGAGCCTCTTTGCTATCCAGTGTGGATGCAAAACGTGTCTCTTTACTTTCCTTATCGAGGGAAATTCTTAAAGTAACGGAGTAACGAGTGCTTATTTTGGAAAATAACGGAGTTACTGATTACTGAATTCGCAAAACTAACGCGTTAGATTACTTGTTACTGAAAAAAACTAATAAGAGTACTCTAACGCGTTACTTGTAATGTGTTACCCCAAACACTGTATCTGAACAATTATAAATTATACTTTTGCCCCATTTTGACTTAGGAGGGCATTGCTCCTACATACTTTAGCCAATAATCAAATGCCTGCTCTCTTTTGGAAAGCTGAGGCACTGTTGGAAAACAATTAGAATAACTGTGTGATGTACTGACACAAAGTTACAAAGGCTAGATTATTCTTTTCTTTTTCTACTGGATAACAATCACCTTTGAACTGACCACATTTCAGCCCTCTAGGTCTTGACTTGATATGACTTGAGTCCTAGCATTAGGTCTTGTCATGCTGTGTGCAAAAGTAGATCAATATATAATGACAACATGAGTACTTTAGACCATTATTTGCCAAGTTATACTATGCATTTTGTAAAATGCCCTATGAAAACTCCCCATAGGACTTTGGGTTATCCAAAATTACTGGCAATCAAATGCTTACTGCATATGAACCCCTTATAAGCATAATCTTGGCCTCAAATGAAAGGTAATACTCTGAAGTTTCATGCTTGCATTTGGATTGTAGGCTACTTCAGGTTCTGATATGACTACACTAAATGTGGAATAATTACAAAAAATACAAATCTATACAATTTCTATTTCAATTCAATTGGTGTGTATAAGATGGGCTTCTGCACAACTAATATTGGATCAACTGGTAACCGACCTGGGGCTGGTGTATGCTAGCTGGTGATGCTAGCTGTGCGTGTAAATCCTCACACCCCTAACCTTAAGAACGGCTCTAACCGCTGAGTTTGAAGCTTGGGCTTTTAGCTCAGTGGTTAGAGCGCTCGACTCCCATGCGTGTTGAGGTGGCGGGTTTAAGGGCCGTGAGCGGCTGACGAAACGACCTCTATTACACTGGAACATCTGAAGGCATATTAATAACAGCAACAAAAAGTTGTAGTATTATTAATGAAACACTCCCATTCTCGCAACCAACCCGTCTGACCAGCCACCCCTTTAATCCTCGGACAGGGGGGGGGGGGTCTCACTCTTGCCTGTCCTCAAAACTTGAGAGCCCTGATTGAAATTATGGGAAGTTTACGTAGCTTAGGCTAAACTGTATGTTTCTTTCGTCCCCCATGCCTGTTTTATTCGTCCCGATCAGGAGGGATAAATGAAACATTGCGCACATTTCCACTTTTGCTTAAATAATTCCTGAACAGGGCTGGACTGGCCATCTGGCATAGTTATTTCTTGTTTTTGTCCGAGCCGGTCTTTTTGTAGGCCTAACAGAGGCAGCCTAAATATCATGGCTATGGCGATGTCCGCTTAAAAAAAAAAAAAACACTTGTCTCGCTGGATTGAACGCAGAATGTGGGCTGTTGCGCAAATACTGTAGATGAATGAGGGAGGGAGATTCCGTTAACAAAAACCTAAAGTTTTGTCCACATTTTCTCCATTATTATCGTAAAATATGTCTCCATGCAGGGCAGGGCTGGTTCTAACCTAGGCTAGGCTACTATATTTGGGTGGGCTGGTAGAAATTTTGGGTGGGCAACATAGCAAAGCTGTCAAATTGGATCAAAACTAACATAAACACAAAACAAACACAAAACAATCAGTAGCTTGAGTTGCTACAGCCAACAGCCAGGGATAGGCATGTCTGATACATGTATTTAAAATACAAATTTGTATTTTATTTAGTTGGAAAAAAATGGCATCATATTTTGTATCAAAATACTTTATAGGTCTGTAGTTACACAATTACCTTCTTACCAACCTCAAGTTTCTTGAGAACTTTAAAGTTCTCAAGAAACTGATCATTAATCATCTAATCGGAAGACATGAAACCAGTTATGTGGTTGCCCTGCAACAAGTTACCCCACGTGAAAATTTAATTAATAATTTGCCCACACTTGTGATCATAATATTGAGATTTAGGAAGATGAAATTGCTCACATACACAATACACTCCTTCATACCACCCTCAAGGTATTTGTGGGTTTTTTCTTTCAATTTATGATTATGGTGTTTGTGTCTGGTTTCCCTAATGTATTTGTGCTAATTTCACATCTTGAGCCTGTTTCTGTTTATCTGGATGTTTTGCCTCATGCCAACCTTGAATTAATCAGTGCCTCACCAGAGCCACCCTTGTTAAAAATGTCTAGAATCGCCACTGATTGAGCGGCTAGAAAAGTTGAAAACTGCAGATTTCACTGAATAACTAAAGATTGCACCTAAACTAGAGATTGCACCATTGCACCCAAGTTTCACACACAAGATCACAAAATGTTGTGTTTTTTTTATCTCAAGGAGCCGCGTCAACCTAGTTACATTTCTGAGTGGATCGGAAGGCTTGCATCTCACTATTTTCGGCTACAAGTGGAAATAACTTTTTGCATAGTGCATTAGAATATGTGGAAGCAATTCAGGATGTTTCCTACTCATTAGTTAAAATAAAGGTTAAAAAAAAGTCGGTGCCCACACTGCCAAACAAACAGCTCCTATCAGCCGTAATTGACAGCCCATTATCTACGACCCCGAGCAAATGACTCAGACAGGAGATGGGTGAAATTTACGAAACACAAATGATTCATAGAGCATCAGGTATTAATAGCACTGGGCGGCCAGCTCTTATGCAGCACTCAGTACACTGTGCTACCTGTGCTGCCCACATGTGATAACAGAACACGAGTCGGACACTCCCTCTGTCAACTTGGGTAAACTATGTCACCTTTAGTTTCCCCCTTTGCTTATACTGGCATTCCCATTTTAGGTTACAGTTTATTTGCAAATTATACAGGAGCGGTTAGTAACAGGCCACAGCTATTTAGTACTCCGTGCAGCTTTACAGCTATTTAGAATTTCATTTAATTTATTTAATCCTATACATATTAAAGGGTTGCATTTGTCACGGTCGATTGTCTTAAGCTACAAATTAACTGCAGAGTTTCTGAATCGTGAAAATATTTGGAGTGCAACGCATGCATTATGCATTATGCATACTTTTCAATGTTTATAAAGCCAAGTCAGAAGTGTGAGAGAACAGAATGTGCTTATTAACTAACCCAAAGCTGACTTCAAAAGCTCTCTGTCTTTTACAGTTGAAAATCGATTGTCATGGCATGAACTCCCAGAATAGGAAGGATTAATGATGAACGATGTGATCCATATCTGCAGATGATACAACAGTTGAAAAACGGGGGAAAGTTGTAGAAAGGTTTGGGTAGAAGAATGTAAGGTTCATGTTATGCAGTGGCTGATGAACCACCATCTTGGTGCAAATAAAAGGAAAATAGTTGCCTTCCACAGTGACCAGCTCATGATACTGTGGATTGTAGTGAGAAATTCCAGAGTGTATGTACTTTAACAGTCATTTTAATCATCACCCCAGCCTTTGATCATGCCAAACCTTTTGTCAACCAAACTGTTCTTGTGACCTTTGTCAATCAAATGCTCACATGACCCATTGTAACCACATGAGGACACATTACGACAATTAATCATTTGATGATGAGTCATTTCCTCTTGACACAATCAAAGAAGGTGGGCTACGCTTTAAATGCAGAGGGAAGACACTGCTCTGGAGGTTCAGTTGGCCACCGCCATAAGCGGTGGGCTATGCTGGCCTCCGAGCTCATATGCTGGCCTCCGAGCTCGTAGTTCTAACACCATTGTTAACCAATAAATGTTTCACCATGTTCTCAGTTTTCAAACCTGCCTCTGTCTGCTTGCAGTCAATTTTTCTTACAACAGGATCTCAAACAGGAATGCACCAGCTCTGGTATAATGCAGACGCCTCCAAACACAAATATGATTGAATCATGATGGTAACACATCAGTGTGCCATGCTCAAGGCTGCTAGGTCAACACTCAACAGGCTTAATTCACAACACTAAATTCTATATCAGATCTCTGTCATATTCAAACAGTCTTTCTTCACAACAGCAGAAAGACCTCGTATTCTTGAAAGCTATGGCACAGTTGTCCCAGATTAAAGACGTGGATTTGTTATGCTGGTATCCATGCAAATAACTGATAGGCTGCCCTGATCTATTCGAGGCTCCTTCCACTTGGCTTCACACAGACCCTGAGAGGGTTTATTTTGTGATAATGGCCAGCTGTCTGTGTGGTATCCCTTACTTAGCCATCTCCAAACACAGTAACTTAGCGCTACGCACCGTCCGCCTGCCCCCACAATGCCTCCTGTCCATCTGCTGTCTGTTTTTCTGACCAAGTTCCCCAAAACATGTCACCTGGACATTGCCCCTGGGTTGCCCCTGCCAGCCAAAGAATGCCAATTAGGGCCGGTGTCGTGTCGAACTGGGCTACCCGTCGAGTTATGCTACCACGCAAGCGCAGTTGTGGAAAAAAGCGTCACAATCGCTTGTTGACAGAAGAGTGAGACAGGCGGCAGGCCATGGGATCCCCCTCAGCCCTGTAGAGTGAGACAGGCGGCAGGCCATGGGATCCCCCTCAGCCCTGTAGAGTGAGACAGACACATTTGATTGCTCTGTTTGTTTTAGGGCAACGGGGCAGAATCTTAACGCATTACCGGGTCATTACTGTGGTTTTGAGGTCATGAAGTCAGGATATGTCACCAAGTTTGACACTAATCGTGCAATCCATTTGTACATGCTGATGCCTTGTGACACCTTGTTACTTGTGAAATGATGTAACTTCCTTGTCGTGAACTCGGGGTCCTTTGACTTGTACGTGATCGCTTCTCGTCAGATGAGTTTAGGGGGGCATGACGTCCATCACTTTGCGTTTTTTTGGAAAACGTCCTACTGGTAAAACAAGAACATTGGACAAATGGATCGCACCATAAAAGTAATCATTTTGTAACATATATATTAATCTATGTCATTCTTGTATTTCACTGACCTCTTTATTTTTTCATTGAAAACTGTAACAACCTTTTTCCACCACACGGTATTTTTACATGACACACAGCCTGAAGCTTGAGGACGACAAAATGAAACAATTAAATTGGCACAAACATCCTGATTCAGAAACGAGGTCATTTGCTATTTTGAACAAACAGAACAATTGCAACACGGAACGCCATTGAGATGTTTGTCGCTTCCCAGTTTGTTAGTTCACAATGACTAATCATGCTAACGAGCTTAGAATGGCGAGTGTGAGTGGGATCCAGCCTTTATTGTTACTGATCCACGCGTGTTAGCCACCCAAAGGGCCAAGCGTCTCAGGCGCCTGCAACGACACTTGACACAGATCCACACACACACCTGTTCTTCCTCCCCACGTGTGCCAAGGAGAGAACAGAACAGTCTGCTCCACATACGGCCCCCAGAGGGCCTTTCATATCCGAGTTCAGATGCAGAGTTTGGGCTGGAGGTGGGAGAGTTCTGGCAGCTCTGTCCATGTGAGGATGAGGACATCAAGGGGAGCTGGATGTACATTCTCTTTTCATCCCCCTCTCCCTCCCTCTCACCCTCCATCCGTCTCTCCCTCTCTCTCTCTCTCTCTCTCTCTCTGTCTCTCCTTTCCTCTGCACCACAGACCTGCAATGTGCTGAGGAGAAACGTGTTACACGCACGCACGCCCTCTCTCACCCTCTGTACACCTCCTGCCCCCCCCACACACACACACACACACACACACGCACACACCCCCACACACACATGCACACACACACCCACACACACATGCACACACACACACACACACACACGCACACACACACACACACCGCCCCCGTGTTCCCCCGCTGTGCTCAGGAGGCCCCTCACACACTCGTCAGGGGGGTAAACAGAAACGCCTCACGCCTTCTGAACGAGGACCATTTATCAAAGACAATGTAACGATGTTGACTCCCTCCGATGAATATTCATACTCCAGCAGCTCCCTGCACACATAGGGACACTGTATTAAAAAACTCTCTAGAGATGAGCCCGTTTGTACTCAGGAGGAGAACACACTTCGGCTCTGAAACAGCTCATGTCAGATTTAATCAGTCAACAGCGATTGCCATGTAAATATGATGTAAATCTCCTCCGATTGTTTTGGATCTCAGACAATAACTGACAAATAACAACAGCGATTTCTTCTGACAAAGCGGCTATTCAAAAGAATTCAAAAAGAAAAGGTCAGCTTGAATGCCCAGGGAGCTGACCACACCTGTTGAGGGTAAAACATCGGAGCGTTTGCAATCCCCATCGATGTCACTGGGTGCAACAGCAGCCAGTATAATGCTAAACCCAGAGAGCTGCGATCCTTATGGGGAGCCTTCAGCAATAACAATGTTATTAACACCAAGTGGAAATACTTTGATAGATAGACTCATTATCAGAGAGGCAATTTCAAGGGTGATATTTACGGCGTCTTCTTCTTGAGCAAAATGTAAAAAAAATGAAGATGTAATTTCCCCCACAGCAGGCGGTTAATTGAGAATAAAAATGAGTGAGGTAACCTAGTCCGTGTTGATAATTCCCCCATGAGCCAATCACCCCCTCCCTCTCTGGTAGGTTTAAATGGGGCCCAGGAGAACATGACGTGAGCTGAATGAGAGGAGAGGGAGAGACGCTTTGCTTGACACAAGGACCACACGTGCCAGACCCAACTCCTGCTCTGGAAACAAAACAGTTGGGATGGAATGGAATGCTCTCACGTGTCTATGCGCAAAACAAAATCTGTACATATTCCACACCTCTGTCCCCTGCATTGTGCTGATAAACCCAAGGAATTAAATCAATTTAAGTAATAGAAATCTTCTCCACCCCCCCCACACACACACACACACACAGATAAACACACCTTTTTGATGGCAGAGCCCTCTGTGCCTACACCTAAGGAATTAAAACGATTTAAGTTATAAAAAAAGAAATCTCTCCGTACCAGATAGCTACCAGCACACCCCTCCACAATCACACACACACACACACACACACACACACACACAGAGAGAGAGACACAAACGCACACACAGACACAATCACACACACACACACACAGAGAGAGAGAGAGAGAGACACAAACGCACACACAGACACAAACACACACACACCTCCTTGATGGCAGAGCCGTCTGAGCGATCCGTTCCCCCTCTTCCCACACCTTCCTCTCCAAACTGGGTCAGTGGCACGACATGGCAGCTCCACCGACGGCACAGATGGAGGAGCGAGCGGAGAGAGCCACAGGCTGACCTGCCTGAGCCTGACCCGTCTGTCCAGTCTGTCACCTGCCACACGGCAGTGGTGACTCACATCGCATCACACTAACAGGTCAGTCAGATGCACAGTTTTACAGCAGGGGGCTCTATTATGAGCGATGAAGTCTGCAGACAGGTAGAGGCCAGGGTTGTCGCTAACAAAGCTCTAGAGAGTACAAACTTCTTCAAGCATTCAGCTGAAGAGCTGTAGAAGCTGTCATTGATCGAGTTCAAAGCACAGAGAGGCCATTCTTTTCGAAAGTGATTGAGAGTGAGCTCTAGAACATGAGTCACGAAGAGACACTTCTCTGTGCAGATGAAAGGTGAAAAGGAGATATTTTCTGAAAACGATCACAGCTGATGAATGGAAACACTCCAACTTAGTGCACAAACCCTCATTTGGCCCCAGTGTCCTGAGAGAATCACTGAGATGATGCCAAAAGACTTTTTTTACATAAAATTAGCACATTCAAAATAATGAGTTGAGAAAAAATGGTTTTATAAAACTATAGATTCACAGTATATTGATTATAGTGTTGTAACACAGTTACAGTTGGTTCTATATTGATTATAGTGTTGTAACACAGTGCTCATGCAAAGTTGACCTAGTTGCTGACATGATCCAATATTTTTTCAGGGAGGTTAAAATGTACTGTGTGTATATAAGACTTTATCTGATATTTGTATCAGTGTCTTGCTAAATAAAATCATCTTCTTGCATGCACTTACAGAATTATACTCAGCTTCAGTGGTTATGTCAACATCACACACTATCTTCTGTTTACCTTAAATAGTCACCCATTGGTTTTGTTTGAGGTACTTCGAGTTATTATTTCACAATAATTAAAGTTTGTTGTGTACACTGTTCCGTGAAGTTACAGTTCATAAAATAGGGGTGTGCTAGTTTGTTTTAGCTCAGGCCCCAGTGTTTGCTACTGGCTGGCTTCCCATGGCCTGTCTGCACTACGTGTGCACACGGGATGGGTGACTCAGAGAGATGCATGCACATTCACAGCTCAGTACAGGCTGTACTGCAAGTTTTGTGCAAGCAGACAAACTTATTTGTCCATTATTTGATCCTTTTTCCCGTTTCCTAAACACATCTATCCTATTTCCAGATCATATAAGCCAGAGCTACTGTCTGTAAGCTCCATCATAGGGTCCACTCATACTGTCTCCACGTATGTCTGTTAGTAAGCTCCATCATAGGGTCCACTCATACCCATACCACTTTTGTTGTGCTCTGCAAGTTTCCTTCTTGCATTAGAAACATGTTTAGAACTGTGTATATAGATACAGTACATCTGTGATATACTGTATATCTGGATTGTGCTTTAACTCATTAGGAGAGTGCAGGAATACTGTCCCGTTGTCTTATTTTACATTCTAATGGGGTACTCTTAGGTCAGTGACACATGCACTTGGGTTTCCTGCTACACACACACACACACACACGTGAGCTCTCACACTCACTCTCACATCTACATCTGGGTAGAATGACTGGGCTGAAGTGGACCGTTAGAGGCTTTACACAATAGGCTGTTATTGTGGGAGGAATAAAATGTGGGGCAGAAATGTAGGCCAAATTACGCAAGATCACCTACTCAAAGATTAACACCTACAATTATTCACACACTCTCACTGCCAGCGGTCTCCACACCACAGCAACTACTGTGGATCTGAGACAACCAGCTCTGCATTAAACTGACCAGAAAGTAGAGCTCTGCCCCGATATCATTCAGAATTACACACTACATTTTTCCTTGACACAATTTTCTGAACATGTCTTTTAAGCACCATAACCCCACTACACACCCACCTGCAAAACCATACACTAATTCTCAGTGTTTGATTCAGTTTTCAATTTCATAAAACACATTGCAAAACAGCACAAAGAATTTTCTACCTAACACACACAAATCTAACAGGACATAACTTGATTTCGTTTTTCAAACACAACCTATCAAAATGCCACACTTATTCGCCACTTATTCACACTCAGTCCTCAATATACTGTACAAACACTTATTACTTTACTGAACACCATCCAATCATTGCCTTAGTATAGGCCTACAGCATGACTAGATATACTCTATATGAATAGACCCTTTCATTCTGTCCCTAGAGGATTTCCAGTTGAAATTTTTAGAACCAATGCACATACTTTGAAATGAAAATGAACTGGACTTTAACATAATGTCGACTTTTTACGTAAACCTTTTCTGTGCCTCTGGAAATGCCTTAGGAATGGACATGTTTGTTGTTGCAATTGAAAGGGTCTATAGGCCTATGAATATACACAACCAACTGCCCCAAGCACACACAGTAATATATATGTTTTGGAAAATGCAAAGTAATTTGATAGTATTCAATTAGTAGTCAGTCATTTATTTCTGTGGAAATACAGTAATTTCTGTATTTGGCAAAATCAGCTTTTTCAAAACTCCATGTACATCTGGTGGTCATTGTATTTTGCTTCCATTTATCCAAAAATCACTATTAGTGAAAAATCACTATTTTTGGTTTTATTATTGCTTACATGTTTACTGTGTACTTCAACTTCTCTCAAGATGACTTTCACTCTTGTATGGAAATATACATACAGTAGAAGCCCATGGAAGACAGAAGAGCTTTAGGCTTTGAGCAACAGTGTGTACATGATGTATCCAAAATGTCATATAATGACAAAAGTGTTGTGAGTAATGTGAGGCGAATGTTTGCTTTAGAGATGTGTTTATGACATTTTGAATGTTGTGTGTCATTTTGCTGGAGATTTGAGGCATTTTGTGTGGCCATTGCAATAATGGGTTTTGTGTGTAGAGGTTTGAAAAATAGACACCGAGTTTTTAAAATGTGTGTAAAATACAGTAAACTGTAACTGGGAGGTTTAAGTTTAATAATCTCATGACCTGTCCATCAGGGGTGGGGCCACATGGGCCAGGGTGGGCCAATGAGAAAAGAGAAAAGAGGGAACACAACACAATTCTAATCCACATACTTTTAAAAATACAACTTTCTTTAATTTAGAGTGTCATGCTCTTTTTGCCCAGCCATTTTGATCAATTGTCAAGAGATTCCTCCCATTACCAAGAATAACAGTAACCTGATCCTACACAAGACAATATAAAACAGGTAAAATATTATATATATATATATATATATATATATATACAAGGTTAGCCAATGCTCTTAAAATAAACCTTGTATGTCTTGTATGACTTTAACAAATCTAGGTTATGTCAGTCTTTTAAGACTGAAAAACAGCTACGAGCCTCCCTCTCTCTCCCTCACCTACCCTCCCACTAGACTTGCCATCAGGATTAGGTTTTTCTAACCCATCAACCTCCCTTTGTCACACACTTGCCCTCTCATTTACAGAGACTCACTCTCTCTCTCTCTCTCTCTCTCTCTCATGTGATCATGCTCCAAATAAATGTAAATATGTTTATTTGTTTGAAATATACCTCAATAAATGTAGAGGCCCATCTAGTCCAGCCATGTTAAAAATTCTTGCCTCGCCACTGCAGTGAATATATATTTGAAAACGGTGTGATCTCCCCATATTTGATGCAGTGTGCTGCCTTACACAGTGCACAACCTCTTTCACACCAGACATAATTGGTTAAATCCAATACCCGCTCTCTAGCCCTCATCGACTCGGTTGACTGGCAGAGGCACGAGCTACGTGTCAGAGTGCATTAGCGGTTCACTTGCCCACTGCGTCGCTGTTGGCTTATGGAGTGACACAACCGCACCAACAGACCCTCTCATCTTCACTCCACCAAAACGGAGTGACTTAATGGCCACCGCGAGGGAGAGTCAACCTTTAATGAGCCGCACACGTGGCGGGGAACGGGGCCGAGTGGATACAGTCAGGCCGGCGACACCTGCCGATACAGTAGGAGCGTGGGAGGGTGAATACCAGCCGGAGACACTCACCGGAACATTCTGGACTCTTGCTGCTGTTGTTTTCTTTCCATCCCTGGCCAAATGGGAAGTGGCAGCTTGGCGCCGCTCTGTAGTGGCTAACGCGGACTGACAGCCCATCTGACAGGGCTGACTCACAGGCCCATGCACGCTGCCATCTCTCTTGTGCCAAATCTAACACTCGCCCTAACAGCACTCTCTCTCACACACACACACACAAACACACACACACACACACTCACTCACACACACACACAAACATATACTCACACACACAAACAAAACACATACACACACCCATTTCCCTCAGAGACCCCCTTAAAAAATGCCTTTGTGCAGAAACTCGCCTTAATGAACATGAAAGTCTGAGAGGCCTCTTCTCCATGAAGAGCCGTAAACAAGTTCTGGAGCCGACCCAATGAAGCTGGTCTCCACTGGCCAACGTGATGTCAAAGAAGTCACGCACCATTTGTAATAAAGAGAATAAACTATGATACCGGCATGTCCTTTTACATTTTTAGACTTTTAGGTTGTATGCAGTCTTCTGACAATTGCCCTAACCTGCTCATCCAGTGATGCAAGGTGCAATATGTTGTTTCTCTTGTCAAGAGGAAATAAGCTTCCTGACATAATAATTTCCCAGTGGTCCCATGCACTATTCATCTATTGGCTGTTTCTTTTAAGAGGTGTGTTCTGTCCTAAAACATGTAAAATAAAAAATAAAAAAAACACACAGGAATAATTAGCCCCTTAGTTTTTACAGTTCCATCAAAATGTCTTGCATGAGGATTACAAAAAAATAATGAGGGTGGTGGGAAGAGAACTATTTCCACTTTAGTACCAAAAAGACGACTTATTGCACATTAGCCTCTACATCCTGCCGGGAGCAGACGATGAACTCACTTTAGTACCAAAAAGACAACTTATTGCACATTGGCATCTACATCCTGCCGGGATCAGACGATGAACTCACTTTTCATTTCCCAGGAAAGCATGGCAGGGCGGCACGATGGGGACCTGATGGTTCTCGGCACAGTTTAGCGCGTCTACGGGGCGACAGGAGCCCGGGGAGCTGCGCTGGGCTGATTAGTCAGCATGTCATGAGGCAGCGACACCAGGCTGACGAGAGTGTGTGTGTGTGTGTATGTCTGCATTTGTTTGTGTGCTTGTATTTGTGTATGTGTGTGTTTGTGTGTGTGTACGTGAGAGGGACGGTGTGTGTCTGTGTGTGTGTGTATGTGTGTGTGTGTGTGTGTGTGTGTGTGTGTGTGTGTATGTCTGCATTTGTTTGTGTGTTTGTATTTGTGTGTGTGTGTGTGTATGTCTGCATTTGTTTCTGTGCTTGTATTTGTGTGTGTGTGTGTGAGTGAGGGGGAAATGAGGCACCAATTAGGAAACAAATCGGCATTGGTAAGGGTCTGTTTTCCAGTCACCCACTGAGGGGACAGAGCAACTCTGAGCTCATCCTGCAGGATTGCATCGGTTCTTCAGAGAGAAGTTTGGTTTCATCTCTAATTGAAGCTGTTCCCCCTGCATTTGAAAGGCCACGGTGGTATTGGTAGCGCTCTCTGCTCTTGTGGTGACACAGACCTACTTAGTGCAGTCAGGAAATTAGAGCACGGAGCATGAGCCTGCATGGCCCTCAGCCCTCGGGCTTCATATGAGCCACTCTTTAAGGAGAGAGAGGGAGAGAGAGAAAGAGAAAGTGATAGAGGGAGGGAGGGAGAGGGAGAGATTTTTTGATCCAAAAAAAGAAAGAAGGGAAAGAAAATGAAGAGGGAGTGAGTTGTGGCAAAAAGAGACGAGGTGATGAGCAGCGGACGGCATCAGTGAACAAAAAGAGACGAGGTGATGAGCAGCGGACGGCATCAGTGAACAAAAAGAGACGAGGTGATGAGCAGCGGACGGCATCAGTGAACAAAAAGAGACGAGGTGATGAGCAACGGACGGCATCAGTGAACAAAAAGTCAGAGACTTAAAGACCAACTTCACAAAATCCCCGCCAGTCAAGTCTGGATTTAGAAAAGAGGTTTTTTTTTTTGTTCTGCTGTCCTGCGTACGCCTTTCCATCTAACTGCAATTTCCAAAACAGCCCCCTGCCCCCAACCATAAACTCAGGATGAAAACAAGCAGACTCCTCTTCCTCCTCATGTCTCAGGATAAAAACAAGCACACTCCTCTTCCTCCTCATGTCTCAGGATTAAAAACAAGCACACTCCTCTTCCTCCTCCTCCTGTGTCTGCCGGCCGAGAGTGCATTGCTCTATCGTCCGCATGTCTTGCTGAATGGGCCGAGAGTGCATTGCTCTATCGTCCGCATGTCTTGCTGAATGGGCCGAGAGTGCATTGCTCTACCGTCCGCATGTCTTGCTGAATGGGCCGAGAGTGCATTGTTCTACCGTCCGCATGTCTTGCTGAGTGGGCCGAGAGTGCATTGCTCTATCGTCCGCATGTCTTGCTGAGTGGGTCTGAAGTGTCCAGTGGGCGTACACGTCCAGCAGCCGCCTCCCGTAAATGTCTCTCCAGCCCGAGCAAACATCCGCCACGTGACCGTAAATACGGGGCCGTTTATTGTTTATCGGTCTGTTTTGCCCTCTCTTTTACAGGAATCGCCGTGCCGATTCGATTTCCAGGAGCAATTAAAAAGGGGCTGTTGTTTGTGCTTCTTGAAGCGCGGCCTACTGTACTGCCTGATTACCAATGCAAACTCTCTGGGTGAGGGAAGGAAAAATGTCTCTGCATGTGTTCCCACGTAGAAGTCACACGACTTTGATGACAGGATTTGTGTTCCGGTGTAAAGCTGTGTGTACGTGCAAGAGTGTGTGTGTGTGTGTGTGTGTGTGTGTGTTTGTGTTTGTTTAAGGTAGATAAGCGGAGATGAATCATCATGAGATTAATAGTCACAATACGCCCTCATTCCGTGGAAAGGCAGAAGAGATAAAAATTTAAACAAACCCAAGCTAAGATCAAGCAACCCATTCACACGGTGTCACAAGGACTCCGATCTGTAGCCGATAGCTATTTCAGCCCTTCCCATGAAACGGCAGGCAGGGCAACATAGTATTTGTCAACTGTAATACCAGCATAATGACAGTCTGAGGAGATTGTTATCAACACTGGGTAAACAGGATCTCTTCTTCGCCAGTGCACCGCAATGAGGTGTCTCCATTCGTGAAAAGCAAATCAGCTGAGTAATACATCTGCAGACTAGGGAAGATAAAGCAATACACAGGAATGCCAATGGAATAAGTGACAAGATTGGAATGTATCTGATCCAGTTCACTAAGACTCTGATTGGTCCAGTCACAGGGCTTGTCTTTGTGCACTCAGTCATGTGCCGATGAAGTCATCTTATTTCACTCCCTCTCGAGGAGAAAACTCAATTACTCAGTGTTTCTGCAATACCGGAAAACAGTGAGCATCTCTCTCTCTCTCTCTCTCTCTGTTCTGGCAGACCATAAAGTGTTTTGTTGAATCTTTCTTTCAATCAGAAACCTGACGACTGATGGGGGATAAGGATATTCATATTTACATTAGTTTAATCAAGAATAAGCACAAAGAGAAGGACCTCAACCTTATGATGATGGTCCAGGTCAATCCCAATTTAGCAGAGTAAATAAGAGCAGACATGACACTGAGTGAAGCTGCCACATGCCAAGTCAAGAGGCACTCATCTGCGTTAGAGGCAGAGTGACCGAGGGTCAGTTTGGATGCAGTCACCCTGTCTCATCTTTCTTTTGTCATTTTCTCTCATATATATCTTTTGGTAGACAGCAAACGAGGGCTGAGTGCCTGCCTCCTCCTTCTACAAAAATAAATAAATAAATAAATTTAAAAAAATACATAAAAATAAAATGGGCCCGGGGCAGTTAAAAAAGAGCATGGGGAGTTCAGCCCAGCCACATTGGGGGCAGAACATCCCAAAAGAAGACACAACCTCCCTCCTATTTTGACCAGTGCTCTGCAGTCGGCCAGGCAATGGCAGGCTACCATGGCAGCTGGCTTCATTCGCCCAGGCTAATGCTATGAGACTCACAGCACCAGGGAGAGGAGCAGACGGTCAGCAAACAGGACATTTGTAAACACAATTAACACAGGGAGACCAGGCTCATCCACAACTGTGAGAGCAAACTCGAGAGCAAAGAAGATGTCCAGGCATGGAGATCAATCTGACTTGTGCTATTGGGTGTCACATAACATTCCTCCGTTATCACTGGTACAGCAATTAGCTGAATTTGACAAAAGTGTGTGTGGATGAGAATCACAGACTAATGTGACTTTTCAGATCAACACCAGCTGGCAGCACACTTCTGGAGCCACTAGTAGAGTAGGGCCTGTTCGAGTAGAGTAGGGCCTGTTCGAGTAGAGTAGGGCCTGTCCATACACTAGTTCATATCAACAATCAGTGTCCACAATCATGTCCTGACCTTCTCCTTCTCCTTTGTCATCGGAATATGCGGCCCCTCACAACAGAGGAGTGCACATATTTAGCTGCCAGGATGAACACATGCATGTTGCCGCGGTATATTGTCCTCCACACGTGCCGCGTGTTCCTCCTAAGGCTCTGGCCGAAAAAAACATCGCCTCCAGTCAGAAGGGAAACAACAGCCTGAAGAAACGAATGCCTTTGAACAACACCACCACCTCCAGGTATCGCATACACAGCATGAGTAATACAAAATAATCAATGGGGACAGCCTATTAGCGACAGTCAAAACGATCTTTACATTGATGACATTTCAATGCACTTGTATGACAAAGAAACACACTCTCACACATCATTTCCTGTCAATTAAAAGAGTAGACAAAGGAAAAATGGTGTGAAGTGAGCAGAGTTTGCTGCCAAAACATACAAAATGCTTCAGATATAAAATAATGCTGTAAAGGCTGAGGAAGAACTCTGGGTAAAAAAGGACGTGAACTTCTGCAGCTAAAAGGATGTGTACCACTGCAGCTAAGCACCTTGATTGTTTGTTGCAGACACTTTCTTACTTTTTAGAGACCCAAAGAACTCGAGCAAATAAAAAAAACAATTATCCAGAGGAATAAGAGACAGAGAATGATTAGTGATTATGTAAAGTAATATAATTGCAGTATAACACAGCACTGGCATACGTTTAGAGACGCCTCAACATTATCCGATGACCAAAGCCTTACGGCTTATTGTAGCTTTTAACCACCAGTGTTGTTGCTGTCTCTTTGTCATGACGACAAAAGCGAGGCACATCTCAGAGTCATAACTATTCATCGGGGGACCTCTTCCTGAAGTGGGCAGCTTCCTGAGCGCTTCACGTGTGCACCAAAGTGTGTTTGGGAGCGGAGGATGACGATGACATGGATAATGAGATGGAGTTAAACATACTGAAGATGTCATGGTGAGATGAGAGATGTCACATGGTGATAATGTGACAGTGCACGTGTGGCTGTTCATGGCAACAACTGACAGTGTTTGATGTCCCCTCTTCAACTAATTTCACTCCCCACCAATCTCATATCAAGTATGTATACAATGCATACAATGTAGTTCAACACCATGAAGCTAATCATTCCCAACTGTAAGGTGGATGTAAATTATGAATGGATTTGAAGTTATAATTTAATCAGCTGGACGAAAGGTGAAGGCTATGCTGACAAAAAATATAAACATGCATGAGAAGAGGTGGTGCCGCTTTTAAGTCCCATCAACTCACAAACAGCAACTAACTCAGACTGCGTTTTTTTGACAAGGCAGTCCTGCTTAAATCTTGAAGGGAATACATAAACATATCCCTCAGCCCCATCCATCAAGTATGTACTTAGAGAGAAGATATTACAAATATTCATGCTGCCTTCATCTCTCCATGTCATCCCCCTGAGCTCCGCACTGTTCCACCCTGCCATTGATTTAGTAGAGGCTGTGACACAGCTGCCTCCTGAGGGACATCTCAGCTGTCATGGGTCTCGTCTATAAACAATTCTGCTCTGCTCCAGTCTCAGACAGACAGACAGACAGGCAGGCAGGCAGGCAGACAGACAGACAGAAAGACAGACAGGGCCCCCCAGATTAGGTGCCACGTTGAGTCTTTGCGCATCAATTGTCAGAACACCACTTTCAAGAGAAGTTTTAAAGATACGTGCGCAGCTGAAATGCAGCCATAGCTGCTTCCAAACCATGTATTTCAAACAGAGATAGGAAAGTACATATGTAGTTCTTTACTTTTGCAGATATAAAGCTTTCTTTTTGACTAAGACTTGTTTGTTTGTTTTTGCTGTTTATGTTATGTTTGCTGTATTACTCTGGCCAAACATGTTCCCACTGAGAGATTTGAAGAAATGGTTTCAAGGTTGAGCAGTGATAATTGGACCAAGGTGGAACTATTTACTCCATATGATATACAAAAGTTTTGCTTTATCACTGCAGTTTCCTCAACCCTTTCCAGCAGGTTTCAAAGCTGAGATGTGGCTTTGGCAGCTCATATATAACTGTTCAGACAAGAGAGGTGACCTGAATATTAATGTGACTGCTACTTTGACAACTGTATCTGCAGCTAATAAGTATAGTATATATACTTTTTTGATCCCGTGAGGGAAATTTGGTCTCTGCATTTGGTCTCTGCAACCCAATCGGTGAATTTAGTGAAACACAAACAGCACACAGTGAACACACAGTGAGGTGAAGCACACACTAATCCCGGCGCAGTGAGCTACCTGCTTCAACGGCGGTGCTCGGGGAGCAGTGAGGGGTTAGGTGCCTTGCTCAAGGGCACTTCAGCCGCGGCCCACTGGTCGGGGCTCGAATCGGCAACCCTCCGGTTACAAGTCCAGAGTGCTAACCAGTGGGCCACGGCTGCCCTCCAAATGTTGACATATTGTTGACATATGAGAAATATAAATCTATATGGGAATTCAATTTAACAACAAAGACTGACATTTCTTCAGTGTTTCTATGTTCTACTGTATATTCTCGTTTTAACATTTCGTTGCAGATATGACACATCAAAGTCTGTCATATGTCACCATTCCTCCTCTGATGTGCTCCACTGAAATATGAATTAAACTCAGGAAGGTTAAAAGGAAATAGACCATTTGAACTTAAAATCTTGCCATATTCCCATCTAATCAAAAAGCAAAGCACGATATGCAGCAAAAAAAAAAATCATTCCACACCAGGAAATCTCATGCTCCACGCCTGAACAGCCCTTGTTTATACACTTTCCTGCGACCTCCCTCCCTCGCAAAAAACAAGTCTTGGTCCAATTTGCATGAAGTCCTCTGATTGGCTCCTCTGGACTCGTGCCTCAGTGCCCTGCTGCGAGTTAATTGGTCGGGGGTTGGCAGCGAGGAGCCGTAGTCACTGACAATACACATAAATAGGAGCGTGGGCTCCGTTCTGGCTCCAGACGCACCTGTGCTTTCACAGAGAGAGAGAGAGAAAGAGAGAGAGAGACTTACACCAGACACTTCTCTTCAATACGCAGCACTGATTCAACAAGTGCAGCAGTCCGCTTGACAGAGCACAGAGTTTTTCGGCACCCGACAAACAGAGAGATCTCAACAGCACAGACGGGCTGACAACAAGACAGACAGACAGACGCAGAGACGGAGAGGAAGAAGACCTTTTTGAGATAAACAAAATCAAAACAAGAAGACAAAGCCAGATGACCACCAACATGGAAGTGAAGGACAAGTCTCAGCTGCGTCTCCGCCTAGTGTTCCTGGGGGCGGCCGGCGTGGGCAAGACGGCCCTGATCCAGCGCTTCCTGGCGGACACCTTCGAGCCGAAGCACCGGCGCACCGTGGAGGAGCTCCACAGCAAGGAGTACGAGGTGGGCGGCCTCAAGGTCACCGTGGAGATCATGGACACCAGCGGCAGCTACTCCTTCCCAGCCATGCGCAAGCTGAGCATCCAGAACAGCGACGCCTTCGCTCTGGTCTACGCCATCAACGACCCCGAGTCGCTGGAGGCTGTGAAGAGCCTGCGGGACGAGATCCTGGAGGTCAAGGCGGACAAGTGCACGCCCATCGTGGTGGTGGGCAACAAGGCGGACCGCGAGACCGAGCGGCAGGTGGCGTCCGAGGACGTGGTGTCCACCGTGGAGCTGGACTGGAACAGCAGCTTCCTGGAGGCCTCGGCCAAAGAGAACGACAACGTGGTGGAGGTGTTCCGCGAGCTGCTCCAGCAGGCGCACCTGCCCAGCCAGGTGAGCCCGGCGCTGCGGCGCCGCCGCGAGACCTTCCCCAAGGACGTCGGGCTCCTCCGGCCGCCCATGAACAAGACCAACAGCTGCACCGTCTCGTAACTCGGGGGGCTGGGGGCAGGGGGGCAGCTCAGAGGGAGGGAGCAGGGGCAGAGGAGGAAGAGGAAGATGAAGATGAGGAGGACGTCCGGGGGCAAGAAGCCGCTGGGTGATGAGACGACCCCACACCGGAGAGTGAGACTCTGGGGAAAGCTTCAGGTGGACATGTGAATGCTGACGGTGGCGCTCAAAGTGCATCTGACCCCGAGTCCAAGGTCACTCTGACCCATCAGACAGGCGCAGGTGAGACGGATACTGAAGTGGGGACAGAGGTGGACACGTGTAAAGAAGACTCATCTCACAGGGTGAACTGTGACATGAGAGCACGGCTGTACAGGCTGAAGAAGCCCTCTGTGGCCACATGCATTTCATATGCTTTATTTTCCCCTTTGCACAAGTCATGGTAATAGCTTCTGGTGTCCAAAATATGATCAATGAAAAGCTTTTTTTATGTCCTTTTTTTTTAAGTTTCAATGTGTATATTTTGTTCATTTGCAATTTGACTTCAAGAATGTTTGTCAAAGTGAACATACACATGTATTTATTGCAAAAGAAGATAAAAGCCCAGGGTTATTTCCTGGTTGTGAACATGAACATGTTTGTGTTAAGTGTGTGGAATCTGTACAGCTGGAGGAGATTGTTTACAGAACTAGTCCTGTCAGAATTCAAATTGTTGTCAAAGCATGAATCGAACTTACCCAATGTAAGTGAGGTAGTTGCAGACATATGTCTATTATGCACTTTCATTTCGAGTGTTATAATATATTTTACAGTTGAACCAATTTAATGTTTAGTGTAAATATGCTTTACGTTTTTCTATCATCAATAACTGTTATTGTGCATTGTTATATGTGGAATGACCTTTACACAAATAAAATACAGAGGAAATAACCGCACGTGTTTTCTTTTTTGGCGCCAGCCCAGTATAATGAAGAAGCCGTGTTTACAGCTGTTATCACGGTGATACTCGTGATAAAACTATAGGCTTCCCTGGGTGGAGAAAATAAAAGGCTGTTTAACGAGTTAAGGCTGGATGACTGTGGGTCTTTCAACAAATGACTAGACAAACATTTTAGGCTTTACCTGACATCTGTCTATTTGCGCTTGTGAGAAAGTTCTGTTGACATTTGGACAGCCTACCTTATCCTGCTTAGATAGGCCTAGATCCGATTCCTCCCGGAACACTGAAGCCCTTAAACCTTTCCTATTCAGTTTGGCTTCTTTCATTAAACCTACATCCACATTTTCATTGAATCAACATATTCCGCCAATGAAAGACTTTGAAGAACTACGCTTTGGTGTTGAAAAACATAAAACATAGGCTATGAAATAAGCTAGCAGACATTGCCCCCTACTGGTTAAATCTGACATCTCTATGCAACATCCAGCTTATCAGAGCAATTCCAATTCTAAAGTCGTTAACATAAGCACCACACTCACCTTCAACATTCACCTTAAAATAATAAATTGTGTTGACAAAATTGACAGCCCATCGAGGAATAGCCTTTTTGTTTAAGCAACTTCTGTATGTGTCATTGAAAATTAGTTAACCCTTTCCCTCCCCATAAAACATCCATAAAACTTGAACATGCATTTACATGGTACACTGGTAAACACATGGTAAACGTCCAGTGGTACACTAGCCCCCTGATAACATGCCTATAGGATATGTAATATTGTGAGAGGGGTGTCTTCAAAGGCGACACAATGAACCCTCTGAGCACACACTCAGATACAGAAACCACATGGCACGACACAGGCCCATGTGTTTCCCCTTTCCCTCTACTACGATACCAGGGGCATTGTTTCCTTACCGACACACGAGGAAGTGGCCTGTGGGCCGTTGCTATCTGGTTCCTCTTCGAGCTGGGTTTAAATAGTCGGCTGCACTAGCCTCAACCCCCTGCACACACTTACAGCTCAGCAACACAGACGTGGATGTTACAACCATCAAGGTATGTGAGATAAAACAAATTGTTGTTGATGAATACACAGAGAATTATTGTATGGATATGTGTAGGTTATATACATATGCCTTACAAAACCTCACAATATGCAAAGTCTCTTTTGGGGAAGTGGGGTTTTCCGTTGACACGTCAACACTCAATAAGCATATACTGTACAGCAAATAATTTTAAACTGCTTTGAGCTAATATACTATAACAACTCTGAGAGCAAAAGCAAATGCTTTTTTTCTATGCACTACTACTAACCCCATTCTGTGTTAAAAGTGTCTATCCAAAGCCCTCATCCTGTCTTTGCCCCTGGACTTGGTCAAAGCTCCACAGAGACTGCTTTAGGGAAGCCTGAGGAGTTTAGAACAAGTATAGGGTCCTCGACTCTGATGTGATCGCACTTTGGACCAAGTACTGACACCCCGTGTTGTGGGAAAAAGCCAGTGGGGCATGTTGATTTATGAGCTTACGAGCGTGTTGTGCAGGCAGATTGGGTGTGGCTGGCTGACTGACTGTTTGGTGTAAGGTCAGCAGACACATGGCTGGACTGAATGCTACATCATCAATCACACAACACAGTGTAAATGTTAACCTGTCAGCAATCAGTCAACTCACGTACAGTACATCTACATCACAGCGAGTGATTTAAAAGACTGAGAAGAAAACTGTAAGAAAAGAGGGCAAAAATACTTTATTGAACCAAGAAGAAAAGCTGATGGTAGTGAATGTAAACATAAATCCATATTAATGGACTGTAAGCAAAAGGCGGATGAAAGCCTCTGGGTGGTGGGAGCGTACAGGATAGACATGTTTAGCTTGAGGCTTCTGGGCTGGTCACCTGAACTCAGGTGGATCCAAGTCCATTATCTGGTAATGCAACTCCTGTCTTGGGGCTAGGCTGTTCAGCTAACACAGACAGAACATCACAGTGGAGGACTGTGTGACAAAACACAGACGAAGGCTGCATGCATGATTTTTTTTTTTTTTTAACTCCAAGAAGAACTGAAAGTCATTCAGACCAAGTATTGAAATCACACCCTAATAAAGGCTGCGTGGGGACGCGAGGTTCCTCACTGAAAACATCAAACTGTCGAAACGAGAAGAGGTAACGTCTGCACATTAAGGGCCTTGCATACAGTAAATCCCCCTCACCTCAAAATAGTTTGGAATAATTACAATGTAAAGTCCTGTTGCCTTGGACACTGGGCACAGCTTGAGTGTTGAAAGATGTATCGGTGTCTATTTAAAAACAAGGAAACAAGAAGAAACAGCTTCTGCTTTACTGCTCAGTCACAGTACAGTAAGGAAATAAAGGAAACATGGACCCATGTCCAGAAAGGTAGACTGTATACTGGAGTGGGTATAATCATTACAGTGTTGTACTCTTAAGGCAAGTCATTAGCTTTCAATATGGACTTTGAATAAGCCAGGGAATTGGGTTACTTCAAAACTCATCTTTTTTTTTCAATGTCTTCATAAATGTTTTTTTTAGTTGAAAAAAAAAAAAAAAACAGAGAAAATGGCAAGGTGAAATTCAGGCATACGGAAAACATTCCAAGTTTGATCTCCAAAAGCTATTAAATCTAGTGTCCTTCTATGAAGTTAGCTTCTGCTAAGCCTATTGCTACAATCAAGTGCAGGAAAATAGAACTTCCCAAAGGATGTCTCAGAAGACAATGCATGGTTGAAGCACACTGTATTAGGCAGGCATGCATCACATGGAATAAAGAGTCATCTCACATGTGATTTTGCATGTGAGTGCAGTCTTTTCTGCATTTTCTACATAGTCAAACATAGTTGCCTAGATCAGACATACAACACCCCTATTTAGAGATAAGAAATGCTAATAGAAGGCAAGAGTGGCTGGATCCTTGGTCTCACTGCATCTTGGCCCCATGTCTTGAGTGTGTGGGCCTCTGTTCATGTCCGTGTACGTGTGAGAATTTGTGGGTGGGTTCAAAACAAGTATCTGCAGTGGTTTGTGAAAGCCTTTGTATTTGTCTTTGCATACGGTAAATATAGCATGTACGAGAGTGTGGTGCTTGAGTAATATGCAGTGTCAGTATCAGTGTGTGTGTGTGTCTGTATGTGTGTGTGTGTGTATCTGTATGTGTGTGTGTTTGTGTGTGTGTATCTGTATCTGTATGTGTTTGTGTGTGTGTATCTGTATCTGTATGTATGTGTGTGTGTGTGTATCTGTATGTGTGTGTGTGTGTGTGTGTGTGTGTGTGTGTGTGTGTGTGTGTGTGTGTTACGATGGGTAACAGGCTGCCACTTGGTCCCTCCTCCCCCACCCCAGCGCTCCTGCTGGTCTGTCTGGGCTCCTCGGCCAGGCTCAGTCGTCCACGGTGATGTTCCGGAACAAGTAGGCCATGGACTCGCCGTTATGGGTGCGGCGGATGGCCTCTGCCAGGATCATGCTCACGTCCACAGTCTTGATCTTTGGGCACTGCAGCTTCTGCACCTCGTGAGGGACCGTGTTAGTGACCACCACCTGAGAGAGAGAGATAGAGAGAGAGAGAGAGAGAGAGAGAGAGGAGAGAGAGAAACAGGATGTTGAACTAACTAATAATAATCACTCAAGTAACAGAGCAACAATGTCATGATATGTTAATGTACCAATGTGTAATCCTGTAAGTTGTATTACATACAGATGTCGTTAACTATGGTAGCTAGAGAGGCCATTGAAGTATATTCCACAGAGCAAAGTCACAGAAGACCATGTGAGAACAAAGTTTGTGCTGATGCAGTCCAGATACAAACAGGGACTAATATATGACTGTTGCATTTGGGGAAGTTTGAGCTGATCAAGTTCCCTCCTGTGAAGTATTCCGTAAACTGAAATCTATTTTGTGGCTCAACAGCGCCCTCATGTGTCTTTTGCCTGTCACTGGTGAACCCTGAGCAGTTTTTCCAAAAGCTTTTTTACAGTGTTTTAGTGACCGGACTGGACAAATTCTGCAATTTAGTTTAAACTAATCTGATGTCATGTGATTGAGAATGGACGTAGGATTTAGATATCAAATAACACAACAAAAATTCAGGTATAATTGAAAAATCCAAATCATTGTAATGCCATGTAACCAGGTTTAAATTAGTAAGCATCATACATATCAACATCTATGGATGAAGCAGTGCATATAAGAGCCCCTTACCTCATCAATGGCAGACTCTTCTATCAGTCTTGGGGCATCAGCGGAGAGCAGGCCGTGGGTGGCCATGATGTAGATCTTATAGGCACCTCTCTCCTTCAGAATCTCAGCAGCGGCCACAAAGTTCTCCACGTCGTCTATGATGTCGTCCTGTCAACAAAGTGAAGATGTTAAAAAAAATAAATGCAGTTCAACTAATAAAATCTTTAACAACTTCCATCGGCTTGTTTGTTTTGCTATATTTCTGTCCTGAATGGCATTTCTGCTAGTTACAGTGTCTTGAATGAACAAGAGTGGAGGACAAATTAATTCACAGTAATGTCAGCATAACTGTGGATGTCTTCAAACTGTTAAAGGAACCGTATGTAAGAAATGTAATTCAATTAATCATAAAATGGCCCTGATTTGTCACTAGACATTAGGAAATCATGCTAATTTCAAATACTAATATCACTGACAACAGTAGTCCGACCAGGTTGGACTACTGCCCTCAAGTGATGTTGATGTTTACATATTTGTGTTTTAGCCTGATCCGCCACCTTCCACCTATCTAGTAATCACAAAGTCAGTAGTGTTTCGGCATCTGGGTTGCCAGCTCTGCTTTAGTTACCACATCTTCGGTGTACACCGCTCTACAGTATTTTGAAAGTGATTGTAGTACCAGTTTTGGCCAAAATCCTACATACGGTTCCTTTAAGTCACAGTGACTGTTCCACAGAGTATGTAGTAAAGCATTCTTACGATAATGATTGCGATTCGGCCACCGACATCCCCCACCACACTAATAGGAGGTTTCTCTTTCGCCATCATCACTGCAACACAAAAGAAAAACAATTTTCAGAGATAAACCGGTAAACAAAATATTGACACGTCAAATCACAAATAAACAAGGGCTAATTATGTCAGGTAAATTAAATTAAAATGAAATTCCAGATGACCAGTGAGAATGCATTAGTCCACTGCACATGTCAATGAAGATCCAGTTGAACTACAACTATGATACCATATAATTGGCTCAGTTAAAAACAGCAACTAGTGATTGATTGCTGTATACACCAACAGCAGCTAATGATTCTTAAGCACTGGTATCAGACTCAAAATAGAACGCAGGAACACAAGAGAAGACTCTAAGGAGGAGGATCCACTCTAAATAGGCCATGCAAACAAATTAGAACATGGAACATGAGAATGTCATATAGGCAGTGTATCTAAAAGCTCCAGTCACCCATTGAAAACTGCCTCCTTCATGCAGCTTTGCCCAAGACCAAATAAGGCCTCTTGCCCAAGACCAAATAAGGCCTCTTGCAAATGATGTCATGAGAAACATGCGCAGAAAACAAAAAGTATGAAAAGATATGAACTGAAACAAATTGGTATTACCCCCAGGGGAACTGGACCAGAATAAAACACTGCCTTGTTAGAGCTAGCTTTCTCTGGTCATACAAAGGAAGCTGGCTTTGGACATTTTAATAAAGTGATCTATGGAATAATGAAATCAGAGTAATGTCTGAGAACACTGAAATGATTTCAATCAATTGAGAATAAAGTTGATGGCTTGAGTGTGGGCAAGCTATAGTGTAGTGTGTTAGCTATAGCAGACTTCTCATCACGTTTTCACGGCTGTGTTAACACAACATCGCTAACAGGGATGACAGTGAAACAGGAACTGTCTGTGCTCTGCCACCAGCTGAAGGAAATGAGCCAATTGGGAAGTAATTATCTTATCCACCTCCTGCGACAAAGCCAAATCAGAACTCTGAGAGGATGGCTGCTCAATATGCAGAGATCATCTGACCATAGCCAGGATCTTCAGAGCGAAAGGAGAGAGAGAGAGAGAGAGAGAGAGAGAGAGAGAGAGAGAGAGAGCTTCCAATCTTAGCCATTAAGAACAAAAGGAGTAAGACGAGGAGGCGTGCTGTATTCACACCTTCTACATATACATGTTATCTTCAGTTCAATGGACCCATGTGGACTGGGGGTCTATTTTTAGGGCTATACGGATCGTTGGAGGTGACTGGAATTCAAAGGGGTTCATAATGGCTGGAGGTTGAAAGCCCTCAGGCAGGGGACAATGGGAGTTTACATGCAGGAGGTTGAGATGGGGGAGCCGTCGTTAGCGTTAGCGTGGTGGCTATATTCTAGAAGCAGAGAGGAGAGAGCTAGAGCCAGAGCAGCGGCCGTACTTGGAAGCTCTATTCCAGGGAACGGTGCTTGGTGCCTCCCTGGGTTGGCAGTGGAGAGACGGATCACATAACAAAACACTTTAGTTCAGACAGAGCCATGAGTGCACAGCCACACACACACACACACACACACACACACACACACACACACACACACACACACACACACACACACACACACACACACACACACACAAACACAAACAAACAAAACAAGCACACACAAACACACAGACACACACACACACACACACACTTAGAGCAGAAACAGCATTCCAGTGCCTTCTTGTCCAGGCTAACTGGATATGGAACAATGTTTTGTGGTGAGAAACCACAGGTGACGCATACCACTGCAGGGCGAAGGCAACAGCTGTGCTTTTCCCAGTCACAGCCCTGTCACAGTCATGAGGGACTTACACACCGCACACCCCACACCCAAGCAGTCATCAAGCCACAATCATTTAAAATCACTAACGAAGATATATGTGAAAGATCTAACCTAACAGCTAAACATTTAATTGTGGTCCTCCAGTCATTCAAAGACAACAGCAGTGAGGTGTGGTGAGGTCTGACTCTGGATCAGTGGTGTCTTAGGCTCTGGGAATGCCCTCACCCACTCAGCCTCCCATTCTGCTACTACTCCACACACAGGGAGAGTGCTGACCCAACACATTGACCGAATAGGACCTCCACACACAGGGAGAGTGCTGACCCAACACACTGACCGAATAGGAGCTCCACACACAGGGAGAGTGCTGACCCAACAAACTGACCGAATAGGACCTTCACACACAGGGAGAGTGCTGACCCAACACACTGACCGAATAGGACCTTCACACACAGGGAGAGTGCTGACCCAACACACTGACCGAATAGGACCTTCACACACAGGGAGAGTGCTGACCCAACACACTGACCGAATAGGACCTTCACACACAGGGAGAGTGCTGACCCAACACACTGACCGAATAGGAGCTCCACACACAGGGAGAGTGCTGACCCAACACACTCACCGAATAGGAGCTCCACACACAGGGAGAGTGCTGACCCAACACACTGACCGAATAGGACCTCCACACACAGGGAGAGTGCTGACCCAACACAGTGACCGAGGAGACCAGAGGAGCTCTGCGGCACTAGAGGGATGAGTCGGCCCACTGCCCGCACTGCCCCTCTGGCTGCTATAGGGCGCTTGGTACAGTACTCAGGAGAGATGCACTGTGGGAGTGTCAAGTGGGAGTGTTTAGCACTGAACAAGTGAATATACAGCACAGGGAGAGCGTCCAGCACCAAGATCCATGCTGTGTAATGAAAGCCGAAAACAGTCCGAGGTTCAATATGGAATTATTTAACCTAAATGGTGATGGTCGGTCGCGGAGAGGGCATGGCTTTACCATGAATTTTGCTACATCAAGTTATAACCAGGTGGAGCAGGTTTGTTGTTTTTCAAGCAAAACAACAATAATTCTGAGAGAAAATGTATTTTGGCAAACAAGCTCTCAAGGGCTTTGGTTAACATGACCAGGCATTTCAGAGAATTAATTTCAGCAACAAATGGCTGGATGCACACTAATAGTTACTTTTGCCGTGTCCATTCCCAGAGAGACGAATGACCGGGGGCTGCCCCGATTCCCAATAAACACTCGAGTCACGAGTGGCGGTCACCCAAGCAAGAGTAATCAGAACATGAACTCCATGTTCTCCGCACTACAAACAGCCTTTAATTGCCTGTTAAATGGCCGGCGTGTCCACTCTCCCCCGGGATCAGAGGCGGAGAGGAGTGGGGAGGGGAGAGTACTGTAAGAGCTTAGCTGGGCACTCATCTTGGCGAGACGTCCAGCCCAGTCGTTTCCTTCCAAGGCTTCAATAAAATCTTTGAGTGAATAACCTTTCATTCCACAAAACCTGGGAGAATAATAACTGTGAATGTGTGTTTTGTGAGTCTTTGTTTGCATTTTAGTGCTATAAACCATTACCATGAAGTACTGTATTTAAAGTGTGTGTTTTTAAAGTGCATTTTTAATGTGTGGTTTCAAATGTGTGTTAATGACTATCTTACTATCTGCTCTTAAGAATTTAAAGTGTGTGTGTGTGTGTGTGTGTGTGTGTGTGTGTGTGTGTGTGTGTGTGAAGAGGAGAGGCAGTTCCTTACAGGGCAGGTCTAGGCCGGGGTGTCCACTGGATGAGCGGACCAGAGGGGGAGACTGACGTCCATCGGCCATGTCTGACTCGGAACACTGCGCCTCTCCGTGCATCACAGCGAGCCCTAAGCGCAGCCTCTCCGCATAGGACTGAGCTCTGCATGAACACACAAAATATCTTCATGATGAATGCAGATTTCACAGTTAACACATTACCGTAATTTCCCAACTATTAGCTGTGGTTTAGACATTGATTTTGCAAAATGTCTTCAGCTATGAGGTTTAGTACACGGGGACAGTTAATTTGGTATTAATATGTTTTTTTTTTAACTTGCATAAAACTCTGTCCTGCGGTTTACGCACAATGTGGCTAATACACAGGAAATTACTGTACAACAGTCTTTTTTCCAGATTTAGTGGGGTCTAATATTAACATGAAGGTGCAACAAGACAAGAAGTCACATTTTTGGCTAGTCCCAACTATCTGTTACAACGGTCAAATTCCTACTCAAACCCACACAAAAAACAAAGGATCCAGTGTGAAAGACCTGCGGGATATATTTCACACAACATCTCTATTTCCCTAATTGATTAGCTACTTTTTACAAATGCCATTAACAAAATGTGGTATTTTCCACAAAAGAACGTTCAAATCCTGGTATTGTGTTCTATTGCTGTTGTATTCCACACTCCTACAATACTGACAAGCATGGCCAGAATATTGTGCTCCCAAGTGACATTCCAGATCGCTATAATACTGTAACATTAGACTTGGTCAGTGTAGATTTGGATCCAAAGGAATTTTGGATGAGATTTTCATCCAATGGAACCGTGAAAATAAAGTGAGTGAAAGCATCCATTGTTTCCCTGTGTGTGTATGTGTGTGTGTGTGTGTGTGTGTGTGTGTGTGTGTTTAAAAGGCCTGACCTTAACGTTGTGCACATTATGTTATGCCAACTGAGCAGCAGGAATACATCCTAAGTAATCCCAACCTTTCTTTACCTCTTTGCAGCCGAGGGGGATTTGGCGACAATAATAGCATTTCTGTAATCTGGGATCTGAACAGGAAGAGAAAATGAGGCGATATATTACTAACTGACCATGATCAGTTTGCACCTTTCAAAGAGCACTAGAATACTGTAGTTTTTTACTTAACTAAACAACTCAGAACAGCAACATATACATTTCAGAACTTAATCTAAAGGTATGACTTTAAAATATTGAAGTTCAACATCAACTCTTCAACTTTTCAATGTTAAGTGACTGCCATCGGTCAAATGTCTCAGCACCAGAGAAAAAGTGCCTCAAAGCAGCATAAAGAGACATAACAGATCCCACAGTAACAGGTAGACTGTACTCCTCCGCACCTCCTCCTGGATGTACTGGATGAGAAATGGCGAAGCCCGCAGGTTGTCCACGGGGAAACCGAAGAAGCCCTGGATCTCCTTCTGGTGTAGATCCATGGTGATGATGTGAGTTAAACCTGTCAGGCAGCAGGTGGTAAGAGAGGAGAAATTAACACTTTGGTCGGGAAGGTGTTGATGAGGCTGGTGGCCTGTACTGCTGTAGTGTTACCCTGCAGTTCCACCAGAGCCAACAAGCAGCTCTGCCATCTCAACTCACTTACATTTATTCATTCAGTTGACACCTTTATCCACAGCTACTGACAAAATGAGGATTCACATTCAAGCTACATTGCAAAGACCAAATAAACAAAAAAAGCAGCTAGAAGGATGTAGAATAAAGTGCATGGTAAAGTGCATGTTTGGTGTGTTGGGTTTAGGGATGTAATGATTACCGGTATAATGGTAAACCATGATAAAAATGTTGACGATAACAATTACCGTTTTCATTTCAAATATCATGATTATCATGGATGATTATCACGGTGTGGAAACCGTGTGTTTAATCCTTCCCAGCTTCATCCAAGCCTGCTTTTGACATACAGTAGGCCTGGTACAATGAAACAAAACTGGTACCCTACTGATTCTGTTATCTACTTAATGGATTTAACTGTGGCACAAAGCCAATTAAACATGACCAAGGAAAAAGTGAACGGGTCAACACACAATGTCACGGTAACGTTATGCTATGAATTAAGAATGCTCAGCTCAGCCAGGTTTGTTTGTGCAGTCAGGATGTAGGCCTATGAATGTGAATGAAAATATGCCCTTCTCCAGTAGCAATAGACCACCTTAAAATGCACCAGAATAAAAGAATCACATCTACTCAGTAACAATTTTTTAGCCTCCCTCAGCACCCCCTCTATCTCTATGAGCACCCTCAGATGAAAATGAGTTCCAGTGTCCCTGGTTAAATGTTGCACTTTTGATAAGGTTTTGCCTATATTTTGTAATAGTAAATGCTGTCACACTTTTTGAAACTATTTCAGCTTGTGTAGGCCTATTAGTCCTTTCTGAACATATTGAGCACACTTTTAAAAATATCGCGATAATACCGAAAACCGTGATAATTTTGGTCACTATAACCGTGAGGTTACATTTTTATATCGTTACATCCCTAGTTGGGTTGTTAGGTGTGTTGGGTTGCTAGGTGTGTTGGGTTGTTAGATTTTTGAGTTGTTAGATGTGTTGGGCTGTCAGATGTGTACGGAGAAGAGGTACTCTCTGAAGAGTTCAGTCTTCAAGAGCTTCTTGAAGATAAAGAGGGACACCCCTGCTCTGGTGGCATCCGGGGGTACTACAGATGAAAATAATCTGGATTGCCGTGTGTGTAGAAGTGGCAATGCCAGAAGACACTGCTTGGACGAACACAGCGGTTGAGGACTAACATAAGCCTTTGGGAGAGCATTTGAGTGAGTGGGAGCAGACCCAGTAATCACTTTCTAGACAAGCATTAGCAGTGTTGGGGAAGTTACTTTTAAAAAGTAGTGTTTGCTCGTTACTCGTTACTTCTGAAAAAAGTAACCCGTTACTTTACTTAGTTACCCTCTATGGAAAGTAACTTATTACGTTACTCGTTACTTTTACGTTACTTTTGTTGCTCGACTTTGGGCAGAACCCAATATCTGTTCCTAAATGTGTAGGCCGACATAAATTTCTACTATGGAGGACATAACAGGTATTTATTTTGTGCTCTTTATTATAAAAAATGCCACAAACAGAGCACTTGACAAGAAAACATTGGGCTTATACTGTAGGCTTCAACACCACCACTAAAGCCCTATGAAACAATATCAAATAACATAGCCTCGCTACATCTTGGGCATATAGGCGAACACAAAATATATGAGGGCTTTTTTTATAGATTTATACTCTTTCATTAAACAGGCGCTCCTCCGAAATTTGGTGAAAAGCTTGTGCAAATCGTATCAATAGGCTGGCAGTTGAGTTAACGGCAGTAGACAAAATCAGGGGACAGTGTAGGCTAGGCTTAGCCTGACGAGCCAGACCCACATTTGCTGCCGCTAGGGTGCGTCTAGATTTCTAGGCTAGGCTAGGCTACAACTAACACTCACATTCCTCCCCTTTGTTTCAATGAGTTCGAAGTACTAGACTACCTCCATCCCTCAGAAGTTAGCGTCACGTACCATGTGGAGCTATGATTGCACTTCATGCTACCAGCCTCTGTCACGTAGGCTGCTGTGTGGAGCTTGTGTCTATTGCGCAAGCGCGCAACTGAGAAAGCAGCGTCGCTGTCAAATCTGTCCCTGGGAAAAGTAACGTTGTGTCGATATGAAAAAGGAACTACGTTACGTTACCAAATTTTCAGTAGTAACGCGTTACACTACTTTTTACTCAAAAAAGTAGTTACGTTACTGTAACTTGTTACTTTGTAACTCGTTACACACAACACTGAGCATTAGTGACTCTTCACACACACATGCAAAGCCACAAGCAAGCTATTGACAGCCTGCCATCCTGCTGAACAGTAATTTGTCAGGGAAGTCACTGTAAACCTGACTACAACTGTGGTAGATTTAAAGGCTAGTTCCCTGTTCAGGAAAGACTGGTAGATGGACAGAGAGATGGATTTACGCAACACAGTAGCTACCTGCTTTGGCCAACATGGACGCCAGCAGCTTGCACACAATGGAGCCCCTCTTCCTCATCTTGCACTGCTTGCTGTAGGGGAAGTAGGGGATCACCCCGATGATGTTCTTAGCGCACGACGTCTTCAGGGCGTAGGCCATGATCAGCAGCTCCATGATGGCGGTGTTCACATCTCTTCAGGAAAAAGAAAACAGAGAGATGACAGAGAGAGAGAGAAGTGGAAGAGAGAGAAGATTTTATTGAGGCGAAGCATGGAGAGGTGTCAGTCTTTCTATTGATTGGAAAATGTAAGTGGTCTATCCATCTTCTGTAAGTAGTAGTAATAGAGTAATAGAACCTGTCCCACTGCACTTAATCAGAATGAATGACATGCTTCCACTTGGACATCACAATTGGCTGCTTTCATTTCAGCTCGATTATGAGTAGTTCTCCTTTTGAAACATGAACGCCATCTTGTATTACCGTCCTGACACTGTGCCAATACTGGCACTCGACTACAGCTTTTCCAGAAACAGGCGCCTGGGCACTTGTGCCAAGGCATGCACGTTTAACCCTGTATCTGAGAAGCATTTCTCAAGCCCATTAGACCTCTTTAAAGGAAGCAGCCATTGTTCACGTAAAGTCAGCTTTTCTCCATGCTTTTAAAGTGAGTCTTCCATTTTTATAATTGACCTTTATGTCAGGTTCCTACCAACAGACTGGTCCATCAATGGAAAATAAGGGAGTTTTCTGTATAAACGAGGTCGTGTAGGTCCAACGCTGATGCATACCATGCAACCTCCAGAAACCCCAAATGCATCATTACTCCCCAATTTTACAAATTCATCTTTCTGTATGGCATGCACCTTGAGAATGCACCCATGTAAGCCTCTTCTGTTGTCCACTGTCAAACTGTTGGCAACACCCAAATATCCAAAAAGGCAATAAAAATGCCCTATAATATTTTATAGGCAGTAATAATGTTATGTTATTATTAAAATATGTTTTGTTACCGTGTTTTATTACATGCATTGAGAGAACTTCTTTATCACTGGTCTCTTGCAGTCACCCCCACAGAGCCAGATGTAATGCCCTAGTCCCGGTCTCTTCTGTAACCAGACACTAATGAGTAAGTGATGGAAGCTCTGACCTCGCACTCTTCATGTTACCAGCTCACCTTACCAGCAGGAGCTGCCGGACCAGATCCTTTCCACAAAACAAAACTCTGCTAATGTGCTGGACTGAGCAGCCCCACAGGCCCCCCAGTGTTTCCCATACATTCACTTATATGTGGCAGCCCACCACAATATCAACACTGACCACCAAACAATGATTTTCCATGTTGTACTATTTAAATGGGATGGAATTAGTTTATAGAAGAGCTATGTGCACCTTTGCACAGCCTCTCCTTGTATCTCAACAACCTAAATGCACGTTTAAAGAAAACATTAACAATTCTGCAGTTGTTGGCATAAAATGGCATCATAACCACGCTGCGTTAATTTGTTAAAAACTGTTGCATTCAAGTTAATTCTGCAAACATACCACCACAAATATAATTCAATTCTGTGGGAAACACTGCCCCCACAACCATGCTAGCTAAGCTAAGCTAATCAAAAACTGCGGTGTTGGTATATAAAATGATGCAGTCATAGACAGATAGCTTCTTTAATCTTTAATCTTAGTGAGTGCCAGGTCTATCACCTCAGTGGACTGTCCCCCTGCACACACAGTAACGGACACAGTTTAAGACAAACACCTGAGAGCCATGCCTGAATGGATGACTCGTTAAAGGGTATGACCTCGGGACAGGACTGCTATTGCACACTAAGACTAACTCACACCCCACAACACTAAAAGAGTGTGCGACTGAAATAACAGAAACGGATGCCAACATGCATGGACAAAGTTGAGTTCCTTTACTTTAATTCCTTTACTTTAATTCCTTTACTTTTCTTTTTTGTTTTGAAAAGAAATTCAAGTACCATCAGGTATGTAATTAGATCTGCTACACTTCTGATATGAAAACCCATGCTGTGTGTCTGTCCATAAGGGTCACAAGAGGCCAGTACTCTTCTTCATCCAGTCATCTCATCTGTGCTTCCATTCAACTGGACGTGAAGCAAAAGTGAAGGCATGCATTCATCTGGGTCACTGCACCCACGGAATGGAACTCGATCACGTAAACAAGGCCTCACCTTACAGACCAGCACAGAGTCTTTGTTATTCACAACAATATGATTTAAAGAGCATAGCCACTAGCCACATTTTACTTGCAATGACAATTAAGATGGCATGGAGTCAATTTATAAGACCATAGATCGTGCAACAAGGTAAAAGAAAAGGTAAAATAATGAGAAATACAAACATACAGTCATGGCTGAAATAGTTCCATGAAAAAAGCAAAAGCCTCAATTTTTTCTTTGAGGTAATTTGAAACTGACAACAGTGATCAGTATTTGCATTCATAAAAGTTAGACTTCACATTTGACTCAACAGAATATTTTAAATATTAAAACAAATGCAAATGGTATTGATTGAAATTGGTACCTTAAGAGACCTTTAATCACTTCCAACAAATGCTTTCTGTAGCAATGAATGAGACTTCTGCATCAGTCAACACATAGTTTTGCCCACTCTTCCTGAACAAACTGCAAAGTGCCATCAGTAAACTGCATGTTTCAGCTACATTCAGAGATGTTTGAAGAGATTTAGGACTGGACTCATATAAGGCCACTTCAGAAAAGTCGAGTATTTTTTCTTCAACAATTCTTGGGTGCGTTCAGCCATGTGTTTTGGTTCATTATGCTGTTGGAGAACCCAATAACCTGTGAGTGAGACTGAGCTTTCTGACACTGGACTGTTTCACTCCAGGACACCTTTTAGTCCTGAGACTTTAATGTGCCATGCACAGAGTCTAGGCACCCTGGGCCAGATGCAGCAACGCAGCACCAAAACATAACCAAGCCTCCTCCATCTCTCAAAATTGGTATGGTGTTCTTGTCTTGGACACCTTCATCTGTGAACATAGAACTGATGTAACTTGCCAAAAAGCTCCAGATTCACCTCATCCGTCCAAAAGACATTTCTCCAGCGGAACTGTGACCGGTCACTTAGAACCCGACCGATATGGGAGACCAAGACCAAGACCGATACCGATTTCGATATTTGAGGTCTTTGTTCTTATCTGTGATAACACCATGGCCGCGATAACTTTGGAAATGCTTTATGATGGTAGTTATTGTTTTTTTACACCATTAAAGGAGAATTCAATATGTGTGATATTGACCTAAAGTGTGCTGAAACATGATACTGAGTGTGAATGTATGTCTCATAGCCCATCTCGGCTTGTCCCCTGCACTCCAAAATCTGGTGCTAGTTAGCCGATGCTACCAAAAGCTTTTTCAATGGGTTGCCGCGGCATCGGCCTAGCCATGCAAACAAATCACTGTTTTACACCATTTACGAGGTTCAATGTATGGCCACACTTCATTGATAGACTTCCGAGGGCCCTGACATTTAAAATGAGACCGATGCCGAGGCAACCCCATTGAAAAAGCTTTTGGTAGCATCGGCTAACTAGCGCCAGATTTTGGAGTGCAGGGGACAAGCCGAGATGGGCTATGAGACATACGTTCACACTTGGTATAATGTTTCAACACACTTTAGGTCAATATCACACCAGAATTCTCCTTTAACAGCATTAAGCAATGTGATACTATGTGTGATTGGAAAGGAAAATTGCATAATGTAAGATAACATTCATACTCTCATATGACTTAATGATTTAACACATTGCCCACGTTGCGTCTGCGTCTGGATTGCAGAAAGGCTCAGTTGCGTGTCGATTTTGGCATCCATGTGCAACAGGATACAGCAGCCACTCTGCTGCCACTCTGAGGGTGTTGTGCAGTATGTATGTTGTGTAAACCTCTTCATGCCTTAAGGCCGGCTGCAGACTGCCGGCGCGGCGTGAGCATGGCGGCTGCGTGCCGTTTTCTCTATTTACACCAGAAACGTGTCTGACGCGGCGCTGCTGCTGTTGCCGTGTCTGTACACCTGTATGTTTCCCATTAATAAAATGCTATAATAGCATGGTCTTCAACTTTAGTTAGTCAATATTTTTTTATTTGTACATTTGTTTGGTCCATTTTCAGTATGGTCAGAAAATGTATGGAGTGACAGTCGAAGGAGAAAATTAAAGTGCTGTTGTTACTTGGTATAACCACATTATGTTTCACAAATACACAACAATCAAGTTAGTCTCCACCACTCAACCAATGCTAACATTATTTTACTGTTGGACGTAATGTTAAGCTGGAAAGACAATACTGGAAATTTTGATGAAGGATCAGTATTTAACTTTCCTTTGCTTCATTTAAAAATAATTATCAGCCGTTATAAATGTCGATACCAATAGATCGGCAATAATATCTAATATCGGCCGATAATCTCATCACAACGATTTATCCGTTGGACTGGCTTTTCAGCCCAGTCTGGCTTTAATATGTTTTTTCAACAGTGAAGTCCTCCACGTAGCCCACTGTTGTCCAAAACTGGACTGTAGGTGTGATCAGACACGATACCTCAACGTCAGAGTTCACCTTGGAATTTGTCTTCCAATATGTTTCTGTTCAGCCAGGGGTCAATGTTCCTCTTGCAGCCTCATCCAGTGAAGTCGGCTTCAGTCCCATTCACCTTAAACTTGTTAATAATACACAAATGTGTTCCTCAGAACATCAGGCTTCCTGGAGATATTCTGATCATTTGTCTATCATGTTTTTTTCTCTGACTCAACTCTTTCCTCTGATTTCCCTGGTCCATGTTTATTTAGGTGATACCAGTGATACCAAACTGCAGTGACTACTTTTCTCCATTAAAATAGGCTGAATTATTGAATACAAGATTAAATGACTCAACCTTCTACTGTACTGTATGTTGCTTCAGTCCATCTGATAGACGGCAGAAACTGTGCTGTCAAATCTGCAGAAACAGCATGAGTTCTGGGTCAGCCTGTTTTTTTTGTTTTTTTCAAACGTAGTGGTGAGTGTCAAAAGTGGCACAGCACATTTCCAAATGCCCTTTGAGCTGCAGTGGCACGCCGCAGGCTTCACTGGCGGTCTGACCCCGCTGACTAGACAGCACTGCAACAAAACCAACTCCAGCGCGGTGACACCGCAGCACTCTGTAGCGGCCTCGTTTCCATGACCACTGACACTAACACCTGACCATGATGTAGGTCACTCACTCACTCACTCACTCACTCACTCACTCGCTCGGGCCGCTGAGAACACCTTACCTGGGGATTGTCTGGATGATGAAGATGTCTTGTCCACGCACAGACTCCTTCACGTCTACTCTTGTTTCTATCAGAGGAAGAAAAAAAATTTATGAAAATAGAACAATGTATTTCAGTCACCAAGGACGCTTGCTAACACACAGGCAAACTTTAGTGGCGACACAACAAAGAGAAATACATGACAAAAACACTTTTCACCATCTAAACTACTCGACTACTCTGAGGATAACGTTATGCTTCAGTGTTTCCCATACATTGACTTATTTGTGGCGGCCCAACACAATATCAACATTGACCACCACACAATGATTTTCCAGGTTGTACTAAATTGTGCTTAAATCTGGTTAGCATCACAACCATGCTGTGCTAATTTGTTAAAAACTGTTGTATTCAAGTTAATTCTGCAAACCAACCCCCACAAATGGAATTCAATGCTGTGGGAAACACTGTGCTTGGATTAAGAAGCATGTAGTTCACAGACCTCTGTTGGACTCCTGGTAGACCACAGACTTTCCCAAGTCAACACCAAGGCGCCTGTTGGGGGAGATGCACACACGTGAATAGACTACGTATTTTCACAATCACCACCCACAAGACAAAAGTACTTTTACAACCCACAAAACAAACAAACACACACACACACAAACAAACAAACACATACCCACACCCAAACGTGCATATATACACACACACACACACACATGCTCTTAAGCAACCAATTCCAGGGATTCCACAGTAGAGAGCACATACAATTGGACAAAGAAACAAAAGCAGAAAGCAGTTTATGACCAAATTCACTCCTACCTCCTGTGTTAAGCAAGCAGATAAAGCAAGGCAAGGTCATCAACTTCCTGAAGACAGCTGACTAAAACACTAACCATACTGTATGCAGCTATATGCAAGACATGAAGTCCACCTTTCAACACGCTGACCCCACCAGAGGACAGAAGAAGGAAATGGGCACTCAATGACACAAGCAAGAGTTACAGAGGGGTGGTCCCTATTATGTTGACTGTCCGCTGATAACAGCCTCTCTCATAAAAATGGACACAAAAGGTTAGGGGTCATAAAAGTGTCAAGATGGTATGGACAAAATGGGTGTCCCTCTGCTACACGGAGTGACCAGCCCTCGTGCTGGTCACTCCGTCAGAGGGCAGGGCAGGTCAATAAAGTTTAAAGCCTCATAGTTGACGCAGCAACACAGCGCACTGTTGCACACTCGCCCATATGGGGCTGTGTCCTCTCTGCTGGGAGACGTCTGTGACTGTTAGAGGACATACTGTAGGCCCTGAAAGTGAAACGAAAAAAAAAAAAAGATTACTATTTCTCCTGTAGTATTATGTCAGTGAAGGGCCAAGACAGTAATAAAGTAAAGAAAACTAACATCCTTCCAAAAGGGGGATTGTTAAATGAGAATGATCAAAAGAACAGGAGAACAGGGCAGGCCATTTTGGCCCACTCATAACTCTGCTGAATGAGGGGGCCATTTTGCTGGGCAGACAGTATGAAGCAGGTGGTCCCTTGTAAGTGGGCTCCAGCTGATTGTTTTAATGAAAGGTTAGGGTTCCCTTTCCCATCGCCCATCTCCCAGTGACAGGGCCAGGATGGGTAGGACAAGTGGCTAAGGGACAGGACAGGTAGGAAATAACTGCCCAATTTCACCCCAAAGGGCAACTGCTCTTTCAGATCCCCCTGAGTATTTCAGTGTATGTGTGCTGTGTGCATCTGTCAGTTTGTCTGTAAGTGTGTGTGTGTGTGTGTGTGTGTGATCTTGAAATGCTTGTCCAACAGACACAGGACTGTGGCTGGCAGCCATTACCTGATTCAGCAGGATAGCCACCCCAGCCTGCCCATCACAGTGACACAGCACATCTGTTCAATGTCTCTGTCTTTGATCCCCATCATTTGGAGAGGGAAAAAAAACATCTGTATCACTGTACTCAGATCAGCTCTTCTAGGGAACAGCTCAGGGTTTAATGGGTTGTTGCTTGTGAGCCTTTCATCTTAGTTCATGTTTCCAGGACAGTGCCTTGCTTGAATCATAAATAACTGGTGCAGGCACACAGGCCATCCAGCGCAAGAGATCCTAGCAAAGGAAGTTTTTCTACCGGTGAGGGTCTCTAGAGATTGTAGGCTCAAAAAGTCTTTGATATGCTCTACACAATGGTTCTTGCCTCAGTAAAACATAAAATAGATCTGACAGTAAAAATCCCTAAAGCCGAGGAAGACTGCTCGACGGTCATTTGACTTACTCCACAAACTGGCTACTTTGCTTGTCCAATACCTTAAAAGGCACTCTGCTGTTATGGTTTGTGCGGTCTTAAAACCCGAAACACGATACATGACCCAAACTCAACACAGAGAGTGCGGACCCTGGGCTAGTCCTAATGCCGTCCCGGTGAGTGATAGTCTGTTGTCCAAGCAGATCAGGGAGTCACCAGCACCTCGCTCACAGATAGAATGTGTCACTGAGGTCTGACTTGGCTGAGGGGTGAGGGGCCACACTCTGACAAAGACAACATGCCAGGCTGGCAGGCCAGCCTTGGAAAGAGAGAAACAGCAAACAGATGAAAGCAGACCACACGTTTAACTACAGTGCTCCAGGACATTCTTGTTCATCAGATATTCCAAAGGGGTTAACTGGGAAACACTAAAGCCTTCAGTAAAGTAAACAATTCAACCATGTAAGTATACAGAAGAAAATGTTAAAGCACTTACTCTGTGATCTTCTTGGCGAGCTCTGTGCCTGCTGTGGTAGAGTTGGCAGAGAAGACACGATAGCCACTTTTCCCGACATTCATTCTTGACTGATAATCATAGGACAGCTTCGGTGATTTAGAATGAAAGAGAAGAGACTTGTGAGGTCCAAGACGACTTTTTGGCATGTCTTCAACTGTTAGCTAACACTGATTCTCCGCAAGACAACAAATGTACAGTGGTATAATCAAGACAAGCTTTAGCTATGTGGCATTCTATAAATGACAAACCTACACTTATAGTAAAGTAGACTAATATCCTATACTCTAGTCTTGATGCATCAGACTTGGTTATACAGACAACATTTCAACGACATATGCCCTGTGGCAGCTACGGCTAACTGGAACTTCAGTGACCCGTTTTCCTCTGTCGCTACCTGCGAAAAACAAATCCACCAGCATAGCACAAAAACTGTAGACTACCACCAGCAACGCTGATCAGAAGAAAGGTAACTTACTGAATACAGTGATTCTGCATTAAAAACCAGCGGGACCTCGGAAAAAGCACGAGCTGCTTGCTGGCCTTAATTTTCTTATACGCTGTTTCACCGAACTAGGTATTACAACCCAAACAAATTCGAAAGCAACCAGCCACCTACGGGTGTAGACTACTATTAACTACGGTTAGAGAACCAGTCATCGATCGTTCGCACAACGATGGGTTTGTCTACCATGCCATAAACAAGGAAAAAAAACTGGGCAATAGCAACGTTTGTACTTCGCTCCTTAGGCGTATTACATAACAGTCGATTAACTGTTTCTAAATGTTGCCCTTTCACATCCTTTTCAGACTGTATTAAACGTGGAATCGGATGAAGGATAACAAAAATAAAGCTACACTTGCACCACTGTAAACTTTGTTGCAATGCGGTCAGAATAAAAAATCCCACAAACGTTTTCATTGGTTAAACCGAGTAGTTGACAGACAGTCCGATACAACCACTGTGAGTTTGGCATCACGAGGAAAAGAAGGCGGTTCCTGTTATATTTCAGCTAATCACATCTATGAAATGTCTACCGGTCAAAGTAGAGGATGTCCAAAACACTGCATTGCATTTTAGAGCCTGGAGAGACTCTTCCGTTTCATTTGTAACTAGGCTTACAGGCTAGTGGGGCTGGGACTGCAGTGTTTCACTTCAGTTTTAAACTTGCCACAAGAAATAGAATGTTGTTGAGCTACTAAGCCTTAGAAATTAGCCTGTTCTAAAAAGTATAAAGAAACAGGTACATTTAAACAAATGTGACCAAAGTAACATAATTCAGTCAAAAGTAGGCTATAGTTGATGTGACTAGTCATGTCAATTTAATGAAACCACACAACAACAAGTTACAAAAATAAAGGACATAGGCTAATTCTAATTACATTTATTTATAAAAAGCAACAATTACCCAGCATTGTAGGAGTGAAAGGAAAAGGCATTTAAAGGGACACCAGGCAACGTTTTCGTGTTAATCATCTTCGTAAATCGGTATATGGTTAAATGACTCATTACGGGGCGAATGAAGGCTCTCTCACCCGCCCCTACTGCCTGTAGGAAGAATATCCCACTTGCAAGTTTGGTGTATCCTACCCGCACGACCCGAAGCAGGATCAGTTTACAGCACAGAGGCAGGCTAACTAAACGCTAGAGATTGTTGCAAACGTGTGTATAATGGCAGAGCCAGCGAAGAAGCAGCGAAAACCCTTGACGGAAGATGCAAAGAAAAGGAAAAGAGCTTCAGACCGAGCGAGGGGGAGTTTCGTAGAGAAAAAGCATCAGGCTTGCCTGGTGTCCCTTTAAATGCTGTCCACTAGGTAAACTGGCAAAGGTTTTAGGCATCAACCACAAGGTTAAAAGTCTTCAACAATGTTCGGCATAGAAGGGGAGAAAAATTGTCTTAAGAATTTCTTCCCATGAAGTTGAAGATGTTTTTTTTTAACACATCTTATAGCCCTTCTGAAATGTCAACATAGTTTATTCCTCAGAGTTCCAGGACGGTGTGACAAACGGGTCTGCATGGGTCCAAAAAAACTCTGCAGCATTGCGTAAAACCTCTGACTGGTCTCAGAGCACATCCCCCCACTCATTCTCTCTCTTACTGTTCCAGGCCCAGTAGCCGTCGTTGTCCTTCATCCCTCAGCATCCTTCCCCCTGGCCGGCTCTGGGTTCTTGAGCACCTTCTCCCGGAGAAGGTCCAGGATGACCTGCCTCTCCTGGCTCTCCAGCTCGAAGCGTCGCTCGCGCTCCCTCCTCTCGACGGCGAGCCGTTCGCGCTCCAGGGCGATCTTGCTCCGCTGGATCTCCAGCTCCTCGCGGCGCAACGCCATCTCCTCCTCGCGTAGACGCTGCTCGGCCTCCGCCCGCTTCTCCAGGAAGCTCAGGATCTCCGAGTACGTCTGGCAGCAGCACTGGCACGCACGCTTGGCCGTGGGCGCCGCCAGGTCCACCAGCTCCTCCACCCCCTCCGCCTCCTCGGGCTCTGGGGTCGTGACCGCTGCAAAGGTCAATGGAGTCAAAGGTCAACATATGTGGCTGTATTCTTGCTCTCTTCTGCTAAAGAAAGTTTTTGTTATGCTCACTTGTGTTGAATAGTTAACCTTATGATATCTAAATCTTGAGCTAAACGTATCTATTACATTGTCACAAAAGTTCATATAACCAAGTTATATAACCAAGTGTCTCAAAACACTATGATTTGCTGTGGCACAGTATTTTAGTGCAACTGTACAAAAAAAAAAAAAAATTATGATCATTTAGGCACTGCTGTAGATCAGGTTCCATGCACCAATTTTAAATTCAGGACAGGTATCTATTTTACACTACAATATTTCCATTCAGTGTTATAACATGGCTGATTGGCTTCGATAAAGCTCTGTCATGTAAAAGGTATGTTTGTTTAAATAACTAAAGGCAGCTTATCTCTGTTAAGCAACATCATTAGTTAGCTTATTCTGAGGTGCTTGTGTTTAGCGCTGCTGATTCCTCACCTGTAGGGGGCTCTGTCACAGACAGCAGGTTGGGCTTGTCCTGTTCTGGCATGCTGAGCTCCTCCAGGACTCGCTTCCTCAGCTCCTCGTCCTGGTACTTACTCTCCTCCTTTCCCGCCAGCCCCTTCTCCGCCTCCAGCTCCAGCACCTCGTGGAGCAGGTCCTCCTTCTGCGCGTACAGCCTCTCTGTTCCAAACCTGAGTCATGGACCAGAGGAGTGGACAGGGAGCAGCATCACCAGGTGCCTACAGGAACCACTCGAATCCTCTCAGGTATCGTGTCCATCTCTTTTAGTTCACCTTATACTCCTCAAATATACTCAGGGCCTAGTTACTCTGGCAGATGTAAGCAAATGCAGTGAGTCAGATGATGGAATTCTTTGGAATGTTTCAGTAGCTAACTTTACACAGTATCTCCATCACTAACCTTTTGAGTTTTATCTATATTTCTCTATACTGTTTGAAATGATTTCTTTCAACCAGATCATCAAGGTCACGATAATGACATACTAAAAAGGAACCGGAGGATCCTCCAACAGCGTTGGATGAATGGGGGTGTGTTGCGTACCTCCGCAGACTGGCAAAGTCCTGCTTCTTGTAGTAGTCCAGCAGCAGCATGGTCCTTTCACGGCAGCGCCGGGCATCCACCTCAAAGTTCTCGTCCTGCAGGGCGGCCGTGATGATCTCGCCCACGCGCCCCCAAGAACGGCCCGTCTCCTTGGACTTGAAAGGGTTCTGGACGATGACCTCCCGCAGCAGCATGATGTCATGGCGGGCAGAGAAGCGGACCTGACGTTTGCGGGGGGTGGTGGAGGGGCCAGCCACGGAAAAATCTACGTGTGTGTGTGTGTGTGTGTGTGTGTGTGTGTGTGTGTGTGTGTGTGTGTGTGGAGGAGTGGATAAAGTGTATTAGTGTGAGTATATTTTTACTTATTCATTAGACTGTACATAATCATGTAAAACATATGCCCACTGTAAAACACCCAAATATCATTAATACATTTTCAGAGAAATCACTACTGACATGTCCATCTGGTTTTAAATAGCTCTGATAGTTGCAAAGGGATAGATGACATTACTAGAGACAAACTTTGCAATAACTCTGCAGCCCTGTGTAATAATTATAAACTTTGACAAAGATGACCTGCTAACATGTGTGAGTGTCATCATTACTGTACATACACAACTCACACATGATAACTTGTAGGCCTTATATTCCACCAAAGCCCTGTATTATAAGCTAGATATATTTGTTAAAGTGTAGCCAAACCTACAGTCATGATAAACTTACTCACTTTAGTCTTCTGAAATTGTTAAGACATGCCCTATAGCCTGATTCTTTATTGAGCATTTACAATGTGAAAATAGGTGCATGTGATGTGATGTTTGCGTGCCCTACAGAGGAGCCTATTTGGATGCAGAATCACGAACAACGTTACTGTAGCTGCTCGGTGTATTTTGCACCGTATTTGGCGACTGCCGAGTGACGTCGCTTTTAATAGGCTTGCCCAGCACAAGTAGACGTTGAGTCTGCTCTGCAAAGACTACGCAGTCAGACAAATAAGCAAGGGCCGAGCGTTCACGAGCGACCGTGCGTCTCTGAAACCCGTTTGACATGTTGTCATTGCTTTTGTCCAGCCGTCAGCGGCTTGATTTCAGCGAAGGCGTGTTAGACGTAGCAGTTTATAGCAGAGGTCTTACCATTGTCGCTCGCCATTTCCACCACACGTTCCATGACATCCGGAATCTGTGATCAGCTGACACGCGGAAACTGCTGAGGTCACCGTACACGTCCAGTCACCAGTACAGGTTACATTCTGACGTGTAACTCAACTTCTCGGAAAATCTGGAATAACCGGAGATATGTGTCTTTGTACATCCATTAACAATCCACTAGAGGGCATGCAAGTACAACAAACATGTCCAGCCTCGTTTCATTTAACTGAGATGGGTGGCTGTGGAGAAAACGTTTGTCTTGCGCCCCTGAGCAAGTCGACAATGTATAGTTACAGAGAAAGAGAGAGATGTGGCTTACTATTAACTATTTACAGATAGATAGATAGATAGATGTGGCTTACTATTCACTATTTACAGAGAGCTTAACTTAAAACACAATAACAGATTCAGAGACATTTGTACATATTCAAGTCAGCTCAACCTTGAAGTCTGTGACTAAAGTGCATGCGCCCACTGTTCTAACCATTTTCATATGTAATTACTTGGCCTGCTCTGATGCAGTGATGGGATCCCACAACCATAATGTCAACCGTGATGTAGTGAGACTAAATGTTTAGCAGTTTTTTTTCCTTTGGATATATTATGTTGCTTTATTTTACATGCACCAGAGCATGTCAAATTAAGTGGAGTCATGTCATGTCAGTACTGACCAATGTCACTTGGACAAGCTCAGCCCGACTGCCTCCTTGCGCTCTCTTGACCTTGAACCCCAGTTATCACTGCACAACTCCCCCGACTGCCTCCTTGCGCTCTCTCGACCTTGAACCCCAGTTATCACTGCACAACTCCCCCGACTGCCTCCTTGCGCCTCTCTTGACCTTGAACCCCAGTTATCACTGCACACTGCCCCCCCGACTGCCTCCTGCACAACTCCCCGCTGCCTCCCCGACTTTTTTGAACCCCAGTTATCACTGCACAACTCCCCCGCACTGCCCGGTCCCGTTCACTTGCATGGCTGCCGGACCGCTGCGCTCTGCTACGCTGCGCGTGGCCTTCTAACGCGTTAAATGCAGTGTAAGCAAGCAACTCACAATGAGAGTTATGAAATAATCACAGTAATGGGCCCTGAGCCCCCTGAGTGCACTCCTCAAAAGCTGATCTTGACAGACCAATGCGCTCCGCTCCGCTCCACTCCCCGGCTCTTACACAAACTGATCAAACTGAAGGCCGACTAACTGTCAAACTCGACAGCATGGGGTGCGGTGGGGGTAAATCAAGGGCAGTCACTGAGGCTCTGAAATCGGAGGGTAAATATGTGGCCATGCTGCCTGCCTGGCTTGGCCACTATTGACCCCCCAACCCCCCACCCCTCCTCACTAGCCAGAGCGTTTGCTCCATCGGTTCAGATGGACACGGCTCGCTGTACTGGTTTATTCCAGTTGCTGGCAGCTCTGTGGCTGAGGGAGGGTCACTGAGGGTACGCCGGGCAGCATGGGAGGACCAGCGGAGTGGTGGAGAGGAGAGGAGAGGAGCCGCTCACAGACTGTCCAGTTGCTAAGCACTGGCAACACGCGGAGACATGGTGCGCCATGCTGGGGTCTGTATGTTGGGTTATCGTTTTTCCTCCTCGACTGAGGAGGAGGAGGACTGAGATTCTGTAAACCTTGTGTCTATCAGTCATCTACATGTGAAGCAGTGTGGACTGGATGTGTTTTGTTTACCCTGTACAAAATAAAGCCTCTACATACAGTAGTATCTATTTTCTTCTATTTTTCCACTGGAGCTGTTTGCTGTGATAGGCAGTGCCTTTGTGTGTTACTGCAGGCTGCCATCTCCCGAACATGAAGACACTTCTTTTCAGAGTGACATGCTTGTCATGCGTTAGGACTCAACCGCTCTCTGTTTGCATATCCTTGCTTTGTCCTTGTAACAGTCAATCAATCTCCCATTATGTTAGCCGTGAAATTACAGCACAAAGAGATTCTCTGGAGATGTATTTTATTTCATCTTACAACCTCAACAGTATTTTCATTTGTATCTACAGTACCAACAATTTCTTTCATGTAATTAAGAGTTCCTGTCTTCAAATAGTCTATCAATAAAGGAGCTCTGTTTTTGTAGTAGTCCATTAGTAACACTGTTATGTTTTTTCTGTTGATTTTCCCTTGTGTGTAATGCTTGTGTGATGAGGAGTTGACAAAAACTGTGATTCTTAAGATTATGCAAATCAGATTATACAGCAGCTGTGATAATGTCTGGAAGGCATACCAGTGTAGAACTCTGTGAAACATGTTTAAAACATGTTAGTTGTGGTGGCTGGACAGCAAATGAAACGGGACTGCTGGACTCTTTGTAAGTGCCTCGGTGTCCTCCCATTCTGTTGCCTCGGTGTCCTCCCACGGTTCCGTCGCATTCTGTTGTCAGCAGTGCATACAGTGATGCAGTGTTGACATTAACGCAAATCTGCACCCATGGGCGATGCTGATGCGTCTGCCCTAAAAAGCAGGAGATCTTTCCAGGAAAAACGGCTCAGCTCTCGTTGGAGTTTACCCAAACACCCCCAGCTGGCTCATAATCAACCCTGGGTGGTCAAGCTCCGGTTAAACAACATTCATTTTCCACAAGGAGAACAAGCTCTGGGGTTTTCCGGAAAGAACGCAGCGAGAGTTATCATTATTTCCACCAGCGTGAGACTCTCCGCTCCAGCACTGAACACTTCCCTGGAAAGTGCCCTGTACCTGTGTTGTAAACAGAGTAAAAAGCACTCGGACGCCTGGCGTCTCTTCTGAAGTTTTACTACACCAGTCTGGGCTGTTAGGACCCTGGACAAGTGTCTTTGCACAGGATACACATTCACTCTTTAGTCTTCTTCAGAGCTGGAGCTTGCAGAAATAACACAACAGCTACTATATCCATCTTTTCCCTCCTTAAGCTGTCTAGCTATCAGCGCTGCTGTCCTTAGAGATAGTAGAACTGGAAACATCTTTTCTGGGTGCGTGTGTGCATGCATGTGTGTGTGTGTGTGTGTGTGTGTATGTGTGTGTGTGTGTGTTATGGAGGGGGGGCGGGGGTTGTCATTGTCTATGGACTCTTTTATGTCTCCTGAGAAAGCACAGCCCCCTCATCATGGAGTGTTTCTCTGCCTGCATCCCTGCACCATTACAGTAAAGTGTTTGTGTGTGTGTGTGTGTGTGTGTGTGTGTGTGTGTGTGTGTGTGTAAAATAGGGGGAGAGAAAACATGTATGCATGTTTGTGTTTGTGTGTGTGTGTAACGGAGAGAGAGTACATATCTGTGTGTGTGTGTGTGTGTGTGTGTGTGTGTGTGTGTGTGTGTGTGTGTGTGTGTGAGTGTTCTCATTATGTGGAGATGGGTTGGCAACACAGGAATTGTGACTGCTCTCCCTCATCCTCTCTCTCTCTCCACCCCTTCCCTCCCTCTCTCTCTCCCACTCCTCTCAGGTCCCTCACAAACCCAGGAGAAGTTCAGAGGGAAGGCAGCAGCTGTGGAACAGAGGGGGAGGAGAGGCAACACGCGCGCAAGATAGAGAAAGAGAGAAAGAGAGAGAGAGAGAGACGCACGAGCACCCAGTCCAGCAGCAGCAGAGGAGACGCACACTCCACTCTCCTCTCACAGGAGTAGCACCCCAGAGTGGAGCACCGACCGAGAGAGAGAGAGAAAGAGAGAGAGAGAAAGAGAGAGAGAGGGGGTACAGGGAGAGAGAGAGGAGAGAAGGGGAGAGAGAGGAGAGTGGGAGAGAGAGAGTGGAGGCACGGTGGGCTCAGCGCAGGCACCCTGGGCGCCTGGGTAGATAAAGAGTGGCGAGGGGTGGGTGGGGGTGGGGGGTGGGCGCGCACACTCCGCTCACTTCCTCAGCGCCTGCTCTCCTCGTCGCCCGCGACCCCGGCCGCCTCGCGGCCCCAGCCACCGCCGCGCCCCCCTACCGCCACCACCACCACCGCCTCCACCACCACCGCCTCCTCCACCAACGCCTCCACCTCCACCACCAACGCCTCCACCTCCTTCTCCTCCACCTCCTGTGCCGCCGCTGCCGCCACCACCGCGGCTGCTGCTGCTGCTGCCGCCCCCCACTCGCTCCCGGCCTCTCCGTGGCGTGCCAACACCACCAACAACAACACCACCTTGGGCAATACCACCACCACCGGCAACACCACCTCCACCAACACCGACACCAACACCGGCAGCAGCAGCAGCGGGAGAATGGACAGCGGCCGCGACGAGGAGCCCCGTGAACGCCTGGAGCCGCTCTCAGACACCGAGCTGGCCATCATCCAGGACACCTGGGCACGCGTCTACGAGAACTGCGAGGACGTGGGGGTTACCATCCTCATCAGGTGAGTCCCCCCTTTTTTTAACAGCGCTGATACCTGACCGTCCACATCGTCCCTGTTACTTCACTCCCATCTCTCAGGGCTGCGGTGGTCATAGTCTCTGTCCTCTCTGAAGAAAAGTTTGCTTGCTTGTTTTATGGCAGTGTCAGAAATAACACCAATCTCCGGGAATGGACGCTCCGTTGGGATTGTGCCTGAGGGAACGTTGCGACGTTCATTTATGCACATGCCTGTGGAAGCTCTGTTTTTTTTATTTGAGGGAATTCGGTCACGCTGAAATTGAAATGTGCTTTTTTAATCTCAACAGAAAAAGAGGACTTGCTCAGCAGAGCTGCGATCGCATAGTGTAGTGTTACTTTTGCTGCCATAACATAGGTGTGAGAGGGAGATAGAGTGAGAGAGACTGAGAAAAGAGATGAGAAAGAGAAGAGAGAGAGGAGAGAGACAGGGGGAAAGAGATGAGAAAGAGAAGAGAGAGAGGAGAGAGACAGGGGGAAAGAGATGAGAAAGAGAAGAGATAGAGTGAGAGAGACTGAGAAAAGAGATGAGAGAGAGAAGAGAGAGAGGAGAGAGACAGGGGGAAAGAGTGAAAGAGAAAGAGAGAGAGAAAGAGAGATGAGACTAATTTGGTGCAGTGGCACTGGTAGGAAGAGGACACAGCTGGTGCACCCAGCGTGGTGCTCCTCTCTCCGCAGCTGAAAATGATTGCTCTTCCTGGAGCGCTCCATCTTAGATCTCACCTGAGCTGAACCACTCAACATGTGGTTGGAGCAAAAGCACACCTCCTCCTTCTCCTCGGAAACAAAATCAGGCTGAAGCCACCGCAGGCGACGGAACAGCAATCTTACCCATCTCCCCCTCCTCCTCCTCCCTCACAGTCTCCACTCTGCTCAAGGAGCTACAACTGCAAATATACTGTATAGAAATGGACCTGGCTTGTCTTTGAAATACTTGAAAACGGATGTAGTCAGAGATTAAAACAGCCATACAGTAACATAACACACATTGTAAAAAAAAGACATTTTCAAAAAGCACATAAACACCATAAACTGGCCAGTTTGGCACTGATAACAGCTTGCAAACATACTAACTGGCGTATTTTTGTTGATATTGCTGGAGAGTGTGTTCTGTGAGAAGTGCTCCGATCCGAACCAAAGCATAGTGTAGAGGCAGCACGTAAAAACTAAACAGCGATGTTGATCTGTTTACTGTATCTCTGTATATCAATCATATTCCATCAAAAAGAATGATGATACAACAAGTAGTCTGACATAGAAAAGATATGAATGATACAAATTCTTGCATAGTGTTGCTTTAAAGTTATACAAGTGAAAAGATTGCTTGTTACAGTGTGTAAATACAGGAGACTAGTTTTGTAGTACTGATATTGGATGATGGGATATTATGTTTATTTCAATTGATAGACAGATAGTCTGAAATGTTAAAATTTGCTCATGGAAGAAATGTTCTAGACAAGCTCAAGTGTTCTGAGCACAGATAATACTCAGCAGAGCTTTTTCATTTCACCAAGGAGCTATTATTGGAGAGGATATTAACTACTGTATACATTTCCAGTGTTAAAAGTATGAAAGTCTAACCAGACTTCTATTTTTGACACCTGTTCCTCGTCAAGTCACAACTCTGTCCCTGTCTTTCGCTAATCCTCGTCTCCATATCCAGTTCCTGAGTCGCGACAGCGCAAGCTTCACAATGTTTAAAATGCCAGCAGGTGAAAAGCCGACGTTTCAGAGCATTTTGTCAGCTTGAAGAGAACCAGGCTTGGGGCTGTGTTAATGACTTTCATTTTTTTTTCCAGTGGTGCTGTGAGTGTGTGTGTGTGTGTGTGTGTGTGGAGTTTCCACCTGGGCTTTTGGACTTTCCTAACATAGCGCCGCCGCCACGCTTCAGACCCCAAGGACTCGTTAAAATAGCAAGCTTCAGGTTGCCAGGGCGACCGTCAGAAGTGAGGGTGGCATGTTGTGATTTGTAGGTATGAGGTGACAAGCAAATCCCTGAAGCAAAAACCTTCGGGGAGAGGGGCACGATATAAGGTGCGGAATTTGTATGTGAGAGAGTGTGTGTGTGTGTGTGTGTGTGTGTGTGTGTGTGTGTGTGTGTGTGTGTGTGTGTGTCTGAGTGTGTGTGTGTGTGTGTGTGTTTGTGTTTGTGTCTGAGTGTGCTTCCCAGTGCCATTGCTGCATCTCTCATGTGTGAGACAGAGGGAGAGTGTGTGTGTGTGTGTGTGTGTGTGTGTGTGTGTGTGTGTGTGTGTGTGTGTGTGTGTGTGCCTGTGTACATGTTATTATGTGTATGAGTGTATGTATATGTGTGTTTGTGTGTGCGTGGGTGGGCATGTGTGGGTGGATGTGTGAGCGTGGGCAAACGTGTGTCCATGTAAATGTGTGAAGGTGCAACGGAATGTGTATTTGTGTGTGTGTGTATATATATGAGTGTGTATTTGTGTGTATATATGAGTGTGTATTTGTGTGTGTGTGTGTGTATATGCTGTATATATGAGTGTGTATTTGTGTGTGCGTATATGAGTAGGTATTTGTGTGTGTGTGTGTGTGTGTGTGTGTGTGTATGAGTGTGCACACAGCCTCTGTATGTAGGCAATATCTATGTGCTTGTGTGTATATATGTGTATTTGTGTGAGAGTGTCTTTGTAAGAGTGCGTCTGTGTATGTTTGTGAGTGTATGTGTATGTGTGTCTGTTTGTGTGTGAGAGTGTGTAAGTGTGTTTGTGTGGGTGTGTATATGTACGTATATGTGTGAGTGAGGGTGTGTGTGTGTGTGTGTATGTCTGTGTGTATGTGTTTGTCAGTGCATGCATGTGTGTGAGTGTGTGTGTGTGTGTGTGCATGTGTGTGTGTGTGTGTGTGTGTGTGTGTGTGTGTGTGTGTGTGTGTGTGTGTAAGAGAGAGCGGGTGTGCATTGCAGAAACAGAATGTGTGAGGTTCTTATCTGTGGGTGGCAGCTCCTGGGCCTGGCACCTCTTTGGCACCTTCTCTTCCTCTCTTCCTCTCCTCTCCTCTCCTCCTCTCTTCTCTTCTTCTCCTCGCTTCTCTACTCCTCCTCTCCTCCCTTCCTCTTCTCCCTTCTCTACTCCTCTCCTCTCTTTCTCTCCTCCCTGCTCTTCTACTCCTCCTCTCCTCTCCTCTCCTCCCTTCTCTACTCCTCCTCTCCTCTCCTCTCTCCACTGCTGCTGTTCTGCTCTATGCTGTACTGCCCCACAGGGCATCTCTCTAGCGCTCACTGGCTCTCACAGCGACTCTTCTCCAGAGTGCAGATTAAACAGGACCCACTCAGCACTCCGCCGCCCGCCAGGAGAAAGAGCTGCATCAGTGGAATTCTGCAGTGAGGTTTTAGACACCCAGCATCATGTTTATCCCCAGTGGTGGCAGGGGAGTGTGGAGTGTATTCAGGCAGGGGACGGGGGTGATTATATGGGGGTGTTTTCTCTGTGAAGAGTTTTGGACAGTTTCTGCTGAGCTAGAAAAGAACGGATTGTAAAATGTACCGTTGTCATAGAAATTGATGTTTTTAGCGCATGACAAGAAAAGCTAAGCTGGGTGAGGGGCTGGCTGACACATTACAAGTTCCTTGAAACTTCCAGAAACTTCTTCAACCTAAACTGTAAGGACCACAATGCAAAAATAACCAAAAATCCACACACCTTACTAGTGAAGCTCTAACGCACAAGCCGCCCTCTGTTGTCGTGTCGTTCTGATGGATGATGATGATGATGACAGTGATGATGGGATGGCCCCGTCTCTGCAGAGCTGTCAGCAGAGCCCACCTGCTGTCCCCCAGACGGTGGGGCAGACACCATGCCTCGTCCTCCGAGGGCAGCCAGAGCAGATCCCCACCAATCAGTCCCCACAGACACAAACACCAGCTGTCTCCACTGACCACCACACTGGGGCCAATACAGACAGCTCTACTGAAGGGAAGGGCGCAAATATGACAGGAGATATGTGAAAAACAAAGAAATAGAGAGAGAGAGAGAGAGAAAGAAAGAGAGAGAGAATCTAATTGAATGGTACACTAACAAAAAAGAAAGAAAGAAAGAAAGAAAGAAAGAAAGAAAAATCTGACAGACAGGTACACAGGGTTGATCTAGGCTAAAAAAGATGACCAGTTAATGGCAGCGAACAGGAGATGCAGGAGAAGAGATATCCAGCATGGACTGGAGACTGGAGTGGATGTTTGCATTGCCTGTTGGAAGCCAACCCCTTACGTAATGAGTGCCAGCCATTTACATTCATTTGCATACATTCTCTTATACTGAGTGAAGAGAGGTTCTCCCAGCCCTGACAACCCACGTCTTTGTGCTGCACATTCTTTATAACCACCAACCAATACATGTGGATTTCTTTATCATCACTATTATTTCAAAATTCGATAACATTCGACAAATATACATGGTGATTGTACCGAGTTAAGCCGCACAGTAAGTACTGGGGGTAGGATATTATCTCTGTATAGCTCAAATGGCATCATCTCATGGTACACTGGCATTCGTGTTTTGAAGCCGCTTAATGCCCCACAGGACGCGGGGCTGTAGACCTGCCTATGCAGACATTAGCACTGACACACAAACCAAATGAAATGGTAGTAGCCATGCAAGAGACTGCGCTGACAGTAGCCCCAGCAAATATCATCAATGCGTACAAATACAATTTCCCCACTTCATGGCGAGCACCTAGCGGCCTTCGGCCCATATGTCAGCCTTCTCCCCGACGAGCAGTGGAAAAGAGCATGTCAACGTGTCCAGTCTTACAGCCTCATGCTCAAAATGGCACGGCATATATGAAGGCTACTCTTTGTGGGAGCGCAGTAATTGATAGTTGAACCCAGAGTCATTAGCATCAGTGATCTGTGAAAGGGATCGTCAAAGCGGTGTTGCCATATGGAATCCATCTCATCCTCATTTCAAAAGCAGAAGTTCTTTGAAACCCCCACCCCCCCCCCCATACAATTGTCGCCAGATCGTGGTATGTGTGTGCATGTGCCTGAAAAGTCAGTTGTGCTTGTATAGCACCGCAATGCATACAGGCTACCCTACACCCTACACTCTCATCAGAGCTGATCAGTATGCAGCGAGCTGGCTGCCAATGTAGCTGAGGAGCCATGTGTTTGACAAGCGGCTGTGCTGCCACGGAGACGTGCCACTCTCCTTTCACACATTTGGGAAAGCTCACATGCTGTGGCACTGAGGCCAAGTCTTATCAGCAACCATGACCTGCTCACCATATTCCTCACTTGGTTCCTAAAATGTTTCTAAAATGCTTCTAAATGTTCCTAAAATGTTGAGCTTCTCTGAAATACACAAGGCATTTTTAGCCAAGCGAGGCAGAGGCATGTCTTTGCAAAGCTATTTCTGATGTGGTAAACATCAGTCATTTTAAAGGGGCACCCAGCATCCTTCGTGCTGGTTCCTGTTAAGCACTGTGCATCGTTCACGGTAATTTTCTGGGCTTCGAACTTGCCAAGCTCCTCAATGGTATTTCAAAGAGAGCAGAAGAGACAGCTGGGAGAGGTACGCTTGGACGCCGCTGCACGCCAGCGCTCTTTTCTCGGCATAGCATGTCATAGGATCTGCAGGGTCTGATGGTAGGGTGCTGCCGAGGGCCAAACTGAGCGTTGGCAGATGTTAAGCTGCACTATGACAACAGTGTTTAGTGTCATTGTGCTGTGACCAAGGCATATCAACAATTCCACTTTCCACATTTGTGTTAACGTGAGTCCTACAACCCTTTTGTTAGTTATGGTATCTTGTAAAACACATCTTTCAAAACAATATTGGACAAAAAACACTCACACTAATCACTAGCCTGATCATATCTGGAAGTGTGCCATGGAAAGGACAATGTCATAATTTAATTTGCTTATCAAATCTGGATCTGTTTAGGCCATTGAGTCGTTAACAATTGTTTAACATTAACAATATTACATTAACAATGGAAGCCCTGAAGGATTCCTCAGGTACTGACAGAGACGGAGACAGAGTTATAGAGCGATAACATGGTTCTTTTGAGAATAAAGGCAACATCATAGTTCCCGTATGGTCTCAATGGGCTGTGCTTATCTGATGGTAGCGGTTGAGCATTAGCAGAGGCTCAGAGGCTGTGTGTTCAAACCAGCTCTGTAAACATTGACCAGGCTCTCAAGCTGCACTGGGGTTGGTGGGGGCAGAGGCTGAGGGGGCTCCTCTCCTCTCTCTCTCTCCTCCTCCTCTCCTTCTCTCCTCTCTCCTCCTCCTCCTCCTCTCTCTCTCCTCCTCCTCTTCTCTCCTCTCCTCCTCTCCTCCTCCTCCTCTCCTCTCCTCTTCTCTCCTCTCCTCTCCTCCTCTCTCCTCTCCTCTCTCTCTCTCCTCTCCTCCTCCTCTCTCCTCTTCTCTCCTCTGCTGTCCTCTCCTCTGCTCTCCTCTCCTCTTCTCTCCTCTCTCCTCTCCTCTCCTCCTCTCTCCTCTCCACTCCTCTTCTCTGCTCTCCTCTCCTCTGATCTCCTCTCCTCTCCTCCTCCTCTCTCCTCTCCTCTCCTCCTCTCCTCCTCTCCTCCTCTCTCTCCTCCTCTCCTCCTCCTCTCCTCTCCTCCTCCTCTCCTCCTCCTCCTCTCTCCTCCTCTCCTCTCCTCCTCTCCTCCTCCTCCTCCTCCTCCTCCTCTCCTCCTCCTCCTCTCCTCCTCCCTCCTCTCCTCCTCTCTCCTCTCCTCCTCTCCTCCTCCTCTCCTCTCCTCTCCTCCTCCTCCTCTCCTCCTCTCTCCTCTCCTCTCCTCTCCTCCTCCTTTCCTCTCCTCCTCCTCCTCTCCTCCTCTCCTCTCCTTTCTCTCCTCTCCTCTCTTCTCCTCCTCTCCTCTCCTCTCCTTTCCTCTCCTCTCCTCTCTCCTCTCTTCTCTCCTCTCTCTCCTCTCTCCTCTCCTCCTCCTCTCCTCTCTCTCCTCCTCTCCTCCTCTCTCTCTCCTCCTCTTCTCTCCTCTCCTCTCTCCTCTCCTCCTCTCCTCTCCTTTCCTCTCCTCTCCTCTCCTCCTCCTCCTCTCCTCTCTCTCCTCTCCTCTCCTCTCCTCTCCTCCTCTCCTCTCTCCTCTCCTCCTCTCCTCTCTCTCCTCTCCTCCTCTCTCCTCTCCTCCTCCTCTCTTCTCTCTCTCCTCTCCTCCTCTCCTCCTCTCCTCTCTCCTCCTCCTCTCCTCTCCTCTCCTCTCTTCTCCTCCTCTCCTCTTCTCTGCTCTCCTCTCCTCTCCTCTCCTCTCCTCTCCTCTCTCCTCTCCTTTCCTCTCCTCTCTCTCTCTCTCTCTCTCTCTCTCTCTCTCTCTCTCTCTCTCATTGCTCTCCCCTCTCCTCTGCTCCCCGCACCTGTCAGTAATTACACCCGCCGACACTTAATGACTTCCCTCTCATCAGCACCTCTTCAGCTGCCGGCTGCCAGTCATTTATGCAGCACCACTGCACTGCCCACACACACACACACACACACACACATGCACACAATGAACACACACACACACAATGAACACACACGCACACACAATGAACACACACACACACACACACACACACACAATGAACACACACACACACAATGAACACACACACACACACACACACACACACACACCACACTTCCAGTCCACGCACTACACACGTACACAGAGACATGACATTCCTCTCTCCATCTCTCTCCCTCTCCATTCTTTTCTCTGACTCTTTCTCTTCATCTCACACATATCCACTCACACAACAGTCCAAATCACCTCATCTGGGGAAAAGGGTGGCCAAGGGGCTAATCACCAGCGGGATGGCTCCATGCACACGGACAAAGCTACTGTTTGTGTGTGTGTGTGTGTGTGTGTGTGTGTATGGGGGGGGACATTTTTTTCATTAGCTTCTGTGTGACCCACCGAGATGAGCAATGTCTCCGCTCAGTGAGATAGAAAGTCAGTGTGTGTGTGTGTGTGTGTGTGTGTGTGTGTGTGTGTGTGTGTGTGTGTGTGTGCATGTGTGTGTGTGTGTGTGTGTGTGTGTGTGCGTGTGGCCCCGGGAGCCTGTATGTGTATGATTACCATTCTCCTCTGCCGAGCGTGAATCATGTGCTCAGGGCCTGTGGTGGAGCACATAGATTTTTCCGGCTATGATAGCTCAGCGTGTTTAACACCCATAAATGTCTGGACTTAGCTCCAGTTTCATGAGGTCACCTCTCTCTCTCTCTCTCTCTCTCTCTCTCTCTCTCTCTTGGATGGACTGCACACGGCAAAGATTTTAGGTGACTTCACCCGCAATTAGATAATGGGAGTTATGAGAAATGAGATTTCACAGATTCATTATGCAACAGTTATCACTGGGTTTTGCCTGGCAAATAAGGAGAATGAATGTGGATTCTACAAGTTCACTGAGTAAAAATGTTCTGATCTCATTTGATTAGATTAGAGAACATTACGTTATATTCCGTGAATCTCATTTTCTCTCCTCAGGGAACCTTAGTTATGGTCTTGTTACACTTATGTATTCCACCAATATAATTCCTCTCATGGTCAAGTCAAGCACATATAAAAGATATGAATAATAACATTCACTGTATGAAAATGTAATAATCTGAAAGTTAATTGACGTTCTAAAGAGTGCATCACAATAGGAAATTCAACCAAGCAGCGTATAAGCAGATAATAGTATCCATTATATCAACTCAGTCATAATTAAAAAGTCTGATGGAGGTTTATGTTGGTCTGATAGTGGGGGCAGTGAGAAGTGGAGTACATTATGCCAATGCCAGAATGAGCTGAAACTGAGCTGTTGATTGGTTTTCTCTTTTGAAGATGGCATTTAACATTTGATGGTGTGTGGTCCACCAACCAAAGGGTTGATTTGAGGATACAGCAGAAGAAGCTGTCTGTCACTGGCTGTTAGGGTCTACAGTGCTCCCCAATCATCTCACCTGCTGTCAACATCATGTCACGCTCACCCGTGGGTGGTATCATCTCTAGAAGACATCTTGTATTAGTTCAAGATGACAAACGTCCCACGTAGTGGAACAAAGGTCATTCTATAGTGTCTGTGTGGTGTGAATGCTGATGGCTTTTTACCTATTTTGGTTAAGGTCTATGTCAGGAAAGATATTTCTGTACTTTAAATCAAACCTACCACTAAGGAAAGGGTACCTGAAATGAGCTATTGCATAACAGTTGCACTAATTACCGCAAGGTTCTCTAAAAATTATTTATAAGAGAGAATAATATTTGGGGGAAGGCAAAGCGGAACTCTTAGTGGAGTTAGACGTGTTATTAATGGACCTATTGGCTCTCCGCAGGTTCTTTGTGAACTTCCCGTCAGCGAAGCAGTACTTCAGCCAGTTCCAGGACATGGAGGACCCTGAGGAGATGGAGAAGAGCAGCCAGCTGCGTCAGCACGCCCGCCGCGTCATGAACGCCATCAACTCCGTGGTGGAGAACCTCAGCGACGCCGACAAGGTGTCCTCCGTCCTGAGCTTGGTGGGCAAGGCCCACGCGCTGAAACATAAGGTGGAGCCGGTGTACTTCAAGGTAAGAGAGAGACCACACATGTGGGGGTAATGATGTTGACTGAAGTAATCATTCTCAGATACATAATGGTTCTCAGAAATGCGTCTCTACTTAGAAGAACACATAAAGGGTTCCACTCAGACAAAAACGTTCCACCCAGAGCTTTAAACTGGAGATTTCTTTTTGTAGGGAACTTTTAGCTGTCAGTGTGCTGTCTGAATTCTCACCCCTGGAAAATAAAAAAAAAAGTACTTTTTAACAGGAAAGAATTTTTTGTGCAAAAAGTTACATTGGTTCTGAGAAGATTAAAATCACACAAGTGTTTGTACCTCTGAATCATTGGTGGCTTCATAAGTTTTAATGGTGGACAAGGCAGTAGCCTCGGCAATGATGGCACATATTGGTCATATCACAATAACTAAATGGATATTGTCCGATATTTACTTTTAAAAAATATATAAATTTTAAATGATGATAAGCTATTTTAAACAATGCCATGTACTGGATCCTTCCTCAAGACATTGGGTTACATTACCAGGACAGGTTGTTTATCTTATTCAGAGAGCCAGAGTCCAAACGTGTTACAATGACACTATACAAAGTAAAAAGAAAACACATTGTATCTACAGTGTTTCCGATAACACTAATCACTCTCCATTGTTTCAGGTCAGATTTGTCCAGTTTGCAATCATATTCTATAAACACATCTCACATTAATTATGCTGCCGATGGAGGTGTTTGTACCTGCTCTGATAAGCCTGGTGAATGAAATGGCTTGCTAATGGATGTGATCGCTCTGTAAGGCCCTGTTTCATTTTAAAAGCTGTCACTGGGTGAAGTAAGTCTAGGTGGGGAGATCGAGTTTAAAATCAGAAGCGTTCTGTCAAAACCTGTAGCCATCTTCACAGTGTGACATCACCTGGATGGAACCTTGTAGTCTCAAGAACTATAATCTTCATCCCTCCTTTTTTCTCTCGTTCTCCTTTCTCTCTCTTTATCCTTTTCTCTCTCCTCCTTTCATCCCTCCTTCCTTTGTCTTTTTCAGATCTTGAGCGGCGTGATCCTGGAGGTGCTGGCCGACGACTTTGGCGAGTGCTTCACCACCGACGTGGCCCGCGCCTGGACCAAGCTGATGGGCGCGCTCTACTGGCACGTGACCGGGGCTTACGCAGAGGTGGGCTGGGTCAAAGTGTCCAGCTCCGCCGTGTGAGCGCTCTGATTGGATATGGGCTCGACCAATGGGAAAAAGGATAGGGGTCTGACTAAATGCGTGGTGGAGGTTGGTGGTGGGGGGTGGGTAGAAAGGAAAAAGTGCGATGTGAGCATAATGGCTAAATCATCTAATTAGAGTTTCTAACTGTGTTCTACTGTTGCTGCCCCAAGACCCTCTGCTTCTAGGCACATGTCTGCTCAGTGTGACAGAAGCATAGTGTGTGTTAACTCTCCAACCCCCCAGGTGTTGTCTGTAGTGCTAAGTGAGTGAGTGTGTATCTATGTACGCCCTCATACAAAAAAAGCTTGTTTTCAGTTCCATGTCAGTCAGTACATGTCCTTATTAATATGCCACGGGACACAACATGTGCATACTTACATACACACATACACATATGCTCACAAACAGACATACACACACATACACACATGCGCACATGTACACATACACACATACACACACACATACACACACATACACATATTCACACACACACACAGATACACTTTTGCTGCATATGATGGGGTCCAAAAGCCTAATTTATGTCCTCACCTTCAGAAAACTGCACACAAGCATGAGGAAGCACACGTGCATAAACACGTGTGCACACAGCAAAAATGCTGCCATCGGAAAGGATTATAATGCGACACCATCCCTTCCACACAGTCTAAACTGAATTAGTATTATCCCTTCCACACAGTCTAAACTGAATTAGTATTATCTGAGTATTTTGATTACATTTAATGAATAATGATAAAGGCCTATTAGAAATCATCCACTTGTATACCCACTCCACTCTTCTCAAAATGGAGCTAATTGCCGTAGTCCTCCCACAGCTGTTCTCAGCATCAGGCTGCCCCCTCCCGACTCTGGCCACTCTGACTTGGCTCTGTGGATCGGTGGAGGCTCCCCCCGGCAGGGCCGGCATCTGGCATGGGGCGGAGGTCACAGGGCCAGCCTCTGGTTCCGCTGTCCTCCGTCTCCCCCCTGTCATTTCAGTCTAATGATGGAGGTAATGGATCCCCGATGGCTGATGGCACCAACACCGGCACCACCCCACCCCCCACCCACCAAGACGACTTCCTTTCCAGGAAATGGAGAGAGAGAGAGGCAGAGAGGAAATATTTAGACTCTGCCTCAATCCAGTAGGCTAATAACACTAGTCTAACACACACACACACGCACACACACGCACACGCACACGCACACGCACACGCACACGCACACGCACACACACACGCACACACACACGCCTAAGTAGTCACAGCGAGGTGAGCAATAACAATACTCTTAAGACTGAGTTTTTGACTGTTGTTTATAATTCAGATCCCCCCCCAAACACACACACACACACACACACTTCTCCCTCCATTTTGACGTCAGCACTCTGGCATGAGCTCCAGGCTCTTTGAGGACCAGGTCCCTCCCTCGATCCCTCACTCTATTAATGCAGCTTTTTGTAGCAGTCGGCAGGCAAATGTTTGTATCTGAGAGGACCACTCTTGGCAGTTTGTTTAATAAACACTGCCGTGTGCCATCTGCAACTCACATAATGGCGACGTACTGTTTTCCTCTTCCTCCTCCTCCTCGTCCTCCTCTTCCTCCTCCTCCTCCTCCTCCTCGTCCTTATCAGTCGACACTCATCTTTTCCTTCCTTCATTCTTCTTCTCCTCCTCCCATCTTCCTTTCCTCGCCCTCGCTCCCTCCCTCGCTCGCTGTCCCTGCTTGACAGCTGTGTCCATTAGAGTGTTGCCCCTGCCCACCCACTGACAGCCTCACACACCTCTCTCAGCGAAAGCCATCAGCCGGTCAACCTGCCGCTCTCGGCAGAACCAGGAGACTTTGGTCACTTCAGAGGAGCGGAGACGACAGAAATGAGAATATCGACGCAGAACAAATTGACTCACAAAACACAATTGATTGACAAATACAAAAAAATTAAGTGATTTGAGTGACCGCTACTGACTTCTGAATTAACTTAATTCTCACCTGACAGACATGCTTAAAGTGATCGCCTCAGCAGTAGACTCTATGACTGAGTTGATTTCCCTTCTCTTGCCATTAGCTTAGAAGGACACAATAGGATCTAGCAGTCTTGTAGGAATACTAGCGATGACTGGTACATGTATGATGGCTACTGACAGACTGCACTCACTGGAATAGCTATCAAGTAGTGCACGCCTGACCTATCACATACACACACATGTACATGCAACACACGATTCAACACAGAAATGTGGATCATTGACATGGCACAGACTGTCGGTGGGCTTTTAAGATGTACATTTTCCTTCTAACAGCCTTATGTGCCAGTACTGTTGTGAATCTTTTTCTTTCTATCTTTCTCTTTCGTCCATTTAAAGCTTGGACTTTATATTTTTCTAAGTATAAGAACAGAAACGTTATCTGTACATGTCTTTGAATATAATTGTATATGATTCTCATTACACTGTTGCTTGGGAACCAAGGTGGTATATGTGCTGTTTTAGTATGTTTGCACAGCCTAACCTTTGCAAACTGGTGATGGATTATTAATTATAATTATCAATAAACAGATTACCTAAAGTAATTTCATGATCTCCCAGCTTCTTGTGTTCTAGTCCTGTTTACCAAAATCTATAAACTCCACATTCCATACAGATTCTGCATTTTTACACCCTTGTAGTATTGTGATGATTTATTTTTGTGACTTATTTTATGCTTGCTAATTTTTATACACATTATGCAAGTCACACATGCACATATATAATCATATATAATACGTTTTATAGCTTTGCTAACACATTCCAACACTTACATCACGTCTTATATTTACGCACACACACACACACACACACACACACACACACACACACACACACACACACATACACATACACACTCACACTACGCTGATCTCCTCCATGTGATGCGGTAGAAAGTGTGCGGTCTCACCTGCACCCGTCTGCCTGTGTTTCTGACTCAGCAGATGAAGAGAGGATTTAGCTGGGCCTCTATTAATAGAGCACCACCACTAACCATACTAAGCAACATTGGAGTAACTAGCCAGCCCAGGAACTAGCATCTTACTAGTGCGCTTCCAATATAGGTTACCGTCTTACGTTATGCCTCATTATGTCTATGGTAACCTGATCACCTTGGCATATTATACAACATTGTTACATTAATCCACACAAGTACACTGGGACTGGGTTGTTATATTAAACATGCTAAACCAGGCTGTTTAATAATGGGAGACCATAAATAGCACAAACTAGGCTAAGCCTGGCATCCTTCCATCTACTTCATGCAAATGACACGGGAGGCATGCACAAGGATAGTGTAATGCCTCAACATTGTATTATAAGGTCTGAGATCACCAAATGATTAGCATTAGGTGTTTGGACATGCAAAGGGCAAGGAAGTCAAGGGAAACCAGGAAGGAATGTCCTCCTGAATGCCACCTCTCTTGCTGGACCATTTAAAATGACAGGTATGCTTTGACAATCAACAGACCACTGCCTGTCAAGGCTATGAGGAAAGGAAATGTGGCTGTGTGTAATGGAACAGAGCAGGCAAGCCCAGAATACCACCACCTTCCCTATTACCTGCAGAAATTCCTGTCATGGCTATACTAATGAGATGGACTGGACTGGCGTCCGATTCTCACGCCATACAGAAACACAGGCAAATATGCACTGTGGATGCCAGTGATGGCTCTTCATACTCTTCTGCATTGCAGCCCTGCTTCAAGCAAGAGGCTTGAAATGTCCATATGGATAACTGAAGCAAATGTCCCCATGGCAGCATAGCCATGCGAAATTCTGAAGAAAAAAAAAAAACATTCACTTGGTTTTGATACATGGAAAACCAAGCAATGTCAATAATGTGTTGAAGGAAAGTTCATAAAAGTTTTTCACTTAGATGACAGAAAAACGACATGGACGTGATGCCATGCTACTTCCACAGCAGGCGGGATTAGCAGAGAGCCCCCTGCTGTGTTATTTGTTGTTGTGGCCATGGCAGACTAACCCCACCCTTCCCCCTCACATTCACCTCCACTTCACAGTCATCTACCTTAATCTGGGCTAATCTAAGCCTCTAGGCTCACATGGACAGGGGTAGCAGAGGCAGCAGAGAGGTGGCTCGACAGGAATAGCCACAAAACGCTAACTTGGCTAACACAGCTCCAGCGTGGAGGGTCGGGGGCATGGACCTCCTTGGGTGGTGAAGCTCTCCAACGGCCTGGATCGGCTGGCGGGGGTGGACCGAAGACCATGTGCACCACTATGATGGTCCTCACCACAATGGCCCTCCTCATACGAAGGCACTTCAACAACAAAGTCAGGCCGTGAGTAAATAGTTAGGCCTGCCGCAGGCAGCGATGCTAATTTTCACTCAAGCTAAGCCAGAGTGCTACCATCCTCTGAGGTGGACAGCAGGTGTTTGTTTTATTACCTTATCTAACGTGCATGTCTGCTGTTGAATCTACTGTCCTGATGGTATATTTTCAGTAGCCATACATTATATGCATAATGTAATAAACATTATATGTTTAATATAAACTTGCTGCCTCTGCCTTTTCACATTTTCCAGTTGGCAGAAGTTCATGGAATGTATTTAATTTTATTTGCCTGATTACACCCACAAAGTGCAAATCTGTGTGAATATGTGAGTGTGCAGGATCTGCTGTCCTGACTAATGGAAAGGAACATGATAGTGGTTAAGAGTCGGAGTGTATTTTGACAAAGCATCCTCTTGATTACTGTAACCATGCAAAACCGTGCAAACTAGAGATAAAAATGAGTTACAGGTTTGTGAATTCCTAGTGATTTCTTGCCAAGACAGCTCCTCAGTGGGAGGAACACAGCACTGCATGGGGTTGGATTATCAAACAGGATATTCAGTCGAATGTCACCAGTGGCTCTGTCTTGCCTGGGAGCTATTGACGAATCCGCAGTTCTATCATGTATAATTAGGATAATGCCTGCAGCAACTGCCTGGCCCAGAGATGCACAGCTCTTCCATGCTTCCTGTACGATTTGTGCACGTCTCTAAATGCCAGCGTCTCTCCATATTGCTGAATGCTACACGGGACTCAAGATCCAGCTGCGTTAGTATGGAAATCCAATGCTCTTTGATAATGGCAAACTCCCCTCCAGTCATTTGGATGTAATTAGCATTGAGGGAAAAGGGTGATTTAGCATTATGGTGAGACATGCAGCTGAATGTTGAAGAGGCATTTTCAGTTGGGGTGCAATCAACAGCACCTTTGGTCCTTATTTAAGTACCGGTGTACTGTTCTGGACACACACACACACACACGTGCAGCTAAATGAAGGGCACCCTTCATGTTTGCGTGGTCGGTGGCAGTGGTTAGCTTTTGGGTTTTCGTCAGTAAACAGTGGAAGAGCAGTGCGGCCAGAGGGCAGCCTGTGTTTGTGGCGATATTTTGGGAATGCAACAACAGCCCTTTGAGGGATTAGCCATGAGAGACTGACTGGACAGGTAACGATGCGACTTACATGCCAAAACAACCTGCACCTCTCCCTCCCTCCCTCCCCCCACCCCCATTCCCCCGCTGTTTAAGCTTGGCCTCTGAACATGTTTGCAGAAGAGGATGCTGGGTGGAACACACACTGTGTCTCAAAGCCTTTGATGGTTGATGAGAGTGAAACTCAAAGCACAGCCGTTATGTCTCTCGTTTGAATCACAAAAGTATCGTTCATCAATTTGCCTTCTGCTTCCATGCTGGTATTACTGTCTTGAAATGAGTATGTTGTGTGTGTTTCAGATTTATGTTTCAGCAAACTTTGTGAGGGCAAAAATGTTGCATGCACACAATCCTTTAAGCCAAGTAAACACCATTGGAGTCCAAAAATCTCTCATTGCAGGAAAGTCTGCTGATTTTGCCAGGGCCGGTTCTGAAACAGAGAGGCATATGTGTTTCAGAGCCGAAAGACTGTCGGATGGAAGATGAATTTCTGCAATCTGTTGGAAAACGATCCCTCTACAACAGGCCCAGTTACAGCCCTAGGCTATGCTTACAGCAGCCAGCAGATTTATTTTCTCTGGAAGAATCCCCAAAAAAAGATGAATTGAGGATTTTTGAAGACATCTAAGCCAGGAACAGTGGATTTCTTCACAGCAACACATTGTTCAGCTGGCAGTGAGTTTGGCTCCTCAAAGTTGATCAGCTCTGTTATATGTCACCTCTCACAAGTGGAGATGGACGTGTCCTGGTGCTCATTTCAACGCAAGTAAATTACAAACGGGACAAAGCAAACGACAAGAAAATGTGTTTACCAAGAACTGAATAAACAGGGTCAAAGCCAGGCTGTGGGTAGAACAACAACTGAAATAGGGTAATGTTTGCATTATGTAAGCCTTTAGTGGATACTTGACAGAGCAGAGAATCAAGAACTACCCCCCCCCCTCCGACTCAACCACCCACCCACCCCCGCACGCACAAAACAAAAGACAAACATGTCATCGCTTGGATTGTCATCCCCGATGGCGAGGGAGCCACGCGGAGATTACCAGTGCGGACGAGAGCCATTCCACCCAAGCCCCTCGCAGGGTGATCCTGGCCCTCTCAGCTTAACCACTAATGACGTCCATGTCTGTCCATCTAATTCTGTGTCTTTCTCTCTCCTTCTCTTTCTTTCTTTGTTTTTTTCCTCCCTCCCTCTCTCTCCCTCTCTCCCTCCCTCCCTCCATCCCGTCCCCACCAACAGGCAAAACGGTGACCTCAGCGAAAAGGACCCGGCGTACATGCCGAGCAGCCCGTCGTCCGCTACTCAGAAATGACCGTGCCTCGCACATCGCCTGGGGGGGCAACAGCGAAGGGAAGGTAGGGGCAAGTACGAGAAGAATATGGGATATACCAAACGCTGCTTTTTTGTTTTGTCGGGACAAACAAACTGAATCATGGGTATTTCCTGTCTCTGTCTTTAAACCCTCTCCCGTTCCCTCAGTCCTAAATCCCCACGCCTTTCTCCCCTCTGTGGCAGGTGACAAGTGAAGGGTGCAGCATTTCTGTTTCCTGTCCGTTTCTGTGGAAAAACAAGCAGCCTATGCTGGGCTAATAACTCTCCTGTCTCCCATCATTCATTTTGTTTCCATGGTGATCCTCCAACATGTAGCCCCCTCCCCACCCACCCACTCCCACCACCTCCACCCTCCACCACCGGGGCACAGTGACTGTGTTAGCCTGTGGCTGGTCTCTAGAAAGCGCTGCCACCACCAAACACGGAGCCCAGGAATTAAGAGCCTAACTGTGTGTGAGTGTGTAGGCATGAGAACCAACCGTATAGCGTTATTGTGGGATCCTGGCTTGAGTCCCACAAGGCACCATAAGTCACCTGGCAAAAAACACACACAGAGGCACACATCAAGTCCCTGACAACCATAAACACGGCTAGGCTTTGTTTACATACATTCTAAACATGTTTGGTCAAAAAGGGACGGATATTTGTGAGTTGTATCCCCCACCCCACCCCACCCCACCCCCACACTGAATCAGACTAGATGTCAAGATTTCAGATATTTCTAATATATTTTCCCTCAGACTCAAATATTCTGAATTGGGTTTAAAAACAGCCATCCTATTTCTGTGCCGGTCGATCTGGAGCCGGGCAGCTGAGCATAACCAGACAAGTACACACAGAGACAGCCACGACGGTAGAGCTGGGTGGTGGTGGTGGTGCTGGTGGTGGTGGTGGGGACATTGAGGCTGAATATAGAGTAGGGGGAGAGAGGTGAGGCTCTGGGTCTCACAAGCCCGTAAAGCAGCTCATTATTTCCCAGCTCAGCTCCAGCAGTTCAAAGAGTGAGCTCCGTCTCCTCTGCCCCACTGTGGCTCAGAATAGCTACATCAGTCAGTCCTCAGTCCTCATGCTCAGTGCGTCTCAATGGAGCCTCTATAGAGTGGACCTCAGAGCAACACATGCTTGTTACTGGGCTCATTGACTGGGTATCTTTTTTTTTTTTTTTGCTGTTATATTCATTTAGTGAACTGTTTCATCCAGACAGACTTCCATGTTGGCCAGTGTTGCTGGCAGAACGGTGGTGGGATCTATTTGGCTGGCTTCATGTTTTTTTGTTTTGTTTTTAAACAGATTGAAGAGTCTCATATTGGGTATGCAACATTCTAAGTGCCATTTGTCACATGCTGCAACACTGTGATGCAGTGTTAAGTGTCTAGTGTTTTTTTGAAGGGAAGATTAATTTTGTACTGACTTGTATAGGTTGTATAGGATATATCATTTCTGAAGCATTTGTTTCTTTTGCTATGGCAGGGGTCGGATTTCTTTGGTTGTATTGCGCTCGATTGAGTTGAAACATCAGTAATGCCTTTTTTCTGACAATCTGATTGGCTCTTTCAAATACAGCACAGAGCTTCAAGATACAGATCCGCCATCTTTCACATTACGGACTCCCTCGTTCATTTCTCCTCAGTCACTTGTTTCCTTCTTTCTGGTGCTGGTACTGGGATCAGCCAACAACCTACACTGTTATCAATGGGCCAAACTAATAGCACTCTTTTTAACAGCAAGGGCCATAAAACATGATGGCTGTGTTTCTTAGAAAAAGCCATACAAGTCGCCGTGGTTGACAGTGTTTGTGAAATGGGCCCATTAGGGTGAGTTGTCTGGTTCATGAGGAGACCGTTGCTGCACCAGCAGTGGGTCCTCTGGCTCGTCTAAAGAGGCTCTGGCTCAATTTCAGTCACCTCTATGAGGTGCACTCAGAGAGAGAGAGTGTCGACTGACCCAAAATGTCCTCCCACAGCAGTGGAGGATTGATGTGAGCTTGTGAGGACTACAGCATGGTGGTTGAGGTTTATGGGGAGGTGGAGATAGGGGTTGCTTTTTTTCCCCAGCAATTTTGCGGTCAGTGAGTCCCAGGACCCTGGAACACCAGGGCAGATGAAACACAGGGGACCTGTAGTCCCACTAAGGACCCTGAACACCAAGGCACATGAAACTCAGTGGACCTGTAGTCCCACTAAGCTGATCAGGAATAGATGCTTTTGGCTCCCAGGGCAGAGGCAATTCCCACCCCCCACCCCCAAATAGAGGACCAGCATAATTGTTTACTGTTTAGAACAGCTGAAGTGTGCCAGGTCCTACAAGTAAGCGCACAGGCTCTTGTGCCCAGGAGCGCTTGATTTCACAATCCATTCATGTGTGCTCTCTCACACACACACATATAGGCACATTGACAGTGTGCACAAGTTTGTACAGATACACACACATAAACATGCAGACACACATGCTTCATCCATACAGGCAAGTACATACATATACAGACACACACACAGACATGTATACACAGAGGGTGTTACCAATGTATCCTTTCTCTTTTGCTGCAGACTTGTCGTATGAAAGCAGTGCACACAAGTTTGTAAAGATGCACAGAAATTCACACACACACACACACACACACACACACATTTCATGTTTCAGCAGTTCAGACTGTCTATATTGTTGCCTTGAATTGTTACACTGATTGAGTAACCAAGGGGATGATAGAGAGAACACGATAAATGTGTTTATTTTCTTTGTGTAGCCGGTATCAACACCATGTAGCGGTCATGTACCGCTACATTTAGTTTGAAACATTTTAGAGTTAAAGAAACATGACCTTCCACTTTGGCATGTGAGCTTGATCTGTGTGACTACAACACACCCAGTGGCCTCTGGCCTCTCCATTAGCAAGGGGCAGATAGCGTAGCACAGTGACCGTCTCATTTACGCCGGTATCTAAGCACCGACTGTTGACCACGGCCTCTTCGGGGTGTCCATGTCACCTATTAGATTACCTTTACAAAGCGCCGCGGCTCAGCACAGGAAACCAAGGGGACGCTGAGCCTCCGGTCAGTCAGTCAGATAGTCAGACGCGGGACAGGGACGCAGCAGGGACGCCGAAGAGGAGCGGAGGGGCGAGAGAGAGATAGAGAGAAAGAGAGAAGGAGAGAAAAGAAGAGAGAGAGAGAAAGAGAGAAAGGAGGGACAGAGAAAGAGAGAAGGAGAGAGAGAAAGAGAGAGGAGAGACAGAGAAAGAGAGGAGAGAAAAGAAGAGAGAAGGAGAAACAGAGAGAGAAAGAGAGGGAGAGAGAGAGATGAGAGACGGGATGAAGGGACAGGAGGTGGTGGAGGCGAGGAGGCTGGAGCGCGCTGGCCTGCCCCCACACTGGAGGGACGTGAGGGACTGGAGTATTGAGAAGAGACAGTGCCATCGGGTAAGACGCTCCCGCTCCCGCTGCACCCATGGGCTACTCAGACACACGCAAAACTCAGACCACTGACCGTGATGGTCAGGAATCCCTGCCTCGTTCACAAACTTGGGATGACAGCCAACACAGAGCAGACATTGTGTCCAGTTGAAATGCGTGTCTAGGGTAGAGCTATGTCATGTAGACTCTCCAATTAACTTTGTGGTAATGTAATAGCATTCAACAGAGAGGGCAGGGGTGGGCTGGGTGAATGAGAATAATGAGTGTCTCACTCCTGGGGTCTGGGGCTGAGGGAACAGTCAGTGATGGTGAATGTTTTACCTCAGCGGAGGAAGGGCTGACCCCCCTACTGTGAATTCCACTAGGTCAGCTATTCTATGTTATAAGTGGAGTTGAAGTGGTTCACTGAATCACTGGTCTACCTTTCAAGATGATTGGTTCTGGTTTGTCATGCATAGCCACACATGATTCCACCTGTCTGATCTGTCTCTCTGTAGGCATGGGTCCATGATGTGCAGAGTCTCCTGAACTCCATGGCTCAACAACTGGTGAGTGATATCTAGTATGAGACACACCATCTCCCTATGTCCGCATTAGACCCTTTAGAGTGGTTGTTCAGTCCAGTATATTCTTTAAACTGACAATGATATATAAAATGATATATAAATGTATTGAAAGAAAACTATGAGATGTCCACTAGACACTGGTTAACTAGTAAACATTTCAGCTGTTTGGATAATAATCAGGCTTATTACAGGCTTGTTACTAGCATAGGTTAAAAACACGGACTCTATTGTTTTATGTTTCTGTTGGACCTTAGAGTTGCAGGATCAAAAATCTATAGTGTTGGGCATCTTAAAAATACTGAATGATCATTTTACAACATGCTGGCAAAACTATACAATATCCATACCGGTGAATGTTTATAATTGGGTGAATGTTTAATTTTGTCTCATTCATGTCAGTTTATATGAACTTTACCTAGGGTAGCTATAAATATATACTCTGATGCTAAATTGGGATCTTACAAGCAACGGCCATCCATTCAAACTAAACAGCAACCCTATCATTCAAAACTGATTCTATCAAAAACTAGTTAAAGAGCACGCTTTGTATTACCAGCATAAGGTCAAATGGAAAACAGAATTATTCACCCGAACGTCAGTCAAATACCAACAGCGTAATTCTATCAGCATCTGGTTCTTGAACCATTGCCAGAAATGCACCCGTATATCTAACTGGAGATCTGAAGCTGTCCCAGTCCTCATTTTTATTCCTAATGTGCTTATTTGCTCTCCACTCTGCTTTGATTTGTACTTCATCATCTACCGCTATCTGTCCTGTTTCTCAGAGCGCTTCTCTGGAGAGGTACCCAAGACCAGAGTACCCTCCTGGCACCCGTCAGCGCTTCTTGCTCTCTCAGAGCAGAGTGCGACTGCCCCCCATATCCACCCATCACCTGCCCCACGGCACCACAACCAATCCGCTGCCCCGAGTCTCCTAATTGGCATCTCAACAAGACGCTTCAGGAATGAGCACTGAAGCATCAGAACCTGTTCTAGGAGTCCACTCGTATTCATGCAGAACTTCAGTTTGTATCTATGTAGAGTCATCCACTATATGCATCAGAGCCCTCTGACTAGTGAGTTGTTCTTCACAGCCTCGTGGCTGGTGGCAGCTGTTTGTGAAAAGTATGGGGACAAAAGAACAGTGGGTACACTGTCTGTGTTTTATGACAAGCAAACGGAATGGAATGCTTGCGATGTGTCTTTTGGCCAGATGAAAGTGTTGTTTAGCAGCTGGTCGTGTTTCATGTTTAGAGGAACTCTCATTTGGTTGTTTTACCAATATGTCAGAATGTAGTCAGTGAGGGCAGTGAGAATGTGTCTGTAAAAGGCTGAATTTGTATGAATATATCTATGGATGTGTTTACAAAAGCAGTGCTCTTACAATGATAATAATGACAATGACAATGTTTTTGTTTAGTGTCACAGATTGTATGACATGGTTCATTTGATCTTAAAATATGTACTCTATCAAAATGTCTACTCTGAATAAAAAATGCGGTCTATATGAAGTAGTGTGGGTTATGTGTTAATGCCTTTCATGCTTTTGAATGTATATTACTTTCAGATGCCCAAATCATAATGTCTGATGAAGTCCCATGGACTAAACTCAGATTTCATCCCCAAGATGTGTTCCAGCAAGCCTAACTATCCTAAAGGACCGCTGACACCGAGAATTATAACTATAAGGATATCATTCTTCATGATATCATGCCGTTATCGTTCTCGGAGTGGCCCTTAATAGTCAACAAAATAAGTCGGCTCTTCAGATGTCTTCACAGTACATCACATGTTGGTGAGGCAGTGGGGTCACTCTGAAACACCATCCACACAGCTAGAGCCTCCCACACAGCTTTTAAGGAACCAAGACATCTACTATTACACTGGGCAGTGTGTGTGAAAGTGTGTGTGTGCGTGCGTGCGTGTGTGTGTGTGTGTGTGTGTGTGTGTGTGCACAGCCTTGTCTGCCATCAGCATATTGTATTCATAATGGCACTGTGAGCCATTCATTCCTAAATACATATAAATGAGGTGAGCCCCTTGGGTCGGCTCCAAAGAGGAAAGCCGGCGGAACCTGGGCTTTATCACGTTGCAGCTCTGGAACTTCTCCGCGGTGCGCAAATGAGATCCAGCCTGTCCACTTCCTGACTGATTAGATAAACAAATTACCAAATCTCGCTTATTTGCCTGTTGATGTTGTTCGGAGCCTGTCGCCTTGGCGAACGGCGCGTAAATCTTGCTGTTGTTGTCGTCGAGGCCGTTCCGCCTGCGCTGTAGGTGACCGTTACTGAAACAGGTGGGGTGGAGGGAAGCGGAGAGATACCGCGCTGCTCTGACGGGAATCACTTTATATCAGATCCACTCGGCCAGTCACTCGGCCAGGAAAAAAAACTCGTCGATTTTCGCTTCCTCGCTCCTCTCACTCTGTTCTGCCTGCCGGCCATCTGGATGGGTAGCCATCACCCCGAAGCCCCTGTTGTCTTCGGGGGGTGGTGTGTGGGTGTGGGTATGGGTGTGTGTGTATGTGTTGTGTGTGTGTACGTGTGTGTGTGTGTGTTGTGCTGTGTGTGTGTATGTGTTGTGTGTGTGTACGTGTGTGTGTGTGTTGTGCTGTGTGTGTGTATGTGTGTGTGTGTGTTGAGCGCGGAGCGCGGCCATTTAATGGGGACTAATAAGCGCAGCCGGCCTGATTGTCAGAGTTCCCCCCGCAGCGCCGTGCCAGCGCGCTTCTGCAATCAGCCAGATAAAGGACTCAAATGTCTCAAGTGGCGCGGCTGCATCCCATCCACCCCTCCACCACACTGCACCCGCCCCCCTCCGCCACACTGCACCCATCCTGCCGCAGCCGCCACCGCCGCTGCCCCTGCTGTCTTCGCCTCGGCGGCTCCAGTAACGCGGCATGAAAGAGCTGTTTTCATCCTGGTGGAGGCGGGGGGGGTGGAGGAGCAGCGGCCTGCCTGCCTGCCTGCCTGCCTGCCTGCCCCAATGCCTGCTAATAGACTCGCCTTTTCCTGCTCTCCACTTCAAGGCCTCCCGATCAGAGGGCTAATTTAATGATGGGGAGAAGCCATGCGCTTTAATGGCAGGTCACAAAGTGGCAGGAGAGAGAGAGAGAGGGAGGAAGGGAGAGAGAGAGAGAGAGGGAGGAAGGGAGAGAGAGAGAGAGAGAGGGAGGAAGGGAGAGAGAGAGAGAGGGAGGAAGGGAGATAGAGCGATGGGGGAGAGACAGGGAAAGATAGGGACTAATAGAGTCTGCAGGGCCAGTCTGTTTGTGCAGGGCTGATAATCACCCATGCCTGAATTTCAACAGGGGATGGATAAAGGGTGGAAAGAGAGGACGACAGAGAAAGAGAGATAGAGAATGAGAGAGAGAATGAGGGAAACACAGAGACCTGGAGATTAGAGGCAGTGTCCTCACAATCCCTTTGTGAGGTTGGCTGCCTCACAAGGTTTTAGGTGTGAGAGGTTGGCAAAAACACATGCCTTTGATGGCATGCCAGTATGGGGAAACAAGCTTCAGTCGTGCAATGTTGTTGGCAACATACATGATCCGTTTACAATTGCTATACTGAACATTTTTGCACATTTTATAATCTACTCACAGTTTCAGCTTTAGATGTATGATTTTCAGTGTTTTGGGTAAAGATTCGGTGTCAGTATTCTCATTCCAGTGTGTGGGTGATAATTTTGGCTACATCCACATTATTCCATCTTCATTTGAATCTGAAACACGTTTGTCACGTTTGCGCCCCTCATCTACACTACTCTGGCATTTTTCTCCTGAAACGGAACGATTTAAAAACACTATCAACGCCGTATTCAGGTAAATCCGCAAACATGTGAAAATGATGATGTAGAAACCCATATTCCCTTCCTAATTGGATCTTGTCAGTCTGATGCGTAGACTGTGGTCTGATGTTTCTTGACCTTTTATTCACTTCGACTTCCACTACTAGCCTACCATTTTTTTGTTACAATATTTTTTAATATTGACAATCTTATGAATGATCAAGTGATTTGTGCAAATGGTCATGTGATATGTGCAAATGGTCATGTGATCTGTGCTTCAGGTGTCCCCCTCTGCCTATGGTTGTTCCTTGAGGACAAGATTCCGGAATTTCTAAATGTGTGTGCAGAGATTGTATATAAAACAGTTTTCCTTTCAATTTGGGTGAAGATTTAGTATTCTCATTTCACTGTTTGGGTTGCTGTAATGTTACCTTTATGTAATGTTAACATAACCAGTGTACTTCTAGTTAGCTACAACCCTCTCTGATAAGACCCTTTCAACAATAAAAACAAAAACAATGCTTGAACGTTCTATTTGGTTCCCAATCTTCTTCCTCTGCATATGGAATGTTAAAACGGAAGCCTTGTGGGGCCAACTAAGGCTGATACAGAAATCGTAACAGGGAAAAGAAAAGCATTTTAATGTGACAAACTGACTGACAGACATAGACTTTTTGGGATGTCCTGCCATGTACAGTAGGTAAGGTGTGGGGCTGTTTCATCAGCATATCGTGAGGTTAGGAGTGGGGCTGTGTGTTTCAGGGCTCCTAAATGCTGGTATCACATGAACGAAATGCCTAAACGATAACGATACAAACCTTTTGGGTTTTGATCTAAAATAGAATTGTCTTCATAACTGTGTTGATGGGCCCTTGGTATTCCCATTTGAGTGTCCGGGTGAAGATCCGGTATTTCCATTTGAGTGTCCGGGTGAAGATTCAGTATTCTCATTTCAGTTTTGCATAGTGCACACCATCTAATCCCATCACACACATTCGAAAAGCAGAAGACCCAGCAGCCACTAGTGACATCAGCTACCAGGACCCTTGGCCTGGATAGGTGCTGCCTCAGCCCAGCCCAGCTCCAGCAGGGATTAGGGCCTGAAGAATTCAATCTCACAGGTAATCCATGAAAGATGAGCAGATAATTAGTGAGCTCACTCGCTGACACAGCAGCCACACAAGCATGCTGTACCATGGTCTCACTCCTGACACCTCTCTCTCTCTCTCTCTTTCTCTCTCTCTCTTCCACTCAGTCTCTCTGTCTTTTGTCCTTCTACATATTTTTCTCTCTCACCCTGTCTCTATCTAATAATCCTTTCGCTCCAGCCTTGGATGTTGACAGAGAACAGAAAATACCACGGGCAATTAGCCTAGGGAGAGAGAAAGAGAGGGAGAGAGAGAGAGAGAGAGAGAAAGCCACTTCAGACACTCGCCATTTCTCCACTTCGGAGGGGGATCAGAGATCAGCCTGGGGTGGAGAGGCATGGAGGAGCTGAAGGTCCTCAGATTGAGAGTGCCGAGACAAAGTGAAAAGATGGAGAGAGAGAGAGAGAGAGAAAAGGGAGAGTGATAGAGAGAAAGTGAGATGGCCATACTAATACCTCCCACACAGGAGTCTAGCACTCAAGGGCACAGAGGAAATCCTCCGACTTCTTCTGCACATAATTGCGCTCTCATTACCATGCGGCGGTACGTACTGCCAGTGCCGCAAGAACAGGGAACAAAGTGCAGCTAAGAGAACTGTCTTTTTGTACACGGAGCTCTAGAGCCGCACAGGCAGCACACGTTCACGCTCGCCTTCAGAATAAAAATTACAATAATACCGTACAAGGCTCATCAAGGGTCATTAGAGCGCATTAAAATGAATGAGCCATTAATTCCCTGTATTCACCAATGCCTCATAAGTAACACAAAACTAATGAGATCATCATGCCTCTGTGGACCCATTTGCAGCCCATTTAAACTTGTGGGGAAGAAGTCTGGGCTTAGAGGTTGTCGGTTTACAGTGACCGTGATGAGATCTGGAAGTCTAAAAGTTAATGCTCTTGCCAAGCTAGAATCACAAGGTCATGATAGGAATACAACTGCAGGTAGATTTAAAAAAGTGTAGTTGTGCTTATGCTTGTGTATGTTTGTGATCAAGATTGTCTTTTTCAGACAATATATAACATTTAGTTGTGCCCTACAACAAGACCTGATACAGAGTTTATATACAGGCCTTGCTGGTGGTACACTGTTGTGCTTGAGACTGTAAGAATGAACTAGATGTACTGTATAGCAGTACAAATTATGACTGGTGCTCAGTCCTGTGTGTCTGTGCAGGTGGATGTGTGTGTGTGTGTGCATGTGTGTCTATGGTTTTATGGTGTTTTAAGCCCCCAACATCATCCTCCAGGCAGCGCTGCATGGAAGGCACTAGGGTTAAGGTTAGGGTTAGGGTTACGGTTAGGTGCCTTGTAGTCAACGGTCGCAGCGCTGCCTTGAAGTCGATGGTGGGGGGCTTAAAACACCATCATGTCTGTGTGTGTGTGTGTGTGTATGTGTGTGTGTGTGTGTGTGTGTGTGTGTGTGTGTTTATATGTGTGTATGTCAGAGAGAGAGAGAGAGAGAGAGAGAGAGAGAGGTGGACATCCCGGTTCCAGAAAGTAAAAGTCCTGCCATATGTTCTTTCTACCTGTGCACTTAACACAGGTGATATCACTAATTATCTGATCTACCTGGCTGCTAATTAGGATGAGCTGGTTTACTAAATGGATGGAGCAAATACTTGGCAGGACTTTTACTTTCTGAACCCTGGATGTCTGGATGGCGATGAATCTTGGCATAACCCCAGATGTCGAGTTAATCATTCACATGAAATTTGGTGCAGTTCTGAACATCTCAGCTGAAGATAGGTAGCCTGGGTGTTCCCATGCTGCCTTGCGCGCGATTTGATTCACGCTGCTAAGGCAGCCTGGAGACCATGGAGCAAATTTTCGCCTGAGATAGGGAACCAATCACAGAACAGGGGGGAAAGCAAGACGATGATGAGCTATGCACAGACGCATTTGATAGACATCCGTGGCACCCAATAAACGGATCTGGGCATTTTTTTTCAAATACGAGAAAATGAACGTTTGGTTCCCAGACCACGTCTCATTGAGAAGTGGTGGCGCTAGCCAGGCTAGAAGATAGGGGCAATTAAAGCAGTTTAATACCCCATTTTCATTTTTCACCGGGGGGGAGTGCAAATTACAAATGACTGGTTATGGGCCAGGTTGATGCGGACCCTTGAGACCATAAAAACATATACATAAAAAACTGCATTTGTTCCCCAGCGCCTAACAAACAGCCTAGGGGCTGTGTTTCGGTGTCCCAGGAATCGTTGACCAAAAATTGAAGTTGATGACAGGGAGAAAAAGAAAAGTTATGACTACCACTAGCGGCGGTCATAATAAAGCGATGCGATGCATCAGTTAATATTGCAGGAGAACTCCTCAACGGTCATTACACCAGCACATCATCTTGTTGTTGTGCATTTCAGAGTTGCCTTGAGTCAAATCCTTAAGTGCGTGTGTGAACTGATCCTGGTGTGCAAATGCATAAAAATGAGTACATTACAAGAGCCAATACATTAAAATGGTTATGAATATGCAATCTGTAGCATTCAAGGTCTTTTTCAGAATCCATTTGCAATATACTGTATGTTTAAACATGCACAATTTTCTAATCTTTAAAGTGAAACGCTTTGACATAAACCCTCTTGACAGAAGGATGCAAATATCACATTTATGTTATTTTATGTGATCCAGGTCATTTGTTTCCCTCTGCTTTTAACCACATGCAGTGCAAGCAGTTCTGAAATATTAGTGCACTGCATTTTGAAGAGCCTGCATCAAATCAAATACTTGTACAATTTACAATTTAAAGAGCGAATTATAGAAAAGCCAGAAATCTCTGGTTTCATGCCTCTGGAAGGGGAGATCTGACTCACCTGACAGTGATGCTTGTTATTCAGTGTCCAAGGTTGCAGTTAGGCTACATGTGTGGTGCCACCGCTGGATGAATAGACTTATTGAGCTGTCTGAGACTGAGAATAATGCAGTAAGTTAATGTTAACACAGTTGACTCACACACTATCTGCAACTGTGTCCTGGGATTACACATAACACACAACCTAACACTGATCACATGGATAAAAAAACCTCCTGCAGAACTGACCTCAGCATGTGGTACTCAATGGCTGTAAATCCAAAAACATGATTTTTTATGTATGCAGACAACATGGTCCTGGTTGCCCACATCAGGAAAATAAACAGTAACACTTTAGTGACAGTATTGACATAAGAGTGATATGACACTGTCATAACACATGAACCCTAACCCTAACCTCTAACCCTAATCCTAAGGGTGCGATTTGTAGGGGGGGATGGTGGGGATTTCTCCCCTCTGGTTTTCCTATCCCTACCTCTGCTAAATTATTTTTATCCCTAGTGGGGACAACATTTATCCCCCTCTGCCCCTCATATTGATTAATGCTACTTCAAATAAGTAAAGCGCTGCAACGTGAGAACAGTCTAGTAGGCTAGCCTACATAATAATCTGACATCAGAAACACACCGTCACCGTCAGCACTCATGCTGCTGACACAGTGGCTGCGTGATATCTTAATTTGGCCTTGATCGTGCAGGACATTTCAGAATGTCGAGTGTGTAATCCATCATAAATGGCTAGTTTCAATGGAAAAGTTAGCTGGACAAATGAAAGAAAACGAGAAGGATTCAGTGAAGCATATCGTCATATTTTAGAACCTTCAAAATTAGAAAACTGATGCAACTGAGATGGAGGACAACTGCACGTAGAGTAGAACGTAGTCCTATTGTCCGAAGGAACTTACATTAAATGAGGAGATATTTGCTGAATGTCACAAAAAGTGTTACAGAAATTGGCTCTCTACCGAAACACCTGTAGTTTGCGGAGGACGAACGAGAAAGCACTCAAAAGCCAGTAGGCTAGGCCTAGTTGACAAATAACTTTCAGAAATAATCTGTACTGCAAAAACGAATGTTGGTGGGTATTTAAACTATCTAGCGGGTGTTTTAACAGCTGCAAGAAATAGAAGCTTCATGGTCTTTATGTTCTGGTTCATACATTTTTTTCATAAAACTTCAAGTTGCCCTATAACTTTACTCTCCAAACTCTTCACTGCACTGTAGCCAATTAACTGACAGTATGATAGTAGGCTATTTATTTTCTGTAGGCTACAATAAACACATTTATTTTTTCAACTTTTGCAATATTACGCACTTGGCTACTGAATGCAAATCAGCAGGAGAGAGAATGCACGTAGCCTACGCAGTGTGTAGCGCAATGTGTAGGCTATTTGGTTACCAACTAACACTGTTAGCCAGTTCACTAACTTAAGACTTCAGTGCCATCATATACAAGGTTTTTTTACACAACAAATACAGAAAGGATGGAGGCAGCAAAATTAGAGGAGTCATTTCAGATGGGGCAAGAACAAGGTGAATTTGTATGCTTGTCAAAACGTAGTCCTACCCTGCATTAGAGGAGCTGATCATCATACCAAGCACACTCGCTGTTTAAAGTCATACACCACGGTAAACTAAAACTAAAATGTTACAAAGGTGGCAAAATTAATATAGGCTATTATTAGCCATGACATTACTATAAGCTATGAATCGTTAAGTTAATTTAATTTTTTTTTTTTTTTTTTTTTTTTTTTTTGGGGGTTACAAACTTATTCAAAATCACCCCCTCTGGTTTTTACACAAATTGCACCCTGATCCTAACCCTAACTCTAACCTTAACCCTAACCCTAATCCTAACCCTAACTTGTTATGACAAAAACCGAATGACACTTAATGACAGAAGTGTTATGTCATAAACATTAAATGACTTGTTTATGACACGTTCATGACAGTGTCATGTCACTCTTATGTCGGTACTGTCAAGTGAAGTGTAATCAAATGAGCTTCTATCTGCACACCAAAAGTAAGTAGACACCCTGATGTCCTGGACAGGACGAAAGCTCTCTGGAGCTCAACACCTCCAAGACCAAAGAGTTGTGTTGTGGGAAGAGGCGGACAACGTTCAGTTTCCTCCATCCAATATCCCCTGCTGAATAGTCAGGCAGTGGAGCAGGTAGAAGCCTTCAAGTACCTGAGCACAAAGATTGGTAGTTTCCTGTTTTTGTCTCAACATACTGACTCAGTGCACAAGAAGGCACAACAACAACAACAACAACAGCAAAATACCTGCTCCTGCTGAGTGAACTCAGAGGCTTCAGTGTCAGGAAGGACACTTGAACCGTTGTCTGCAAATCACTAATTGAATCAATACTTTCAAAATCTCTTCTTGACTTCATCCAAGCAAATCAAAGCTTCCCCGGATCATTAACCGGCGAAAGAACTGGCGAAAACAATTTAAACTTGATTATTTTTACTCCATACACAGTTAAAAGGAAGATTAAACACATAGCATCTACCATCCCCTGCGCCAATCTTTCCAGTTATTACCATCATGTCGTCAATATAAAGCCCCCCTTGCAAAGAAAAAACATTTCCTGTAACTCCTTTATTCCCACTGCCATAAAAACCCTAAATGAACACTAAACACCCCCTTACCTCTAATACTTCTACCACTACATAAGCGCAAGGCCTATATGCACAAAAAAGTATGATTAATATAAGCATTTTATTGCTCTATAGTTCACTTCACTTTAAGAATGCATCATTTTATGTCAGTTGTCTGGTTTGTTATTCTGTGTGTTGAGCCAAGAGAAGGCTAAGATGACTTTCTGTCATATTTTTTACAGTCTATGGTCATGACAGACAATAACGTTTTCTGATTCTGATTCTAGACTAATTTACAGTTCTCATTTTCCAAACTCTATAGCAAAAAACCCATTAGAAGTTTGCAGAGAGTGCCCACTGGTAATTAGCCATCCAAAACACTTAATCAATCCTCATGTAAAATGAACCATTTCAATAACTCTGTCTACAGAAAAGACATTCATCACCATTAGATGTAAAAGCTATCTCTCTAATGCAGCTTATTAGAGGTTCTTTGATGATGGTCATCTAATCAGCTTACAGTGGTTTCACAAGGCCTACTTCACTCACATTATGAAGAATTCCAAGAACCTGATGAGCAGCGCGGGGTTAGAAAGTGTGTCAAATACACTGTTAATACATTTGCCCAAAGTACGGTTACATAATTTAACAAAACAGCACTGCTCTTTGATTAACGGGTAATGTAAATGAATAACAATATTAAGTAAGATATTAGTATTAGATGTTAATGAATGCACAACAAATGTGAATGGTAACAACTTCATTTCACTGCAAATGTCTTCTGTTCGCAGTCTTTGTTGCTGAGGAAAAAAGGGAAGCTCATAGGGAATATCATTAGGACGTTTCAAAAAAAAAAAACTCAAACAGCTTTCTGCACAAATCAGAATCAGGACGCATGGAGCTGGAGCAGTCTGAGGAGATGATACTCATCAGTTCATGCCCACGGGCCAGAGAGGACTCAACTGGGCTGGAGAGAGACTCAGAGCACTGATGATGAAGAGCCATATTAGGTTGTGGAGTATAGCTACATGAATGAGCCCATCACAGCTGAACAGCACATTTTCATTTACCTATCTTCATTTAGCAGACGTTTTTTCCAAAGCGACCTACGTGTTAATTCTGTTACAAGGCCATTGTCACATTGTCCCCAGAGAGACTCAGGGGTTTCAGTACCTCGCTCCAGGACAAAGCGGTGGAAGACGAGAAGTGAACCCCTAGCCAGTGTTTTCTGGCTACTGCATGCTTCCCCAGTACGCTACCACTGCCACACCGCATCGCATCGAAGATGAGAGATGTTTTCTCAGATCACCTGAAGTTAAGATAAAAAAAAATTGCTTGTAGTTACAGTTTTGTTGGGTTTTGAGTGTCTGAAGACTAAAGTTGCCGTGTGTTGTTCTCCTGTTTTGGCCTGAGGTAAAAAAAGGGACTTTTCATGTCAAGTTTTATCTGAGCTGATAGAGGTTAAGAAATAAACAAAAGTGGTGCATGTAAATAAACAAAATCTGTCTGAACGTGGTGACAGGACTTCCCCAGTTGGAGTGAGGAAGCCCCGCTCTTGGATTGAGATCATGGGTGAGTCATCGCCTCGGAGAGGACCCGAGCAGAGCGAGTCAGACCTAGGGAAGACGTGTGTGTCTGTGTGTGTGTGTGTGTGTGTGTGTGTGTGTGTGTGTGTGTGTGTGTGTGTGTCTGTGTCTGTGTGTGTGTGTGTGTGTCTGTGTGTGTGTGTGTGTGTGTGTGTGTGTGTGTGTGTCTGTGTCTGTGTGTGTGTGTGTGTCTGTGTGTGTGTGTGTGTCTGTGTCTGTGTCTGTGTCTGTGTCTGTGTGTGTGTGTGTGTGTGTGTGTGTGTGTGTGTGTGTGTGTGTGTGTGTGTGTGTGTGCATGCTGACAGTCTCTGACGTGGAGACTTCAACAGGGTGTGTTGAACTCAGACGTGTGTGTGTGGGGAGGGGGGGAGTCTGTGCTATCAAGCATGCTTATAAGTCTGAACCAGCAGACTGATTGCCTCCATGGCCTAAAAAAAACACAAAACAGAATATTCATGATCCTATCCTAATCCTATCAAAAATATGTTTTCACAAAGTAAGGCTGTCAATCATGTTAATGTTAAATGTTGAGGTAAATATGACAGACCATGTAATGAACTGGAAGAAATTACACTCTCAGGAGGTTATTACAGACAGGGTCAAAGGTTATATCCATAACTCAGGAATTAGCATTAGCACATACTCAGCTAGTAATGGAATCTAGTACTGATTTTAGTACAGAGAGGTATGGTGTTACAAACTTAATACTTCCTTAATAAGCAAACTGATTTCAGACTTCATCATGTGCTTCTCAACAGCATTTGTATGCATGAGTGCAAAGCTTTTGATGAAAGGGGCATATTTGAATGCAGTGAAAAGTTCATCAGGTGAATTTGATGCCACGTTCTAAGCTATTCCTCACAATTCAACTTTGCCTCTTGAGAATTCCACTTGAGGTGCTACACATCTGTCAATCACATTCCCCTGAAATACTCACCAGTCAGGAGGGGTCAGGTTGTGCTCAATAGCATAAATTACCTCAGTCTGCCTCTGGAGGAGGTCTTCAAAAACAAAACAAAAGAAAGAAAAAAAAGAGACTGCTCTCAATATGCGGCTGGAAACGGCAGCTGTCGAGCATGATGGTAATGTGGGGTTGTGCGCCTTGGCCCTCTATCCACTTCAAGATGCTGCCACGCAGTCGAGCCATCCTCTCATAGCGATGATTGCTGTCAGCCGTGCTTATCTGAGAAGGCCAGAGAGAGGGAAAAAAGAGGAGTGTGCAGAAGGAGACGAACGAATGCATGTAATGTGCTGGAAGAGAGAAAGCAAGCCGAGACGCGGTGGACCGTTCGGAGAGTCAGACTGGGGCAAAAGGCGGAGGCGGCAGTTAGCGCTTAACGCTAACTCTCTTGCAACACATACCCAGCAAGAGGCGTAATATTTCTGCTAACCTCTTCTGCCAAAGTGCGCATTGGAGTCGTTACTTAGACCAGGCTGAAGCGAGGGCATTCCAGCGGATGCTAATTCAATCAGTCTACGCTCCAATGAGTCTCATCAATGGATGGCGATGACTTCAGTCCAGCATTCCCCTTCATTTCCAAGACGACATGTAAATCAAATAAGCACTTCGACATTTTCCCTGTCTGTTAGCATTCGGTGACTGAGGAGTCTGGTCGAAGGCGGGCTGTAATTATGCATTTGGCTTGCAGACCACATCGACTTCATCAGGAATGCATGAATGGAGCCCTGAATATGCCAATCAGCCTCTGGAGCCTGAAGCTCTGAACCCTTAAGACTCTTCACTTACCTCATATATTCAAATTGCTATTAGTAGGCCTATCTCCCTCTCGGTATAGCAAGGTCCCAGGGGAAGTGTTAGACCCAGGAGTATGTCAAAGAAGGCTCCCTCCAGGCACTTCATTAAGGCACCTGATAAGGTTGCCTACCACACTCTGCAGATTCAACTACCTGTGTTCGAAGCCTCTTCATCCTCGGCTTGGGGTTGGATTAGGGTTGGATTTCTTGCTCAGTCAGAATGTGAACTCAGCACCTTCCAGCGAATGTCTCAGGCCCTTGTGCCACTGGCTCCCATACAAGTTATCAATCTGCAATTATGGTTAGAATCAGGGTCAAGTTGTGCTTGCCAGCATCCAGCAAAATACTGTATTTGTTGTGGCCTGTTATGTTGTGAGCATCAAATTATATTGCTGCCAGCGAGGCTCAAGAGGTTTGGGTTTGCTCATTAGTTGTGGAAGAACGGCCAGTTGAAATAACCATGAGCTCATTTTTGGTTGCAGGCTGACCTGCTACTGAACTATTACATATTTGCAACATCTGCTGACCAAACACAGTCCAATGAAAAGATACCACATGACAATGAAAACACTGAAGTTTTCTGTTAAGCTAATCACAGAGCAACAACATGCTACACTTTGCAGTCAAAAACAAATACCAAATGGTTGCTCACGCACTGGCTCGGCAAATCAATACATCAATACCCCTCTGTGAGTGACACACCTTCATGAATTGAAAACAAACCCGTTTTTGAAACCAGACCAATCTTCTCGACTGATTTTTTTTATATTCGATTTAAATTATTAAATTATTATCAATTTATATTATTTTGTGTGGCAATTTCTGCACCACCGCAGCCTACCTTTGTTATTAATGTGTAACTGACACCTCTGGATCGAGACCATCGTCATAGAAATTCAAATGTGGCTGAAAACACCCTCTCTAAATGCAAGGTCTTGTTTGTGTTTTAAGCGAATTTTCACATAAATCAGACGGAACACAGTGTTTTTTTTATGGACAACAGGGCCTGAATGAGAATGAGATTATTTAGTCTCCCCATAGACACAGGTGTGCTCAGGGAGTAATTATTTCTGATTACATGGTTTACATCACACACCTTCAAACAATGCTCAGGGCATTTGCAACAATAGGTGTGACTGCTCTCTCTCTCTCTCTCTCTCTCTCTCTCTCTCTCCCTGTCTTTCTCTCTCTCTCACTTTCACTCTCTCTCCCTGTCTTTCTCACTCTCTCTCTCACTTTTTCTCTCCCAGTCTTTCTATCTCTCTCTCTCTCTCTCTCTAGCTCTCTCTCTCTATGTGTGTGTGTGTATATGTATGTATGTGTTTGTATTTTTAGAGTGTGTGTATTTTTCAGTGTTTTGAGTGTCTGTGTGTGTGGTTAGTGCTTGTGTCAGTGAGATGGCATTAGCAGTGAGAAAAAAGTAAGGATGAATACATGACTATAGTTTATGTTGCTCAACAAATGAGTGAAGCTATGGCTCATACCCCATCAGAAGCGTTGTCTTTGTCACATTGATAATGCACAGAGGGGAATTGAAAATAAAACACAGCTCAAAGACTATCCAATTCATTTACACAATTTTCCACATATTTGTGAATAGTGAGAATTGAGAGTTCAGCACTGATCTTAGCACAAGCTCTTAGATTTGTTGTTCTTCAAGGCCAGTAAACAGCAGCACTGCTGGTCTCAACCACCTGCCAAAGCAAAGAAAACCTTAAGGTTCATACCAGCAGCACTTGTTGTGACATAAAGTGTTTACCTCTGAAATCTCACTCACAATACTTTAAGTCCAACATCGCCACCTGCCTATGATAGGTGGATACTACATCTCTGAAAAAAAATGCTTTCATATGCAATAGGCTACATACAGAATATTTATTGTGTTTCAGTGCTCCTGTAACACTTCTCATATGGTTTTGAATCAAGTAGAGATTCTAGTCGAAGCACCTTTATCAAAGAATAACACAACAGGGGGCCACACCCGTTTAAACTGAGGGGCCGCTAAACAAAATCCTCCATGCATATACAGACATATTTCTGTTTATATTCTCCAGGATTTCTCCAGGATCCCAACCCACCCACCCCCCACCCCCCTAACACAACCACAAAAAAAAGAAATCCGCTTAGTCCGCTCAGGGGGGTCATATCGGGTCTTTTGGATGTATTTCAAGGCATCATTACCTCCAGTAGGTGGTGCTATTTCTCATAAACAGAGGATATCCGTTTCTCCACTACAGATCATCCTGTGTTTACATTTCTGTTCTCAGACATATCATTTCAAAGCTGTAGGTCAGCAGCTGGTAAAAAGGGACTTTCTCTCCCTCAACATGATAAACATCTATAGTCATTATCATCACCACTGTCATCATGGCCATTATTGTCAAGTGCCTTTCTCTTTAAGTCCTTCGAATATACCGGACCCACTCACTGTTCCTTTAAACATCCTCTAAATGGCAGCGTAGTTGTATGCTTCTCTGGTTTCTGCTTTGCTGCACCCTCAGACGGTTTGATCAATGGTGTGGCCCGTGCATTATCCATTATATCTCCCCCACTTTACTCCCTGTCCCAGGAGTGAAATGGAGGTTTAATGCACAGTAACCATTATGCGCCAAATTACAGAGCAGCCGTCAGCCTACACACAACCACTGCTCCAGCCTCAGTGCTCTCCCTCTCACACAGATTAGGCCTACAACCTCTCACTCTCTCTTCTCACTGCTACACTCTTTTATCACTCTCTCTCTCTCTCTCTCCCTCACACTGTTACACTCTTTTATCACTCTCTCTCTCTCTCTCTCTCCCTCTCAAACACAGATTAGGCCTACAACCTCTTACTCTCTCTTCTCACTGTTACACTCTTTTATCACTCTCTCTCTCTCTCTCCCTCTCAAACACAGATTAGGCCTACAACCTCTCACTCTCTTCTCACTGTTACACTCTTTTATCACTCTCTCTCTCTCTCCCTCACAAACACAGATTAGGCCTACAACCTCTCACTCTCTCTTCTCACTGTTACACTCTTTTATCACTCTCTCTCTCTCTCTCTCCCTCTCAAACACAGATTAGGCCTACAACCTCTCACTCTCTCTTCTCACTGCTACACTCTTTTATCACTCTCTCTCTCTCTCTCTCTCTCTCTTCACAGCCAGCATATTTCCTCTTCCCTGATAGACAATCTGATTGAACTGTGTGTTTTTTTTACCATCCAATTACACCCCTGCCCCCAGGCAAAGACTGATGAGTAGGCTACATTTTTGCTCAAATTTGAAACTATGTTAGGGGTGACTCTTCTGAAACTCAATTAGTCCTTGCTTATCAGAGTGAGGGTTTTTTGTTCTCCCTCCCAAAAAGTAGGTGGGGATGTTTTGATGAGTGATGAGAGTGGCTCCGTCATTAGAGTTTGATGTTGTCTGTCTCGCTGGAATGCCTTTGGGAACGGCAGGCGAAATGAGATTTCTGATGCCAGACCCACTTAAAGAGCCCTTCTAATCACCCGGCTTTGATGCGGGAGACATGTCGTCAGGCTGCACATTTGGACTACAGTGCATGTGTGTGTGTGTGTGTGTGTGTGTGTGTGTGTGTGTGTGTGTGTGTGTGTGTGTGTGTGTGAGAGAGAGAGAGAGAGAGAGATAGTGTGTGTGTGTGACGCTGCTCAGGGCGTAAATGGAGTGTCATATCTTCGCATCAGAGTCCAAAGGGACTCGCTCTGCATATGTATTTTGAGGAGGAAAAGGACACATCTTAATAGGTCTCCATTTCCTTATTCAGAGTCCTGTCATTTCCTTCCTGAGATGCGTGGAGCTGTGGAGCTAAACTCTCCAAGTCTTCAAGACATAGTAGGAGTGGCCACACAGATAAAGACAAAATGCCAGACTCTCTCTCATCGTCATCTTCTCTTGTCTTCTCCTCGCTCCCTTTCTCTCTCCCTTTCTCTCTCCCTTTCTCTCTCCCTTTCTCTCTCCCTTTCTCTCTCACACTCATCTCAATCGGTCTGTCTATCCCAACCGCTGTCTCTGCCACACTGAATGCTCCTCTGTCCCGTCCTGTCAAGCTCATGCGGGTTTGAAATGTAGGCCTATAGATGTAAAATAAAAACAAAATATAAATAAAATATTTCTACAGTGTTCTCTCTATGTCTCTTCGGGCTGTTCAGTGGTTGACAAATGCACTTGCATACCTTCTAAATCAATACATGGGTAACTTTTGACAGCTAACGCTTAAAACCAATGGGACTTGAGACTTTTGTTCTGTGTGGCACAAATAAATGACATTGATGTAGTAGTTCCCATATTTTATAGCACAAGTCAAATGCCCCTACTTTACCCAAAATATTGCAAATGCAATACCTTATATCACCAGATGAGGGTTCCCCAGCCCTGTCATATTGCTTTGACAAAACAATGCACAATGACATACTGTAATGTCTGTTAGGGATCAGTGATCATTTCAACATGACACATTCCATTCCTCACAGGCCATTACTAACACACCAAATTCCCAAGCCATTACAAAAACACTGATATATGACAAAAACACAATTTTTTATGATTTATTTTTTTGCTGATTAGATTTCCCGTGCGTGAGTCTCACACAACTCCAGTGCTTCCTCGGTGCCAGATATAGCCGAGTGGAGTGGAGTGGCAGGCTGTGGCATATTTATGAGGTAGTACTAGCATGTGATTGTGGAGCTTGCTCTGGGAGCAAAATATCTCCTGAGTGATAATTAAGTGGTTTGGCTGAGGGACGCGGCAGTGCCATGACGACCCAGAGGAACTGGAACCATTTCACTAATCATGGTTTTTCTGGTTACCACATACTGGTCTGGGTGCTCTTGTGACAGCAAATGTATTTTGCATTTGGGTTTTTCACATGCAACATGAGCCTCTAGGTTGCACCTGCCTACTTAAGCCTAGGGTTACGTTACCAACTAATGCTTTTATCCCACTAGACAGAGATGGAAGACTGTACTGTAGTCTGGGTCTTAAAAGCATGTCTTACAAGTTGCTTGCGAAAACCGTAGTGGAACATTCTGTTGGGCTCTTAGTAATTTCATGTTTTTCCATGTTTTTCTGAGGAAAACAGTCATAAGTTACTATAATGAGCTAGCATTTTAGTGCATCATTTCAGGACCATTACCAGAGGTGGATCAAGTACACAATTTCTTTACTTAAGTGAAAGTCTAGATACACCTTGTCAAATATTACTCCAAACACAAGTGAAAGTTGCTTAGTCAGGTTTTTACTTAAGTTAAAGTACAAAAGTACTTGCTTTTAAAATACTTAAGTATTCAGAAGTACAAGTGTTTTGTCATTTCTGTATTCATGTACAGTATTGTAATGTAATGTTTATTTGGTCATTACAGTAATAGGGTTTACATCATTTGGTCACTTATAGGAGTTACATCCAACAAAAAACATTGTATCTATATCATAACCTTGCAACTGTTTAACTAATGGTCTAATCTGATTCAATGATCTATGCTAGACAGGAGCTAAAAGTGGTATGATGGTCTGGTCTGGCCAGACTCGGAGAATGGCTGGATGAACTGGAGTTTAACTCGAGGGAAGGTGGAAAATGAGCGTATTTCCCCAAATATCTCTTTAACACCAGACCACTTTTCAAGTTTCAATTACAAACAGGTTTGTTCTCCCATGGCTACATGGAGGATGTTCCGATGAAGAATCTATTACAAACAGGTGTGTGTAGTTCTCCCAGGCTACATGGAGAATGTTCTGATTAATAATATGGTCATCATCATTACCACAGCCAATTCAGCCAAGTTCAAATTGGGCTATTGAAAACAAAAATGAACTTCAAGATGGTCAATCGCATTATTGCATTCAAAGACTCAAATGTGGTTAAAAGTGACGAATACTTCATGCCCATATTTCAAATGTAGTGGAGTCAAAAGTACAGTATTTGTCTTTCAAATGTAGTGGAGTAAAAGTCACACATTTCAAAAAATATTAATACTCAAGCAAAGTGCAGACACTCAAAAATCATACTTAACTACGGTAATCAAGTAAATGTGCTTAGTGACTGTCCACCCCTGCCCATATCCTATTGATTAAGGATGAAATTCCAAATTAGTTGCACTCTGCTAAAAATACAAGACAGTTTTACAGAAAAAAAATGCACTGCATGGTTTTGAAGGACATTTTAATGGTTTCTGTTTGTCTCTATAGGAAATTGCCATTTCATACCAGGTGGATAAAGTAAAAATGTCAACCAATAACTCAAATCTATACCAATACAGATAAGCCTGTGTGATGGAGGGTTATACAAACCAATTTAGCTTAACAGGAATGTGTCCAAAACACATAGCTTGCTATTGTATTGGTGCCATTTGTTGTGAACAAGTCTTTGTATTGAAGATAAACATGTCTTTGACACCCTACACTCCAAGGGCAGGGTGTGGGCAGAAACCATATCAGGACAAATCTTCAGGGCAAACTCAGTAGTTCAGCTGTTCCAGAAAGGAGAATAAGGTCAGAGGTTTTACCCTGCTGACTGTCCTAAGGCCGTTCAGGATAAAACAGACCGAAACTACACCGCATAGCCTTAGGCATTTTACTATTCTACAATCCAAAACTGCAATTGTGACACACATTGGCCATGTATAAAAGATGAAAGCTGTTAACACAAGTAGTTATAAAAATGCATGTGTTAAATTAAATATGGCCAATATAGGGACTTTTACTATTTCCGTTTCTCTAAGAAGATTTATATAGCAGTTTTACGCAACCACCGAGTCTCCCCTGAACCAGATGGAGCCCACTGTGGAGTAACAGTGGCGCACGAGGATATTACGTGATGCCCAATTCTCTTGAGACCTCACTTCTCTGATTCAAGTGTGTGTAATTACTTCCGCTGAGTCTGTGGATATTCATCACAAGATGAAAGTGTTTATTCTTCTAAAACGACGCTAGCAAACTAAAATAGTAAAAAGTAAAACAAAAAAAGAGTTGAGGGGCCTAGCCTGTGTGATGTAATGCGTTCTCCACAGACGCTACTACAGTAAATATATCGAGCCAATTTTCTCTTATTTATTTTGGTAATTTTCCATACTAACTGACATGACAATTATCCTCTTTCCTCTTTCTACAACCATTTCACCAAGTTGCCCTGGAGATAAAGACAATAGGCTACTGCCGCGGCTTTACCAATTTCCGTCACTAGGGAGAGACGTGGCACGTCCTTCCCTTAGGTTTCAAAACAGTCCAGCGCGGAACTCCGGTTTCTGCCGCAGTTGAAAGTGTCAGACAGACAGACGCAGTCTGTTCCTCGCTAGTTCGCCTACCTACACAGCCTGTGTATGTGTGTGTGCCGCTCAAACATCCGCAAGCCGGGCTGCGGATCGCGCCCGGTCTCCGACCTCCAGAGAGGATGGATGAAAAGAGAGACGAACCGAACCTGTCCTATCGCAACGGCATTAGTCAGATCCAGTTGTATGGAGAATTCACGACCAAGGCCAGCCGAAAGGTCAGGTATGCAGTGAGCCTTACAGAGAGGGATCTTACTGTCCAAAAGATCACCTCGGCACCTGCAGGACGGAGCAAGGTGGTCTTCAACTTGCGGGACTGTGTTGGATGTCGGGCGTTTAAACCAGATGATAACACTGATGTGGGAGCGTATTTTTCTGCCTACTTTTACCCGTTTAAGAAGCGCTGGATGAGCTCTGGGGTAGCACGACAACGGACAGAACAGTGCTTTCGGGTCGCGTCGGGCTTGGACCCTCACTTGAACCTGGAGGAGGCTCAGCGATGGGCTCGAGCCATCAGTGAAGGGTCCGCGCATCAACGGCCTCAGCGAAATGGTGAGAAAGTAAACCTCGTCTCATTCTATTAGCCTAGTTTTTTGGACCCACATATACAACTGAGAGTTAATACATTATAGTCATGGCTAATTCATGATAACCTTTCCATGTTTCAGTAACAAATGAAAAACTAATTGGAAAGTCAATACAGAGAGTTACATTTGGAGATAGAATGACATTATACGGGCTTAAGTGTCTATCTCAGAAGAGACTAAATGACTCACACAAAGGTGAAAAAGAGTTTGCAGCAACATATTTGATCGTCTAGAAGAGACAAGAAAACTGCAGTCTTTTCCGTCTTGCGTGTAGCGTGAAAGCGCACCATGTTGCGCATGACTGAACATTTGCGATTAAACTGCTCCAGCCTGTAGACGTGGTTTGGATTTAACCGTCTGAAAGCAACCACCTTGCATTACGGGAATGCAGCTCCGTTGCCATGTCTTAGTTACGCGTTGACAACAGCAGGGCGCATCCCCTTTCTATCTTGAAGAATTGAAGTCAAAGGAGCTTGGACTATCCATCAAAGCATCAAGAGGAAATTAAATATTTACTTGAAAGAGGGGTTAGAGAAAACATAGAGGTTTTACATATTCATAACAATGCACATTTTCAATGTAAGCAAGCAATTTCCAGAAAGGAAGCAATTCAAATGTATGTTGCTACACTAGATGTGTGACCTGTCTTGTGAAGTAAGAGCTGATGGTTACAGGTTCAGAGTCTAAAAACTTTTATGACAGCAATGGAAACCTTATTGCACATTCATTTCACTATGAATCATATAGCTCTACACAACACACACTGTTGTAGTCATTGTCATCTAAGAGACTGACATTCTGATGTTGCATTTCAAACCACAAGAAGTTCTAACAAGGTCACAAGGTTTCTCTCACTCAGTTTCTCACATATGGGACACATAGTCTGACCCAAGGAAGCTGACCAGTGCAGTCTTTTATAACAGTCTCCCAGTCTTTGGTTTGGCTTGGTTGGATGTCCATCACTTCCTACCCGCATTCCACAGCGCGCCTCAGCCACGAGGTCTTATAGCGATGGGAAGGGTCATGTGATCTCCATCCCGGCCGTCCGGCTGTCTAAAAGACGGTGCTTTCACAGTGGGTCATTCAGCCGCTCGATTGTGCCGTAGATGTGAGCTCAGGCCGAGAGGAGTTGTTTACCCAGATTGCTGTGGGGAGAAAGCTAAACAGAATGTTACATTTAGTCTGCGAAGGTTGAGATTTGAGGTTTTTCCCTCAGTGGCCATCTTGGATGAGACTTCACAAGCTTGTCTTTCTGGAACACAACTGCATCACTGTCTCCAAACACAGTCTCAAATTTAGCCACTCAGAGGACGAGAGCAGAAGGGCTTCTTCTGCGCCAGCAATGACCTCTGCCTTAACGTGTTGAAAACTCAAATCACAAGTTTGAGGACAAGCTAATGTAGGGCTTGATATAAACTCACAGAGGTGCAGAAAGTGTTTGTGTTTTGTATTTGTGTGTGACTGTGTGCACTGTGTACGTGTGTGACTGTGTGCACTGTGTATGTGTGTGTGTAGTGGAGTCAGCCAGAGTGTGTCAAAGCCAACCAGACCAATCAGAGATGCAACAGCAAGGGGATAGGGCCTTCAAGGAAAGTCTCCTTGTGTGAGGCTGAGGCATCATCTGAAACTGTCTTTCCCAAACAGCAGTGGTTACGCCTGGATTGCAAGCCCAACTTCAAGCGCACAGTGCCAAGTATAGCCCTGCGTGTGCGCCGCCATCAAAGACATCGTAGTGGGGAACGGGATGCAAATAGAGTATTTTTATCTGCGCACTGCATTCATTCATGAACTCTGTGCGTGAGATAAAAAAAACACACAAAGCCCATTCCACGTCCAACAAAGCGCAGCGTTCCCCGGTGCAAAACACGCTCGCTCCCTCGTTTAGGGTTTTAGTTTTCTGTGGTAATGTCCCCTGTGTCTTCTCTCATCTCTCCTCTGGATTATATGTGCTTTAAAATAGCAGCAAACTGCTGTTATCTGTTCAGAGCTCTGAAGCAGCCTCGGAATAACAATCATTCTGAAAGTTCAGATGAGAAGCTGTGCTCTGCTCTGCATGGGATTTAGGTTACGAAAGGTCATGAAGGTCATCTCAATAATGACCTCAGGAGTATGGAAGAAAACGACTCACACTCAACTCAGGTATGCTATCTACGCCTCAATCTTCACACCCCAGAAAGATCCAGTATTATTACGTTTTACGTTTCTCCATAATGACCATAATTTATCATAATGACCACTTGATACAAATTCAATTAAATCAAAATGCTGCCAAGTAATAAATAGGCTCTAGTGTTCTTTCTCTCGCTCCACTCCAAGGTGGTTCAACTATGCTGGCTATTATTAGCACACTGCACACTTTTATATTCTCCTCGCTTCAGAAAGTTCTAGATACGATCAGCTCCGCCACAGCGACTGCAAATGACTAATAATTCAAAACGCTGCCTGCTAGCCATGGACATGCCACTGTACTGTACTGTACTGTACTGTACTGTACTGAGTTGCGTCCATCCTTACAGCACAGAGTGGCTGTTTCTCTGCTCCACGCTGCTCACGGGAGGCAGAAAGCAGGTCATTCTGCTGTGCTGGTATTATTAATGTATCAGGCTCCTCAGCCAGGCTCCTATATGCAGAATATGCACACAGAGCATCAGTGTGGTGAGTTATGAGAGGCTATGAAAAAGGGTGGAGGCTATTAAAAAGGGTGGAGGGTATTAATACCCCAGCCACACACACACACACCCAGCCACCCACCCTGCAGGCCTTCCAGTGATATTTATGTTGGCTCCTCTTGGACCACTGGAAATCGATGGACATGCATTTTCTCCCCCAGCCCTGATGACTGGACGTTGGGTGGCTGCTGCAATGCCGAAGGAAGTGACTTGAGTTACTCAGAACGTGGGTGACGGAGGAGAGGAGATTCTCACAGGAGACTGGAGCTGACTGGAGCTGAGTGTAGAGAGTTTGTCGAGGTGAAGGCCAGGTCTACTACTCCTGCAAAGCTGCAGCCTTCAGACGGATATGGCGGCTACGAGATGCTATTTATTGCCGTCTGGCAATCTGCCATTCAAGTCAAATGATAAATGATTATGCAAAGCAGTCTGACTGCACTCAACCTTCAAGTGGTCAAAAGAAAGAGAGAGAGAGGGAGAGAGAGAGAAAGAGGTTTGTGGCTACTAGCAGCAGACTTCCTGCCCGCTCAGATGAGTTGTAGCTACAGTTTCCCTCCCTTTTAGCGTGAGAGGAATAAAGAGTTTAATTTTCACAAAAATGCTAGAAATGCGCTCAGGGTCATGTTTCCACTCCCAGATGTGGTGCCATCTGCTCGTTATAAAGAGGGGCTCACTCACTTTCAGTAAGGCTTTTGAGTTAGTTTAACGTGCAGTGTTATGTCTGGGTTCTTTTCTTTGGCCCATGGTGGGGTTCACTCACACAAACACACACACACACACACATTATGCATGCATGCAGTTACACAGATACAAATACACACACACACACATATGCACCACGGGTAAACAAATATAAACACATACACAGACACACATAAGCACCACGGGTAAACAAATATAAACACATACACAGACATACACACAGACCACGGGTAAACAAATATAAACACATACACAGACACACACATATGCACTGTGGATACACAGATACAAACACACACACACACTCACTCACACGCACACACACACACACACACATGCACTCCGGGTAAACACACATACAATCACGCACGCACCTGTGCGAAGTGTGGTCCCGGGCGTCCTATGAGCTCAGGCAAAAGAGATAATGAGGAAATCAATGGGCAGGTAAATGAGAGGCTGTGAACAGCCAGAGGGAGAGAGATGAGAGCTGGACTCAGTCAGCCATTGTGCTCTGTTCCCCACAAGGCCTCCAGAGGATTTAAACACTCCGTGTGTGTGTGTGTGTGTGTTGCGTATGCGTGTGTGTTTGAAGGGATAACAAAGAAGTCTGTCCACGCTAAGTCAACACTTAAGTATTTTATGTGCTGGAGGTTTATAATCTCGTGTGCTTTTTGTGTTGTGTGAGCCTCTGTTGTCAAGGCTCATAAGTGTTTATCATACACAGCAGCACTCAGCCAAGATGGGGCGGAATGCCATTAAGTATGTGAATGTGCATGTATGTCTGTGTGTGTGTGTGTGTGTGTGTGCACGCGTGTGTGTGTGTGTGTGTGCTCCAGCAGTAGAACATAAGCATTAGTCTCTTCTCTGCCTCTTTCTCTCCCTCCCTCCCTCCCTCGTTCTTTTCCCTCCGTCAATCTCCATCTCCTCCGTCCCTCGGGACGGCTGTGCTGTGCTGCTGCTGTGCTGTGCTGTGCTGCTGCTGTGCTGTGCTGTGCTGTGCTGTGCTGTGCGGCTGCTCTGCTCTGCTCTCTGGGATGGGCTTGATGATGTTCTGGCAGGTGCCTCATCCTCTCCTCTAACAGACCCCGGCCACTCACTCACTCACACAGTAGAAAGGCAGCTAGCTGGGTTTCATGTTGATGGTGTACCTGTCTTCAACACCACCAAACTAAACACCCACTAACTGAACGCATGCGCTACTAATTGAACATATGCTGATTGTGTAACTTCAAGAGAGGCTGGCTGTAGTAGTTTAAAGCACATGCATTTGTGGGTGTCTGTGGGTGTTTATCTGTGTGACGGATACAGAATTTCTGTTCTGTATTTCTTCCTCATTAGTCAGACTTCAATGCAGTAGCAGCAGAGGGTCTGTCTGTGGGATAAAATACAGTATAACGAACTACAGTGCTATTTTAGTCCGCAGGCGGCTGCCCGCCTCTCTTGTTGTGTGTGAGGAGGTTGAACTTCCTGTGAGTATCAGATCTATCAGATGTGGGCTCCTCACTGTCACCTGAGAGAATGAGAGAACTCACAAAGGGAACTACTCAAGACAGAGACAGCATGGGGGACATCCCTCCAATGGGTGCTCTCTTTCTTTCGTTCTCTCTCTCTTACTTTTACTCTTTCACTTTCTTTCTGACTCTGGTTTTTACTCATTCAGGTATTTTCACCATTGTCCAGTTCCATTCCATTTCCACAGGAAATCCACATGATCGTCTGTCCACACTTTACGTCATTTGTCCTCACAGACCCACATTCACAGAACTGAAGCTTGTTCAGATCCAACCAGACTGACGTGGGACCTGTGGCCTAGTCGCATCTGGTGTACAGAAAGTGAAATCATAGCAAGACAGGGAGAGATATCTGAGTGAGAGCTCAGAGAGAGAGAGAGAGAAATAGAGAGAGAGAGAGATAAAGATCAGAGAGAGAGAGAGATATCTGAGTGAGAGCACATAGAGAGAGAGAGAGAGAGAGATAAAGATCAGAGAGAGAGATATCTGAGTGAGAGCACATAGAGAGAGAGAGAGAGAGAGATAAAGATCAGAGAGAGAGAGAGAGAGAGATGAGATCCAGTATTGATGAGGTAGTGATCTGGTGTCATCTTATCTCTGAGGTGCTCATGACATCCTCAGTAGCAGCACCACTATGTAAAGCACAATGTTAAGTGAGCAAGACACTGGAGCACAGACAGAAAAGGGTTGAGTGAGAATTCACAGAGAGAGAGAGAGAGAGAGAGAGAGAGAGAGAGAGAGAGATGAGATCCAGTATTCGTGAGGTAGTGATCTGGTGTTTGCTTATCTCTATGGTGCTCATGACATTCTCCTTTACAGTGACAGCACCCCTCCGATCAAATAGAACACACTCACACAGAGACTCATATGTAAAGCACACTGTAAGTGAGGAATACCTGGACAGAGAGATGAAAGAGAGAATATAGGAGAAAGAGAAAAGAAAGAGAGAGAGAATAGGAGGAGAGTGAGAGAGCAGCCCCTACTGTATGCTCATGGGATCAGGAGACACTGTGTAAGTCATCCTTTGCTGCAGGGGTGTGCTTTTCTTCTGTGGTGGATCGACACACACACATACACACAAACACACACACCCTTTCTCCAGTGAGAGAGAGGAGACATGCCCCAGGGTAGTGGACGCATCCAATCTGGGCTGGCCAGGAGGCAAGTGGAGAGGGAGCCAAGGCCTCAAGTATTCAGGAGGCAGCTCAGGTGGTGAGGGAGTGCTGTGGCAGTCAGCAGGTGCAGATCACTAATTGAAAAGGGTTTGAAAGATGAGCAAGGGGTTGGCGTGTGGATGATGGCAGCTCTGTGTCGTTTTTTTGGTGTGGGCATACAGTCACACCTCTACTGTAGTTTTCCATTTTAAGCACACATGTGTGAGTCTAGGGTTTTGTGGTTGGACAAATTTGATCTCTTTCACTTCCCCACTGGCTTCTCTTAAGATAAAATGTTAAAGATAAATGTTGACAATTGACAAAAAAAAGGGCTGAACACAGACCCTGGCGTTTATTCATAGCGTTGTGGCTGTGGACTTACATACAATACATACATTAACTCACCCTTCCACTGACTTGGGCTTTCCTTCCCTAATGGAGGCTGGTCAGGTTGCAACGCTCCTCCGAGCTCCGCCACAACTCATTCACACAGAGAGGCAGGGCCATCGATGGCAACATGAAATATTGATGCCACTGAGAAAGCATGACTTAGCTGGTTATTGGGATCCCAGAGGCACTTTGGCCTAGAAGTCATTATCTAGGTTACCTGACGTATCCGGTTTTATGGATGGATGAAGCTCTCTCTATCTCTCTCTCTCTATCTCTCTTTTGCTATCTCACTTTCTCTGATAAGGCGCTCTGAGTGTTTCTTTAGTCATTGGCTCCAGCACAGATGGAAAAAATGCAGGTTGGTCCTTACCTAAGGTTTAATGGCTTGTTTTTAGGGCGGCAGCCTTGATAAGCCAATCTCCTAGTTTCTACATCACACAGGGTTCGCACATAGACCAAGAGTCTGTATGTATACAGGACCACGTGCGGTAGTCATTCAGAACACACGTACGTATATAAACAAAGATGCCTGAAGCTGGGTTTTGTTTTTGTTGTGAGACCAGCATGTGAAGGACAGGCCAAGGGCATCTGATGGAGAAGGACAGTTTTGAATATCCAATGGAGTTGTCTAATTCCTCACACTCATTTTATTTGTATAGCACATTGAAACAAACAACAGTTGACCCAAAGTGCTTTACAAGTTAGAGCAGGGAAGGCAGAAACAATATGCCTTGAAGATACATAGACAGGTGTGCAAGACTCCATGAATACAGTTAAATAACGTAAAATAGAATAAAACAGATTTAAAAAGATAGTTTAAAGAGGTAAAACAAAGCATAAACTTAAATTAAAAGACTATAAAGTATAAAAACCAAATGATAAATGCCCAAGGATAAGAAAATAAGAATCTGAAGATATCTGAAGTGTACTGTAAACCTGTGTTTCCTTGTGTGCAAATTGGCCAAGCAGACAGCTTAGATGTTAGATCTTAGATGTCCATATGAAGTGGCGCCACTGCTATTTATTGTAATAATAGCTATTTCTATTGAATGCTGGCTGCAAGTCAGCTGAAGTTCGCTGAAACCTCCATGCTCTCATTCATCTTCATGTGAAGGACAGACCAAGGGCATCCTCATGTGAAGGACAGTGGGGAGGAATATCCAATGGAGTTGTACTCATTGTCCAATGCATTCCAGAGTAGCATACTGACTAGGATTAAAGAACCCCTCATACATATATTTCCCCCCCATCCCCACACACTCACACACACAAACACACACACACACACACAAACACACACACAGACCTCCCTGTCCAGCCATCCCTGTCCGGGTCAGCATTATGAAGAAGGGGATGTCATATTAGCCAGGAGAGATGAACCCTTCCACACACACACTCAAACATTCCTCCCCATCCTGCAGAAACGACTTGACTTGTTACTCTCATTGAGCTATTTCAAAATGCAGAGGGACACTGCCGTGTCCTCCCTTCTAGCCTCCTCTGTGTCCACACAGCCTACATAAAGAGCTTGGCACTCCGCTCATGAGTGAGATGACAAAGGCTCGAGGTCAAAGCCTCATTTCTGAAAAAGAGGAACAGTTAGAGGAACACTTCTCCAGAAACGAGGTCAGAAAACCGTTAGAGTGTGATCCAGACTTTGATCTCTTGCCATTCAGTGGTGATTTCTTATTGATGTTGCCTTGTTGCGTAACTCGAACAGTAGATCCTGTCTGTGTCGCCACATATCCACACAGGGCGTCGTTTGCGTGATTTGGCATACGTCGGTGCCTTAATGTTTGGCCCACAGGGAGATCTGTCTTTGAAGGAAAACAGAGATGTTGTTAATAAATAAACAACCCCTCTCTTAACACTCCACTAATCTAAGCTGGCAAAATTGCTGAACGCAGGGAAAAAAAACAAACTGACACGAAGGAGGGCAGATAAACAACACAACAACAACTAGCACAACACAACAACAATAAAAAGAACTCATCCTTCCTTTCAGATTTGTCCCCCTTAACCCCCCATCTCCTCCCGTGAATCCCAGTGCTCTGCTGTGACCTTTAGCTAAGTGAGAGCGCGGCGTGCTGATGAGATTTCATTAAGCCACGCTTGCGTTCGCTCATTATTTACCGTGCGGCGTAAGCAGCATTTGTGCCCAGTCGTCTTGTTTTGCTGCTGTCGGGGAGACTCAGCCGTAATGGCCCTGGATGCTGGATGCAATTGTTGTTTATCTTCAGAGCTGTTTAGGCAAGTTGCCGACCCCCCCCCCCAACCCCTTTACTGGCTGTTAAGCTGACCAGAGCAACGAGGATAGTGGGTGTGTAATGGTCTTGTCTTAGCGCAGCATCTTTATAGAGAAGGTAAAAGCTCAAGGATTGTCTTTTGGTGTTGAAACTGGAGGTGTCTTTGTGTTGTACTGTGCACTGCTGTTAGCAGCTGCAGTGTGTGGTTAGAGGAGGGGAAAAATTAAAATGTGAGCGTACGTGGATGCATGCACACACACACAGACAGACAGACACACACACACACACACAGATGTGCACACTCACGTACACCAACACATCTCACCACAGGATGTGATGAAAGCCTCTCCCGTGACCTTCTAGGGGCAAACAGTCTATTCATACATCGCTAGCCACCAGTGAACATGCTCGGAAACATGATTGTGTGGGACACAGATCTTTGTAGAGCTCTGGGTTTGTGGAAATGGTTTTAGGGAAAGTGGAGGAGAGAGAGAAAGAGAGGGAGGGAGGGAGGGAGGGAGAGAGGGAGGGGGAACATGACTACAGAACAAACAGCACCATCTAGCATCATTTAGTCACAGTATTCTAGAAGTGCTGCCATGGCCCTGTTCTAACAAAGGGCTCATTGTGGAGCAGAGAAATAACAATGAGTGATGTAGAATTCTAGAGACACAGATAGTACACTGTATTCACCTCACATTTTAGTTTACACAGGCCTGATAAGGGGATGGGGTCACAGCCAATCTGCTGTTTCCTGTTTCAAAATTGTTCTATACTAATCTCTAAGCTGAATGGGCATGAAGGTTTGGAAGGGGTACTGGAATTTGCGTATGTTTGTACAGGTTTCTGTTGTGTGAATGTGTGTGTGTATATTTGTATGTGTGAATTTGTTATTTGTATGTACAGTATGTATATGTCTTTTGTATGTGTATGTGTTGAAGGGGCAAGTGTGTACATGTCTTTTTGAATGCCTGTGTGTGTGTGTGTGTGCTTTATCTCTTGTTGTGTTGTGTGGTTGGTTAACACACTCATGGTGAGTGTTGTTTGAAAGTGAGAGCCAAGCTCCTCATCATACAAGAGGATCCCTGTAAGCGCTGGCAGCCCTGCAGGCAGCGCCCGGGTGCCAGCCTGGTGCCAGCTTTGGTGCCACTCTGCCATGTTCCACTGGCCAGCTCTCCTTCTCTGCAGCTCTCAGTGGAGCCAATCTGGCTCAACCACTGAAAAATTGCTCGGGTCCTGACCAAAAAAATAAGCACTGTTGCGACGTCTCACAGATGTTTTCTATTCAGTAGCATCATGAGGAGGGACACAGAGGAAGGGCCTGAACTATTTAGGGACTATTGCACCATTAGGGACGTGGCTCAAGGCTCGCGAAGGCGGCGGCACAAACCTGTGGTGAGGCGGCAAACCCTCCCTTCATTTCCTGCCGAGCCTCACCCCAGACAGCGCCCATCTGAGGAGACTCGGGGGGAAGAAAGGCAACATGGGGTAGTTCCCATAAAATATCTTAGAACATAGCGCTCTAGAATCGCTGGGTCCCACTGCATTGGGGAAAACAGTAGTCCACTCCACACACACACACTCACACACTCACACACACATATTCACCAGTGAACCCATTCTCTTTTCCCCCACTGTAGTGTGTCCTTGTGTTTACAAATAGGAGGCTTCCTGACCGTACTGAAATTGCTATGTGTGTGTTTACTCAAGAGATGTGGTGGTGTGTCATGACCAAAACTGCCAATTAAGCTTTATATGGGTCTATTCACTAGGGCCATTGGAGATAGACTGTTCCAGCCACCATATCAAAGCTTTTGTTTGGCCAAATGATAAGAAGGGTTGTTTTACTGAGGTGACTATACATGTAAATGATCGTTTGCGTGAAAAGTACTGATGCTGATTTTGACCAGAGCTGTACATTAAAAAAAAGACTAGACAGAACATTACAGAGATACTCAGAAAAGTACAAAAATGACAGAAAGAGACTCATTTTAAAAATGATAACAATAAGTCAATACTAAAGGTAAATACTACTACTGATAAAATAAAGTGAGATAAGACAAAAATAGTTAAAAAGCCAAAAACTGATGATGCAGTTGTATTCCAAATAAGCCTTTTAAGCCTTTGTTTTTGTTTTTGGTAGAAACTTTGGAAAAGAATTGGAAGTGTTATACCAGATAGGTTTAAAGCTGAGTAGCAAGTAAGTTAGCAATCAAGGATTTTTGTGGCTGACCCACCAGTGGAGGATTTTTATACCTCTTCTTACATCTCCTCTCTCCTTCTCTTCTCTCTCTCTCTCTTTCTCTCTGTGCTCTCCATCTCCAGGTGTCGTGTACAGTGAGGTCTGTCGCCCCTGCAAGGTGCTGCTGCTTCTGAACCCCCACAGCGGTAAAGGCCAGGCGCTGTCCCTCTTCACTGGACATGTCCAGCGCATGCTGCACGAGGCCTCCATCCCCCACACTCTCGTTGTCACAGGTACACAACAACAAACACATCTCTCACACACCTGTCATCACAGGTACAAAGCAACAAGCACATTTCTCACACATTCTCGTCGTCACAGGTACACAACAACAAACACATCTCTCACACACTCTCGTCGTCACAGGTACACAACAACAAACACATCTCTCACACACTCTCGTCGTCACAGGTACACAACAACAAACACATCTCTCACACACCTGTCATCCCAGGTACAAAGCAACAAACACATCTCTCACACACCTATCATCACAGGTACAAGGCAACAAACTCATTTCTCACACACCTGTCATCCCAGGTACACAACAACAAACACATCTCTCACACACCTGTCATCCCAGGTACAAAGCAACAAACACATCTTTCACACACCTGTCATCCCAGGTACACAAAAACAAACATATCTCTCACACACCTGTCATCCCAGGTAAGGCAACAGACACATCTCTCACACACCTGTCATCACAGGTACAAGTCAACAGACACATCTTTTACACACCTGTCATCCCAGGTACACAACAACAAACACATCTCTCACACACCTATCATCACAGGTATAAGTCAACAGACTCATCTCTCACACACTCATCCCTGGTACAAAGCAACAAACACATCTCTCACACACCTATCATCACAGGTACAAAGCAACAAACACCTCTCTCACACACCTGTTGTCCCAGATAAATACCAACAGACTCATCTTTGTTAAACTGACAGCATTGATGGATGCATTCCATGAGCACCAAATCCAATCCTTCTATTAGTAACCTTGTTTCACCCACAGTGCACCCAGTGTGTGTTTTACTGGGCATACAAGCTTGTTCTCCTGGTGCTGAAAATACTGCAGTATCAGATGACGGCCAGTCACAAAGGAGGCCTCTCTAGCTAGCAATCCTCTTAATGTCAGTTCGCCGGGGAAGTGCTTCATTTGCTTAAAAGGAAGAAGAAAGGGAGGGGAGGGGGGGTACCCACAGGCAAGCCGAAAACTCTCACTTGACAAAAAACGACTAATCCACAGGAAGTTTTAAATCTGTTATCTGACAGAAGAAACACGCACAAGGCCTAATTCACACTCAGGCACATACATACTATATATGAGCACACATTCTCTACTCTCTCTGTCTCTTTTCACACACACACACACACACACACACACACACACACACACACACACACACACACACACACACACGCACGCACGCACGCACGCACACACACACACACAGATACACACACACACACACACACACACACACACACACACACACACACACACACACACACACACAGATACACTGTTCATAACATACACAGACACACACACACCGAGCTTAGTGTGTGTTTTTGTCTCAGAAAGGGAAAGCCCATGCACCCCCTTCTCACTCTCCCCTCTTGGATTACAGTGTGAGTGGTTTCTCCGCTAACTGGGGTCCTGGATCCCATCCAAAGTAATCCCTATCTGTTGAAAGCCAACGGGGCCTCACAGCCTCAGGGGGAGCTTCCTGTCAAGGCAAGCCCGGCTGCTGGAGGCTAGCAGACAGTTAGCATTAGCGGGACGCTAATGGGAAAAGACACGGGTGATTACCGCTGCTTCTTTTGGCTGTGAGGTTGAAAGTGTGAAGGCATTAAGTGCCACTGCCCGTCGCTTGACCACTTCCCTCTGTCTCTGCAGCCAATTTAAGTTAATGTTCCTTGTGTAACTGTTTAATGCGGACTATTAGGCAGAAGGAGCATCAGTGGGCTCAAATGGTGCCTTTGGAGAAATCTCAGGCGAGGGGTTTCTCAACATCAGAGGGTTGTTACTGACACTTGATAGCTTTCGTCTGAGGTTCAAAGGACAGAATGTTGTTATCAAAGTGGTTGTCTCACAAGTCAGACAAGTCTTGCCAAAGTTGTACTTTAACTCGGCCAAGGAGAGCCAACCTAGAACAGTGTCAATGTCCAAACTATCAACTTCAAAGTATCAAAGTATAAAATGTAAAAAAAAATCAGTAGTGCAGCTGGTAAACATCACTGGTGTCTCTCTGTCCTCCAGAGCCCCATGCATGAGATACTGCAGGCCTACAGTGCATCCAAGGCCTTGACTGGTCAGACTACTGCTGCACACTGGACTGTAGAGTTGCAGTGTTTTTCTTGGGTCACTCAGAGCGTTGGTGGTACTGTACTGTACACCAGCTGTCTGGCCAGATGATGTCTCCATCCATGACACATTTGGGGACATCACTAAATAATGATACGCCAGCAGCATGAGCTCATAAGTCACAAGCACCCCCCCCTCTCTCTCATTCTCTCTCTCTCTCTCTCTCGTGAGAGGGCACGTCCTGTACATGGGGCACAGAGGGCCCCTCCCTGGCCTCCCCAAGCAGGCTGGGCAGGCTGACTGGACAGGGTTGCTGAGCAAGCGCTCTTAAATCCATCCTCCTCCTCCTCTTCCTCCTCTTCCTCCTCCTCCTCCGCTCAGCTCAGCCCAGCCTGTCCGTCATGGCCCCGTGCTGACCCTCCGCATCCTCCCTCACAGGAGACTGAGCGATCACACTCATGCACGCACACACACACAGATACAGATACACACACACACACACACAGATACAGACACACACACACACACACACACACACACACACACACACACACACACACACAGATACACTGTTCATAACATACACAGACACACACACACAGAGCTTAATAATGATACGCCAGCAGCATGACACACGCACCCACACACACACATCACACACACGCACGCAGGCACGCAGGCACACACACACACACACACACATGCCAAAAACAAATGAAAATTGCAGCGCACACAGTCACCGGCCATCTGGTTACCCGCTTGCTGTCATGAGGACGGGAATTTTGGGCTTGGTTTCCACGGTAATTCCATGAGCCTGCAGCAACTGGCTCAAAGGGGAAAGAAGTCTGGACTTCGATATAATATTAGATATTGTGTGTTACTGACAGTAATGGAGCCCCCCCTTTATTCTGTTGCTGTCAGTCTCTGGGAGACTTGTAAGAGTGCCAAGCACAACCCCAGAACAACCTCAGCTCTCTGTAGCTGTCAATCTGAATCGGCCCAAACACTAGAGAGAAAGCCGGCCTCTCTCAAATTCTCAGTGCTGAGGAAAATCCATCCATCACTTTACTTCAGCGTCTCTCTGGGCTGAGCTGGCAGGCCGGCTCTGTGGTGTCAGAGTGCATTTGGTTTGGGGACGCAGGTCGGCCATTTGGATTACGTAAGCCCACCACCACAGAGAGGGACAGCAGTCACATCTCAGGGGAGAGAGGGAGGAAGGGCGGGTGTATCTTTTGTTCAGGGTTGCCGGAAGACTGCTTTCCCATTACGTGTGTGTGTGTGTGTGTGTGTGTGTGTGTGTGTGTGTGTGTGTGTGTGTGTGTGTGTGTGTGTGTGTGTGTGTGTGTGTGTGTGTGTGTGTGTGTGTGTGCATAAACATCAGTATGAGGTTTGTGTGTATTCAGGTGTCACTTTAGGTTAAGCCTCACACATCCAGCATGAGATCGCACGCACACGCTCATACTAATACTCTTTTCTATTACAGTGTCTCCCCCCTTTGTTCATCCCTCTCTCTCTCTCTCTCTCTCTCTCTCTCTCTCTGCCAGTACCAAAAAAAAGCAGAGTGGACTGGCACTAGGTAATGAGTTATGAGTGTGAGCATGTCTTGCTTGGCATGTCTCGCTTGGCAGGCACTGAACCGACCGGCCGGCCTGCAGGACGTTACCTCGGCCCTGGAGAGCCGCTACACTGCAGAGCGCCGCCACAGTCTGCCACAACAGCCACTGCAGAGAGAGAGAGAGAGAGAGAGAGAGAGAGAGAGAGAGAGAGAGAGAGAGGCTGTGAAAGAATACTGGGTCGGAGCACAGCATGGAGCAACCTTTGTGCTTGCAGACACTGAGAGAGAGAGAGAGGGGAAGAGAGGGGGCGTGAGAGGCAGAGACTCATATTTAAAGGGGGAGAAGGAAGGAAGAGATACAGAGAAAAAGATACAGAGAGGAGTGATAGCAAGGGAGAGGCGGGGGGTGGAATTTGAAGAGAAAAACAAAACAAAACAAAAAAAAACAAGAAAAAGCAATATTGGAACAACGTGAGATGGAGGAAACGCGACACACAGACAGGAGAGCTAACATGGCGACAGACCCAAGTCAAGTCATGTTTATTTATAAAGCACTTTAAACACAGCACCAGTTGACCAAAGTGCTGTACAATAAGAAAAAGTGGAGAAACCAGATAGACAGATAATGAAAGATCAACACACAAGAGCAGGGGGAGTGGTACAAACAAACATATCAGTAAGTTATGTAAAAGACAAACAGTACAAAATAGAAAATAACATAGATCAAATAAGCACTAATACTGAGTTAAAAGCTTAAAGGGAGTTTTAAGATGTGATTTAAAAGCAGGCAAAGAAGGAGCCGGTCTTATATGTAGTGGGAGCTCATTCCATAGTTTAGGGCCAATTACTGCAAAAGCCCGATCTCCCCTGCTCTTTAACCTTGATGGTGGGACTACAAGGCGGCCTTGGACAGCAGGCCTAAGTGCCCTTGATGGAGCATGTGGTTTTAACAGATAAGTAGGTGCAAGCCCATTTAAAGATTTAAAAACAAAGAGTAGAATTTTAAAATGAATCCTAAAACAAACAGGAAGCCAGTGAAGGGCAGCAAGCACTGGTGCTTTTGCTTTCGCGTTTTAGTCAGGAGGCGAGCAGCTGCATTTTGGACTAGCTGAAGGTGGGCGAGGGAGGAGCAGCTAGCGCCAGCATAGAGGGCATTAGAATAGTCAAGGCGTGATGAAATGAAGGCATGAATCACCTTTTCAAAATTGTTAAAAGATAAAAAGGGCTTGACCTTAGATAACAGCCTTAGATGGAAGAAACTTGATTTGACTACAGACTCACAGACAGGAGAGCTAACATGGCGACAGACCCAGACACACAGACAGGAGAGCTAACAGGCGACAGACCCAGACACACAGGCAGGAGAGCTAACAGGGCAAACCCAAACAGACAAAAGAGTTAACAGAGACAGAGAGAGACAGAGGTCCAAACAGAAGTGTTGGAAAGTCAGGTCCACTTGGCATCTCTCTCTCTCTTCCCTCTCTTTCTCTCTCTCTCCTCCCTCTGTTCTGGCTGGTCTCGGATCACCGGCTTCAGAGCCTCTGCATAGGCAGATGGGATGTGACTGGACTGATAAGGGGGAATCGATCCGGGGGCCTGGCACCAAGAGAGAGAGAGAGAGGAGAGGGGAGAAGAGAGAGAGAGAAAGGCCTGTAATCAGATGCCTCCCCCGGGGGTGGGGGTTAAGCATGTTTAACAGGCCTGTGCTAACCGGAGCCCGGAGGAGGGACAATGCCTCCCCCCCCCACCCCCCCCGTCAAGTGAGTGAATCTTCCCAGGCATCGCTCAAAAGCTCCGACATGAGATGCTCAGCGAGATTAATTTGTGAACATGAAGCGTGAAGAGGACAGCCGTTTTTGTGCAAGTGAGGGAGGGTAGCAAACGCTAGGCAGCGTGATCAGGGGAGAAAAGACCTGGCAGAGTACGTCCACAGGCTGAGTGGATGGATCAAAGAACAAAGATTCATTTTTCATAGTTTCATGAAGTACAGCAAGAATGTTCATCCTATGAGTGATCAAACCAGTTCTCTGTCTGTGTTTTTGTTGGGATAATGGGATTGTGGTTTTGCTTTGAACTTTCTCTGTTTTTTTGGCATAAGCTTTTCTGGCACTTCCCTCGTTCTTGAACATTACAAACTGGGCCGTACTGTATGAGTGAGATGCCTGTGCCAGCAGTGTGTGTGTGTGTGTGTGCATGTGCGTGCGTGTGTGTGTGCATGTGCGTGTATGTGTGTGTGTGCACATGCGTGTGTGCATGTATGCATGTGTGTATGCATGTGTGTGTGTGTGTGTGTGTGTGTGTGTGTGTGTGTTCTAATCTTAGCTCTAGCTCTGACGGGAAGTGTGGTGTGGACCCGGGTGAGAGTGGTATGTGATGAGGCAGCAGCAGAGGGAGGGGAGTGACCTGCCCACTGCAGGCTGCTGCTGCTGCCCACTGCAGGCTGCTGCTGCTGCTGCTGCTGCCCACTGCAGGCTACTGCCACTACGCTGTTGGAATGCACACACATACACACATAAAATTATACAAAACAACATGCAATCACAAACAGACACTAACACACACACACACAAATGGATAAATACATGTAATATACTGACACACAGTCTGGAGGATCTAAACAGCAAGTGCTCTGGTTTCAGTTAGTGTTGCCTCACAGTGAGTGGGCACATACTTTGAGAGTGCTTAAGATGTTATGTGCTCAAGGCCAGTGAAACTAGTCATGCAGATGGGGAAATTCCACTCATTCTACTCTCTGACTAATAGTCTCATCCGTGTGCCCCTGATTACTTACTGGTTATTTAGTAAGCCCACTTGACAGGACTGCACCTCCCTGAAATCACCTCAGGTGAACATACCAGGCAATGCTGGAGTGCACCTCACCTCACGCAGCGTTTCATCTAAGATTAGCTCATTCACATTACACATGTCCAACAGCAGTGAGGATAGAAGGCACCGTGGGAGGCTTAGAGGCAGGCAGGCAGCAGGAGTACAATTCACTCATCACTCAAAAAATATTCTAAGTGTTACATTTGTAAGAAACAAAGTTTATACTCTGAGAAGTTCTATGTTACTCACATGACAACTCAGTCAAGGAGCTTGGTGTATCAATTTGAGTCAAAACCTTTGTGTCCGTTTCAGTCTATTTTGTTACTTGATATGGGAATGTCTTGACATAGACCCTGCTGTGTGTTGTGAAATAAATAGTAACAATTTGACTAAAACAGTTCCAACAAAACGACTATACAAAATGAATTGTGTCCTAGATCTGATTAACACTTACTTACTGTGATAGATAGAACTCATGATGTGTTCTGAAGGGCATAACTTTAACTGCACCCCAGACGTTTTAGTGTTCTGAAACAGCTCTCAAGTGCCATAGTTAATAAAGTTAAACATTATGGGACATTACGTGGAACATGGTGTAATATAATGTTGAACGTTCTCATTAACTCTCCATTTCCATTGAACACGCAGCACTGCAAATGAACAGGTGCTCCAACCAATCACAGTTGACTTTCAGGGCTGTTGAGCAGGCTCCGGTGCCATATAGATTATATACATTGGCCAAATTAAATTATTACCGCGTTCTGGCTTCTCATATGACATGGCCAATGAAATCTGTCACTGCCTATGTGATTGATGGATGATTTTCTCTCCCCCCTGTGTAGAGAGGCAGAACCACGCACGGGAGCTGGTGAGAGAGGCTGATCTGACCAAGTGGGACGCCCTGGTCATCATGTCAGGAGACGGCCTGCTGTTTGAGGTGAGCTAATAGAAATCCCCACCACTACTGTGTCTCTGTCCTTGGTGGTGTGATTAGTTGCCTTTGGTATATTCCCCTGAGGTGAAGTCTGGAGGCGGAGAAATGGAAGTCAGCAGTTTGTGTTGTGCTTTGTGGACTTGCTTGACCTTGTCTGGCACACCAGAGACGCTGGAAACTTTTGAAACAGCCCTTCAAACTGACTTAATCAGCCACTCCAACACATACTGTACCTGCGGATATGCATTGTGCTTTTAGTCTGAGTCACCACACAGCCGAGTGTTTGTTTGAAAGGCTGCGTGCGTAGGGGTGATGAGGGGTCACAGCGAGTGGCTCCTTGGGACGAGTGCGGCCGGCGGGGCTCGTCTCACGGCCTCGGCAGCGCCCCCTTGTGTCTGCTCTGTTCTTGTTGTCTAACGTGGTTCTGTCTGCTCTGTCCCCAGGTAGTGAACGGCCTGATGGAGAGGGAGGACTGGGAGGAGGCCATTCAGACCCCACTGGGGATCCTTCCAGGGGGCTCCGGGAACGCACTGGCCGCCTCCATCCATCACTATGCAGGGTAAGAGAAAGAGAGAGAGAGAGAGAGAGAGAGAAAGGAAGAGAGAGAGAGAAAGAAAGGAAAGAGAGAGAGAGAGAGAAAGAAAGAGAAAGTGTGTGTGAGGGAGAGAGAGAGAAATGGAGAGACAGAAAGAAAGAAAGAGAGAGAAAGGGAGAGAGAGAGAATGAGAGAGACAGAGTGTGTGTGTGAAAAAGAGAGACAGAGAAAAAAAGAAAGAGAGAGAGAGAGATGTAGGGAGAGAGGTGGGGAATAAAAGGCAAAGACGCTCTTGTATAGAGGGGTAAGGAGGAGACAGACAGAGAGAGAGAGAGAGAGAGAGAGAGGGAGGAGACAGACAGAGACAGACAGAGAGAGAGAGAGGGTGCCCATCATTGTGATGTTATTTATGTTTGGGCACATGCCCAGTTATTCAGGAGGGACTGCGGCAGCACTCTGGAACAGCGCGGGCCAGGCCAGAGGGGTGGGGGCACACTGGGGGTTTCGCTCGCACAATCCCACGAGCAGAGCGCTCGGAGCCATGCACAAAGAGAGGAAGGATCCAGAGGCTGTTTTGTTCTCTCCCTGTAGGGGGGAGTAAAGGGGGCAGAGTGTCCATGGCTGTTTTTTTTGGGGGGAGTTTTTTTTTGGGGGTGGGGAGGGGGGTTATGCAGTTCTCAGATGCACTCAAAATACATTTGAGTTAGTTGAGCCAATGTGTTTGCACTGATCATGACAGATCTATTTGATGTGAACATTGGCTTAAGTGCTACTCAGTTTTTTACACATTCTTAAATCTTCGGTGAATTCCACCCTTAAATAGAAAAGGCTCAACTGATCAACCAATCACAGAAAACAGCTCCATGTTTGTCTCTAAAGCAGATGAGGTCGTGCCCCTGTGCAAATATTAGCATAAGCATGGTGATGACAGCTGGATCTGAGCCCCCTGTAGACACAGACGTAATTGGTGCTCCGATCTGACAGATGAGGCTGAGTGACATTTAGGGATGGTGATAGGGGAGGGGGGTATATGGGGTAGAAGGCTTTTTGGGGTGGGGGTAAAGTGTGTGTGTGTCTGGGGGTGTTGCTGACCTCTCCACCCTCTCACCAGCTGGGCCCGCCGGTGTCCTTTGTCTTCCATGGTCGGCGCTTCAGCTCACGGCGTCTCTCGCTCTCTCTCCTGACAGGTCACAGCCGGTGTCCAGCGAGGAGCTGCTGGTGAGCTGCGGCTTCCTGCTGTGCAAGGGCCTGGTGACGCGGCTGGACCTGACGTCCGTGTGCCTGGGCTCGGCGCCGCAGCCGCAGCGGCTCTTCTCCTTCCTGTCGCTGGCCTGGGGCTTCGTGGCCGACGTGGACATCGAGAGCGAGAAGTACCGGCACGTGGGCGCCGCCCGCTTCACCGTGGGCACGCTGGTGCGCCTGGCGTCGCTGCGCGTCTACCAGGGCAAGCTGGCCTACCTGCCAGCAGAGGCGGCGGCGGCGGCGTCCACATCGACAGACACACCGCTGTGTCCCGCGTCGTCCTCTACTACCTCGGAGGTGCCGTCGGCCCACACGCACCCCCACCCCACCTCCTCCTCCCCCCACGGCTTCTGCTCGTCCCTGGTGTGCCGCTCCTCGAGAGCCTCACCTGGCCAGAATGTCACGCACACCTTCCACAACTACTGCAACTCCAACAACGCCTCCAAGGCCAAGCGGGGCCGGGACAGGCCCCCTCTGGCCCCGGCCTTGGGCCGTGGGCGGGCCCCGGACTCCCTCCTGGTGCCCCTGGACCAGCCGGTGCCCAGCGACTGGACGGTGGTGCCCGAGGAGGACTTTGTGCTGGTCCTGGCCATGTACCAGTCGCACCTGTCGGAGGACCTGCAAGCGGCGCCCGACTCCACCCTGGAAGACGGGCTCATCCACCTCTTCTACATCAAGGCGGGCATCTCGCGCGCCACCCTGCTTCGCCTCTTCCTGGCCATGGAGAAGGGCGCCCATGTGGACGCCAGCTGCCCGCACCTGGTCCACGCCAAGGTGCGGGCGCTCCGCCTGGAGCCCTACTCGGCCAAGGGGACGATCACAGTGGACGGGGAGCTGGTGGACTACGGGCCGGTGCAGGCCCAGGTGCATGGCAGTCTGGCTCGGCTCATCGCCAGCTAGAGCGAAGACGCGCAGGACCGACCGACCGACCGGACCGACCGACCGACCGACCGACCGACCGACACAAAACCTCCTCAACCACCCCAAAGGCTACAACTGCGCCAGTTCAAACTATTTTATTCTTGCTGCTTTAAAGGAAAGTGCAATTTGGTGTAGATCTGAGTCAAATGCATATCCAATGACGAGACAAATGTCAAGGAAGTGGGGGCACAACGTTTAAAGATGGTATGAGTCCTTGAAAATACAGTTGTATTCCAGGCAGCACTCTAAAAGTGGCTCCAAATAACCCAGATATGTCATGCGTGATATCTCGACGCAAGATGCAGCAGATATGGATTTGACCCAGGTCTAATATGGTGGTAAATGCCTCTGGAGACAACTGAGATGATTTTTTTTATTTTTCTACTGACTTTCCTCTTTCTTCCTCCCCTCCATTTGCCTCTCCCACTCTCACTCTCTCTTTTTTCTTCCCCATCCCTTGTTCCCAGCGATGAGAACAACGCCCCCTGGGGGTGACCCTGAGTAAGCCACGCTCGCTCTGCTGCTGCCTCTCGTTACGCGCGAGCCGCTCATGGCTGTGAATGTGTCGTGACAGTGTGTTACTAGGACCCAGGCCGCAGGCAGGCAGCAACTCCACTAGCCGTGCTGTCTGCCCCCACGAGCCTTTCGGGCACACAGTGCAGGGAGGGAGAGTAGTACTGTAATGTAGTATCCCTTCACCACGCTGCCCGCAGTGTAAAAACAAAGCACTAACCAGTCACACTGCAGCATGTTTTTTTTTGTTTTTGTTTTTTTTTACAGACCGGGGTGTCAACTCAACTTGAATTATCTTTGCTCGTATGCAGTCTGTGTTTGCTTTCTATCTCTTTCGTTTAGTTTTTTGTTGTTGTTCGGATGTTTGGCAAGTCAAGACTGCTTTGACTCAGCAAGATGTGAGGCAGCTGAAGGCCAGCGGTGGCAATGATGTAACCCCTCCCCCCCAAGACACACACACACACACACACACATATACACACACACACACACATACCCTGGCAGTCACGTGGGTCATGTGAGAGTGGAGGAGGAAGAGGAGGAGGAGGAAGCACTCACACACACTACTCTTGTGCTGCACCGCATCCATCACAACATCTCCGCCCCATGCTGTTTACCCCAGCATATTCCACCAACCAAAAAGAGCTGCAAGTGTAGTGTTGAGGCGTGGCCAAGCGGAGATCAGGGTGGGTGGATGGCCCTAGTGGCACCTGCTCTTGGGTCTTTGGCTGCGGGCCTGTAGGGGCAGTCACCCCCACCCCTCCAGCACTGCAGTGCTCTGTAGATAACTGTCCTCCCCCCGATCGCCCATCGCAACCCCAGCTGTCACTCTTTTGATTGTATGAGGCCGCCCCCCCTCACCCGGCCCTTTCTAAAATCCCCTGCACATCAACCTGACGGGTTGAGCACACGTCAGCCTTTATGTTCCCTTTGGAACTGAAGAGGAGAGCCTGCTGGACTCAGAGACTACACTATTCCACTATTTCTGTTAAAGAAAGCTCAACTTGGGATTCAGGCACTCTGGAGAAAATAGTGCTGCTGCTCGCTTCCTCAAAAACAACAACAAACAAACACCGTTTTAGATGACTGTCCTGCCTTAATACACACAGGGGGGACATGATGAGGGGGGAGGTGTATGTGTGTGTGTGTGTGTGTGGGGGGCCTGTGTGGTTGATTAAACAAGTGCACCACACGGCTCAGAGAGGAATATAAGGAGGGGCTGTGGAGAAGATATTGACTGGTTTGAGAGCTGCATTAGCAACCACATGCACAGTTCCTGTGGATTCATTAGCTGACACTGTGAAAGGTTAGGCCTTCCTATTCATACTTCACACTGCTGGGGACAGAGGTCGTGACCCCCGGCACACTCCAGTGGGATTGCCCAAGCAGATGCAGCAGACAGGACAAAGAGGGTGAGTGAACCGTCATCAAGGACACAAGATGGCAGTTCACTGATTTGTTTTTGTCGTTTTCGTCTGTGGGTGTCCTTTGTGTGACTCGACTTCCGACTGTTTTTGCGAAGATGTGTCTTGACTTTACTGCACATAAATGCACCTTTTAAAAAAGTATGTACTGTATTGTCAGAGAAAGGCGTTTAAAAAAAAAAAAGAAAAGAAAAAAAAACAACTTACATGGGTCTCTCCAGAAAGACGTTTTAGTACCTCATATACCCATGTTGCTTGGTAGTCCCTCTCTCTCTCGTCAACTGCAATCTCTCGTCCCCCCTGACCCATAGTAGTCAGGGAACAGAGGAGACCGTAGCCTGGGGGAAAATAATTAGCAAAGAGTGAGGAGGAATGAGGCAGAGCCTGTTTGTTGAAATGTGAAATATGACATGGTGGTGACCATTGAACACTCAACTGGAAGGGAACTAATAGGCCAATTAGCATGCCACCACTCAACTGGAAGGGAAGAAATAGGCCTTCTACAGGCATGCATTTTCTAGGCCTACATTCAGCTTAAATGTTAAGAAGCACACTGCTACTCGTCTTCAAAGGATAGAAAAGTATGGCTTTAAGTCCTGTGACAGTTCTGTGTTGACTGTGAAACTGCCTGTGTAAAAGCTATTCCATGTCCAAGCGTTTACAATATCTGGTTAGGAAGACTAGAAATCCAAAGCAAATGTCTCCATTATCTATGCAAAAAAAGAAAAGAAAGACAAAAGAAAAACTGCATGTGTTTTGTTATTGCTGGTCATGCAGTTCAGTTTGTTATTCTGTTTGGTGTGCCTTGGTGTAGCTCCCCCTAGTGGCTGGAGGAGTGGTGTGAACAGCAGTTTAGTGGCGATGAAAGCACAGCTGAAGGCACCACGACAAAGGCCCTGCTCAGCCGTCCCCTCATGCTCATCAACACCATAGCTAACCTCTCTTATGAAGCTCCCAATGATGCTTTTGGCTGAAGGGAGATATAGAAAAGCAATGGCAAATTCTAAATCAAAAATAGACTGGACAATATCAAGTGGCACGGATGAAAGCATATGGACCTCTGGTCACTAGCAGAAACAATAAAGTGTCTGATTTCATGCGATCCTACTTGAGGTGGGGAAGAGAGAGGATTTGCTGCGGACAGGTTTCTCATGAATAAATGACTCCGTTTGCTCCATGATACAGCTATCCTATCAAATCAATCTCCTGTTTGTTTCCAAAAATGTTGCTACTGTAAAGCAATCTGATTGCTGTTCTTGTAATTTTTTTTTGCTATGGCCTCTAGGGGAAAACAAATTATATTCAGGTGTGTATGGTGATGGTTAGAGAACTGTCATTTTTACTCTTCTGATGATTTAAGCCATTTCTTGGACACTGTCTGATAGAGAATTCTATTTTTCAACTTTGCAAATGACTGTATTTTTTGTAGCACAAAAAAAAAAAAAAAAAAAAAAAAAAAGATTTGCTGGAGTTTTTTTCTTCTAAAATAAAATCATACTTCTAAATCTTGTCTTGGTATACTGTGGTGCATGGGAGAGTCAACAAAGCATGACATTTGTCTTGACACCGTAGTTGCTATGGTTCTGCTTGCAAAGAGTTTTTAATGCATCGCTTTTTACAGTTGTTCATCTTTAATGCAACCAAAATAACTGTAAAAAATTACAAATAAATCCCAAAAAGAAAATACAACACACTCTCAGCAATTTATACATATTATGCCCCAAGCATTCACATGACCGCTTTCACTCCCTTTCTTTTAAATATATATACATATAGATATAGATATATTTAATTTATATGTTTTATATAATCATGACTTCTGTACAGAAGAATCAGGATACAAATCATATTTTTGTTTATTAGTTAACCAATACAGGCCACTGTGGAAATGTCAACATCATACAAGTCAAGTCTTGTGTGGAGCCGTTTAAGGCTTAAAGCAACATGTTACATGCTTTGGCTGTAGTCACTCATATTTATGATATTTTCAGAGTACTGTACACATACACAGAAGAAAAAATAAAAATGTCCATAGCTTCATGTGCTTGATATCGGTTTTCAATGTTCCCAGACGTCGCTTCTCATTTTAGTTCCGTGGGAGGGAGGGAGGGGAAGGAGAGATAAGAGAGGAGGACGAGAGGGGGGACACAGGGGCAGTGAGGAGACCGGTTCAGGACTGACAGGCAACAAAATCAGAGACAGAAATGAATACCGTGCCGAAAAATGCGTTCCTGTGAAATCATAGGACGGCGGGCTGCTCTTGGGGGACTACATTTTGTTCACTTATTTTTGGTTCTGAACTGCATTGTGTCCCACAAGACATCATCTAAGGTCAAAATGAACTGAAGTCAGTGAGACGCTCTTCTCCATTTGTACAAGAAGCAGCTGCAATATATATTTAAGAAAGAAAAATAAAAAGGGAAGAAAGAAAGAAAAGCAAGAGAATTTTAAAAAGCAAGCATGCTAGTCAACCCTTTGATCCATACTTTACCCATTGACACCCCCGCCCCCCCAGTGTAAAAAAAACTGCAGTCTGAAATGGATGTAAACATAAAAAAATTCAAGCAGAATCAGGAGTTGTTGAAACGACTGCGCCTCAACCAGCAGCGGTCTGCACCGGTGGTCTACTGCTCCCTGGTGGCCGTGTGGGGTGGTCACAGGATTGGCGTTAATAAGAGTGCTACATTGTAGTAATACTGCCTTATTTATTATCAACATTATAAACATAAATGCATTAAATCAAGTTTCAATACAATACAAAGAACAGGTAAAACACAACAATGGCAGTCAGCAAATAATGATCTATGAATGCTGACAATTTTTTTCCAGTTGGCAAGAACAGTGTTCTGATTAGAAACCATCTTATCTAGTGCTTCTCAAAATAATAATAAAAAAGATAATCTAAGCATGAGTATTTCCCAAACACCCCCCTTCGTCAGCCATGGAGGTCTAAAAGACCTAAAAACTCAGTGAAACATCGCCTTGGTTACAGTGGCAATTAACCTCTTTTTAGATGAGGTAAATGAGCCGTCCCTCTACACAAGCCAGAGATGGGGAGCTGCTCAGGATGCAAAGTCAGCGTGAAGTGGTTCTGGGGGAGACCGGAGTGGAAATCAATATTTCATAAATCCTAAAAACCTTGCGAAAGCCCCTCGCCTCGGCTGGGACCCGGCTAAGACTCGCCAGGAGAAACGTGCTGATTGGGTGAAGAGGTTGATGATGAGATGGAACCTGGTTGGTTAAGAGTGTCGAGCTCCAAAACTCATTTCAAGTAAGGCAACATGTTCATGAGACACAGCATCGTAAAAAAAGGAGGACATGTCAAGGGATAAGGGGGACCATGCTGGGACAGTGTCTGAGAGGTCTGCCCACCCTGTAGAGGGCACTGTCCAGGACAGGGGGGGCAGATACTTCCAAGAGTATTTTCAAGTGCATTTCACAAAGAAAAAAGGGGGAAAAGTGGAGATGAGGTTGTCAAGGCAAATACATAGAAAACTTTGTATGAAGTCATGAGAATTGCTTTTTTTTTTTTTTTAAAGAGGTGTTCTTAAAAGTACTTAAAAGATGGAATGAGCTGTACAGGGTCATACAGGTGTTCTGGAGCTCCAACTTTGACTGTGTCTAGCGTCATTCTACACGTTACACCAAGTCTGGTACCTGGTCAAGAACATGGAGTTAAGAACTGCAAGAAAGTGCAACAGGTATCTGGCTTTAGTAATGTAAACTTGACACTCAAAATGTCTACATGGTTTTTGGTGCAAGGTGCCAAGAAAAAGTAGCACGGGCTGTTGTTGTTATTGTTGTTGTTGTGAAGCTAAGTGTCTGGGCAGTTTTCAAACATTCTTGATGTGTATGGGTGCATGTGTGCAGGTTTAGGGCAAAAGAAAACTATCAGGAACGTCAACCTTTAAAGACTTCATTGTAAATTTTCAAATCAGATTGTTGACCAAACTGGTTAAAAACTTAGCAAAAATATAACAGCAAAATGGGGTATGAAGACAAGAACCAGAGACTTAAGTTTTGCTGGGATATGTAGTCCATAAAATGGAAGCAAAGACTACAAGTCAGACTGGGCTACATGTCAGTTAATGTCATGGCAACACTGATGAAAATGAGAACAACATCCATCAATTTTTCAGCTGGGGCAGTCTGGGCTAACTTGTGCAAACCCATTGTGTGGTAACAGTTCAATGAATGGCCTATCAGGGACTCTGACCCTCCCACAGCAGTGATGGGCAGGACTCGGGGACCCAACCAACAGCATCTCAAACATCAACAGCCTTCTGGCTTTGGTTGGATCTGTCCCGTCCTGCCTGCCTTCTTCCAGGGGCCCACCAAAACCCTTCTGAGAAACTGAAATCATACAGAAGGGCTCAATAAGGGCTCTCGAATGGCTCAGTCAAGACTCGATTGGGTCTCAAAAATGTCCGTTTCAGCCTCCTCCCCACTGTGGCTGAGCCGTGCCTTCAGTGTCCATGTCTCCCTGAGTGACCAGAGTATCAGTGAACAACATCAGGTGGGTGGGGAGGGGGGTATTTGGGGGTACAGTATTTGTCAAAAAAGGGATGAAGTGTGGGGGTAGCTTATGTTCGAGACGCTCAAGGAACTCGGAATGGGTACAAACACAGCTTGTGGGGAAGGGGAGGGGCTCTAGTTAGGCATTTCAGTACAAAGACAAGGCGACGAGGGTCTCCTCAGGTCACAGGTAAAGGCAGTAGGCTGCTGGGACACAATGCTTCTGGAGCACAAAGAGGGTGAGAGAGAGAGAGAAAGAACAAAAGAAAGAAAGAAAGAAAGAAAGAAAGAAAGAAAGAAAGAAAGAAAGAAAGAAAGAAAGAAAGAAAGAAAAGAGAGTGAGAGTCAGAGAGAGTGTGAGAGGAGGATGCAGCTGGCTGGAGAGGAAAAAAAAGAGAGAGAGCAAAGAGGGGGGCACAGTGCAGCTTTTTGCAGGCAGGTGAGGGGGGAGAACAAATCTTTTCTTGGAGTAGTGCCAAGAAGCAGAGACAACTGGAGGGGGGTGAGGAGAGGGGGCGACAGGGTGGTGGGGATCGGTCCTTATTTGTCCTCCCTGTGCTCGGCGATGCCAGCAGCAATAAGGGCGGCCCGGTACTGCAGCAGCACCCCACACATGCTCTTGACGAAGCCCTTGGAGAGGGGGAAGAGTGGGAAGCCGATGTCCGGGTAGCCGCTGCGCTCGGGCAGGAAGCTGCGGTAGCTCTTTCTCCGCTTCTTTGGTCTGACCGTGGGCTGAGACTCCTTGGTTTGCGACACGCCACTCGAGCCCTGCGTGGTGGACACCACCGCCGCCGCCGCCCCGTCTGACGTCGCCGTCGTTGCCGTCGTCGTCACCCGTCCTGACCCCTCCACCGCTCCGCCGCCCGCGCTCCCCCCGGTCACCGAGCCCTCGCAGTCCGAACTCTGGCTGAGGTCCTGCTGCAGGGTGGAGGCGCTCCCGGACGAGCCCCCGGCCGCCGCCGTGGTGGAGTGGCTCAGGCCCGAGTCCTCCAGGTCCTCCTCCTTGCTGGGGCTGCTGTGCGCCAGCGCCTTGGGGATCTCCTCCAGCGGCTCTCGGTCTCGGAAGCATCCTCCTCCTCCTCCTCCTCCTCCACCGGCTTTGCCGCCGCCGCGCTCCACCACCGTCCCGTCCAGCTCCAGCCAGGACTCGAGCCGGTGCACCAGGCGCCAGCCGCAGGCGTCAAAGTGCTCCCGGATCTCCTGCTGGAAGACCTCCACGGGGTGCTGCAGCAGCGTGGTCATGGACTGCACCATCTTGATCAGCGCCATCTCGTTGTAGCACCGGCTGTTCTCGTAGCCTTCCTGCAGTCCCCGGTCGCTGTCGAAGCCGGCCTCGTTGTAGTAAGGTTCATTTACCAGGATGAGACCTACGGCAACAGAGTCAGTCACACTGATGTCTACTGATCACTGGCCAGTCCACATTGAATTATTTAAAGGAACCGTATGTAAGATTGTGACCAAAACTGGTACTGCAATCACTTTCAAATGACTGTAGAGCGGTGTATCCCCTCCCCCTTCCCCCTGACTGGCAGAGCAGTCAACCCGGATGCCGAAACACTACTGACTTCGTGATTAGTAGATAGGTGGAGGGTGGCGCATCAGGCCAAAACACAACATGACAACATCAACATCAGTTGAGGGCTGCAACTAAATTACAAGATCCTGGTCTTACTACTGTTGTCAGTGATATAAGTATTTGAAATGAACATGATTTCTTAATGTCTAGTGACATCAGGGCCATTTTATGATTAATTGAAATACATTTCTTACATACGGTTCCTTTAATAACAGATCTATATATATATATATATATATATATATATATATATATATATATATATATATATATATATATATATATATATATATATATATAAAAAGCATATCCAAACTCCTCATTATTAGGACCCAGTGTAACATCTTCAGGCATGTAAATTATTCATTACACAAAATTAGACTGTCGTTCTGCATTGCAGAACCTATACGGAGGCTCACTGGGACAGAAATTCTATTACATTACAAAAAAAAAGAATCATTAAAAGTTGAAATCCCCATTGCCGCATCCCTACTTTGATCTGCTTAAGGCATCAAGGAGCTTTTATGAGATTCTCGCCGCAGTCTGTGCCCATATGAATAAAACATCCATCTGCAATGGGATCAGACAGGCAGCAGGACGGGGCAGGTGGCTTCACCTTGAATGGCCCTACAGGACTAGAATAAGAATGGCCCTACAGGACTAGAATAAGAATGGCTCCTGTTCTTCCTACCAGGCAGGTCATACATCACAACTATTTCATTAAAGCAATCCTCAAACCTTGTCAAAATGGATATTGATTTTATTGTTTTTTTCTGACTAGAATTTGAGTATGACAATGTCAGGCTAGTGTTTATGATGAAATTAAAAAAAGACTCCAATAAATCCATATAACAGTCAATCATCAATTAAATTAGCATGTAACGAGAAAACCAATAAAGTTTCATTGATGTTTTCACTGACCTTGGATGGAAATGAGCACTTGTAGCAGGCTAGATTTGCTGGTCCACCTCTCTGTGCCCTGCAGGACAGAATAACCACAGAACACATGTAGTGGGTGGCAAACTTAAATGCAAGAAATTCCCAATCTCCACCAGCCAGAATGAGTCGATTAATTTGCCACTTTCTCTGACAGTCATACAAATCTCATCACAGGACTCAAGGTCTTACAGTCTTTTTGATTCAAAGGCTCCCACACAATATGACTCAGGTACTCAACCACTTCTAAAACCACTTCTCATAAGAAACTGATGAGTCTAACTCAAAATATATGAACCTGACGAATGGGTATAAAACAAGCCTTATCAAATGCAAGGCCCCATGAAAGTCCAAAATAGATAACTGGTCACTTAAAGTGCCCCTTTACAGGTCTTCCCTAAAGCAAAAACATTAGTTCCAAAGTACATTACCTTGCCAATCCAGGTCCCTAGCAGGCTCACGCACACTTTGCCGTTGTCATAGAGATTGGGATTGAGGCGGCCGCTGCACTGGGACAGGTAGCGGAAGAGGGGGGGCACTGCAGGGTAGATGTTGGGGAGCTGAATGTCGAACAGGAAGAGCCCGTCCTCATAGGGTGTGCGTGTGGGGCCCTTGATCTGAGCAGAAAACAGGTCCTGTAGCAGGAAGCACGGAGGAAAAACGCAGGAAGTCAGGAACAGAGATACACACACGCTAGTCAGGAACAGAGATACACACACACACTAGTCAGGAACAGAGATACACACACACTAGTCAGGAACAGAGATACACACACACTAGTCAGGAACACACACACACACACACACACACACACACACACTAGTCAGGAACAGACACACTAGTCAGGAACAGAGATACACACACACACACACTAGTCAGGAACAGACACACACGCTCTATCAGATGCTTTGAATGAAACCATCACTCAAGGCACACTGTTCTCTGTTCAGCATGCATCTGTAGGCTGAGAAGAAATCATCTCAGTCTGGTCAAGTTTTGCCTGTGTGTGTGTATCCGTGTGTGTCCCTGTGTTTGTGTCCGTGTGTGTGTGTGTTGGTGGTGCTCAGTGGATGAGCCTGGACTTGCCATGCGGTCCTCGAAGGTCTTGACCATGATGCCGTCGGGCAGGGAGGTGGCCAGCAGAGCCATCTCCTTCCGCACGGTGCTGAAGAACTTCTTGGCTTCAGCCGGCTGGAACTCCATGATCTTAAAGGTGTGAGTCTCTGAGGGAGAGGAAACGTAGCAGAGACAAATATTAAAATGTAACTAAAGAGATAAGCGTTTGTCTCAAAACTTGACCCCTCTGAAAGTTCTTAGTTTTTTTGGAGGAGATTTGATGAATGGTGTAGCCACTACACCTTGAGCCAATTCAAGAGAGAGAGAGCTGATTCTAAAATAGTGCCAGCTTCGAAAACCAGGCCCAGCAACAAGGTCAGGATGAGAAGTGGTGTCCCTGAAACCCTTATTTTTAACCAACTTGAAAAGGAGGGATCCTAAAATTCATTTCTTTAATCTCTTTGAGTCCTGACATCCCAGAGTCCTGATTTGAGTACAGTGAAAGTGTAATGCAACATGACAGACCTTCTTCTAAAGCAACAACTTGCCTCTTTTTAAGGCATGCGTTTTTATAGGCAACTAGTTTTTTTTCAATCCAGGCTATTACACAGTCCCAACTGGGCTGTAAGGTGGTGTTTGCAAGGTTATTGCATGCTTCTTAGGTAGTTAGCGCTCTAGTTTTAGACCAGAGCTCCCTAGTGCTGTTTTAACTGCAGTGAGGAGAGGAGAAATGGGGCAATAGATTCTTCCCTTCCCAGAGCAGCAGAGTTCATTAGGTTGAAATTACCTGGTGCCTCGTCCAGCACGGAGAACACCTCTCCCTTGGCACTGGTGAAGGTGACGCCAGGCTTGCCGCCGCTCTGCTGGCACAGCACCGGCGTGTCGCTGGGCCACTCGGAGCGCACAGGCGTCTGCGGCTCGGCCTGCGGCTGGGCGGCGGAGGCGGTCGTGGCGGCGGGCCGCTCCTCCTCGGCGGCGCCCTCCTTGCGCTCCTCCTCCACGATGGCCACGACGTCCAGCGTCTTCTTGAGGTTCTCCTGCAGCTTCTTGATGTCGTCCAGGAAGCGCTTCTCCTTGGTGGGCTTGGCGCCCGGCTCGGCAGACGCCGGCGTGGTGGCGGCGGCAGTGGCGGTGGCGGTCGGCGCGGCGGCCGAGGGCTCCACGGAGGTCGGGGAGGTGGGCGAGCCGGTCCACAGCTGCTCCACGGTCATGTTCTTCAGGCTCTCCAGGATCTTCAGCGCCTCCTTCAGCTCCCTCAAGCCTCGCGCCGTGCCCTCCTTACCAGGCTTCTCCTCCGCGTTCCCTGGCGTCGTGGCGGCGGCGGCCGACGGGTCGGGGGTCGCGGTAGAGGCGGCGCCGACGGCCCCCGGGGCGTCCCCGCTGACTGGCGTCAGGGGCGTAGTTTCGGGGGCGGCGATGGCGGTAGCCGCGGTGGGCACTGGGGCCGGCGCCGGGTCCTCCTTGTGCTCCTCCTCCACCGTCTCCCAGCTGTCGCTTTCGTCCTCCCACTCCCACTCGGAGGAGGCGCCGCTGCTGCTGCCCTCCACGGAGGTGTAGTCCGACTCCTCCACCTCCGACTCCACATTATACAAGTGCTGCGGATGGGGCAGATGATGGCAAGAGAACATCCATCAATCGAGAGCTCAAATCAAGTCAAGGAGCACAAGCACAGAACGTAATGGAGCAGTTCAGCCGTATCTAAATGATCCAATTTCAACTTCATTCAACTAGCCTGACGAGCCAGACCCACATTAAAATGTAGGGTCTGGACACTCACCGTTCGCAGTGCTCAGTCCGAGGGGCGGATAATCAGTTGTCTTTCAAATTCCCTCTGCACGCTAATAGGACAGCGGCAGCGCTATGAGTCCCATCGTTTCCCACCAGCGGAGCTAGTTGGCTAGTTCAAGCGTTTGCCAACTTAACAAAAGCTTAACTTCGTGTCACACTGTTAGCCAACAGCAACATCCATCTTATTTGTTTTCAAGTAGCGGGAATTCAAGCCAAACCGGGTTGCAACTCTGCCATCAATCATTATGTTAAGCCCACCTAACGACTCTATACACGATTTCATTGGCCTGATTCAGTTTCGATTTCTGGAGCTCACAAGCCAACGGAGAGTTGCTAGACTAGCCCTGGCAGCAAATGTAATTTGCTGCCGCTAGGGGCGCGTCTAGATTTCTAGGCTATCATTCAACTCCTCTGCAATTACTATGTGAGGGCCATTCATCTCCACGAGAAACAGGTCAGACTTTAACATAAGTTCAGAGAGGCAGTTCCAGACACCATCTTGGAGATCAGAGATATGCAGCGAGGAATGGCTTTGTTTTGGGCTTGTGTGCTGGTGTTTGTGTTGTGTTGTGCTTGATTCAGTACCTGTGGCAGTACGATGGTTTTAGAGTTGTCAGCCCAGACCACCTCCACCTTACTGCTGACATCCACTCTGGACACATGACCCACTGACGTCTGCACATAGAGAGAAAAAAAAAAAAAAAAAAACACAAAGATGGAATTACACTCTCATCTCGCATAGCCACATCTATGTCCAGGCATGTTTGGAAACAACCACAGGGAGATGTGGGCATGTGGGTGACCAGACATTTCAAATGCGGTTTAAGCTATTTACGGACTCAAACAAGTCCTTCAAGGTGGGGTTTGAAGGAATATTTGGGATAATGCCAGTAGACATTATGAGTGGGTATTAGAGGATTCTCATGTCTGGCCCACTAAGACTGCTTTCACTCAAAGCTTGGTTATGAGTGTAAATGTAATGAAATTCCCTCAAGACTGTCTATAGAAGGAATAACTGGTAATTACACTGTCATTTTCGCAGTCCTCTGGGTCAGGGTTGACTATTCTGATGACTATATCCGTGGTGCGGAAATGGAAGTCTGGATGATCAGCGATGTCATAAACACTGACATCCTCCTCTTCACCAATCACCTAGACGATGGAAAAACAAAGGAATGTGCAAGCGTAAACAAAATAAACATTAACTCAATGTTCCGCACAACAAAACCCACACATTGTCGTTAGGTTCAGTGGTTGATTATTATATAATGAATCATATCATTTGTTGATGGATAAAGAGATAGGCTTCAGAGAGGTGACCGGGTCAGTGCAACTGATGTTGCCGATGTCATGGCAACCACACTGTGACCCCACACTGAGTTGGCTGACCTCTACATCGTCGCCCGCAGCGTTGAGTTTGATCCACTTGACAGCACACGTCCTGCCCTTGTGGTCACCTGACTGAATGACCCCATAAAGCCCTGGGTCCTGGGGAGCGGAGGCTGAGAGAGACACACACACACACACACACACACACACACACACACACACACACACACACTATAATTTGCAAGCAAATTATAAGGCCACTAAGGCCCTCTTAGCTATTCCAATCCATGTACTTTGAAGTCTAGGAAATCCTAGCATTCAGGTGGCAATCTACTTCTTACTGAGACTAGCACAAACTAATATGTGTTGAAGCATCATAAAGAAAACAGCCACTGCAGCATTGTGCCATAATTCACCACGTAGATCTAGATATGTATGAAGCATATGGAGTCTATGAATGAGCCATTGTGAGGTCACTTACAGCGCTTGTCGACGACGTAGTCGCCAGGGCAGAACTCGTGGTTGTCCAGGTGTTGGATGGGGATGAGGTCATTGGAGCGGATGCCCGTCTCTAGTCGGCCGTCCTTCCACATGACATCAGCCGAGGTCACTGTGGAGACGACCTCCACCGCCACCCTGTCAGCAGCAACAACACAGAGAGGGAGGGGGGTGTAGGTGTTGGTCAGACAGGGCTCCCTTCCTAAACCACACAGCATACTATACAAAGGCTAGCACAACATGGAAAGCAATGTTAAGTAACCAGGTCTGCAGTAGTGTTAGTACAGTCACATGCTAATTGCTACATAGGCTGAGGGCAATGTTGGCATTTTGTTAGCAGAGCGGAGACAACCGAGGCCCTGTCTGCTGAGAGCGGAGAGAGCTGGAGGGAGCCGGAGGGAGAGGCACCAACGATTGGCTGAGCGGGAAAGAGAAGTGCTAGCCGTCTCCAGAGGGGCCCAAGAGTGCGATCGATGAACAGCTCCTTTGTTTGGCCGCGCCGCTCGATGGCCTGAGCTGGCCGCTGCGATGATTATGATGATTATGATGATGATGATGATGATGAAGATGATATGATACTCTGGCAGACGGATGAGCCCGGTCCGCTGTGCCAAGCACTCACTGCAGCGCAATGCTGTGTGTCTGCAGACAGCACTACTGGAGTGGGAGCAGGCGGTCAAGTTAAGTGTCTGGCTGCCTGCGGCGCAAATGACCGTGCCAGACCTCTTAACCAGAATGCCACAACCTGCACCCTCTGCCCTCCAATTATAACTTTTTAAAAAATTAACTGCAAAAAGTCTTAGTATACTAAGAGTATTGCATCTGTCCTTTCATTGCACCCATCTGCTTGTAACATGTACATTTCAAAGAATTCATATTTTAGGTTTTGTAGGTAATTGCATGCAGGGTGAGTGACAGCACTGTGAATGCCCAGACTGTGGTCCCGTTGGGAGAGCAGACGTTGACACAGACTCAGCTAGGCTCCAGCTGCTCAGAGCGGCCCTGCCCAGAACAAAACCTGCTCTTCTGACATCTGCTGCAGTTCCTGTCCGTCTTGGCCTCCTAGGTGAAGCTTGAAACACTTTCTACAGACTGCAGAGAGAGGAAGGGAACGCAGGCAGCCAGTCTTAATGAGGACTACGATGGCAAGGGGCGGTGCGCAGTACTGCCTTTTCAGCAGTGTGGGTTTTTTTTGCAAACGGCAAACAATTCCACTGGCTCTAAGTGAACACCGAAATCCAGTATCATGTCCTGAAGCAGTACAAATGTAACCCCAAAAAACAACCATCAACTACAATTCCATAAAGCAGAGATGTTTTCTCCCCAGCGTTAACCAATTGCTTTGGAAATCTCTGCAAATGTTTACAAAGACAGCCCTGTGCCAGGTTAATGGACTCTGATGAAGATGTAACCACGTCGAAATGTTAAAATAAGCAATCTAAACATCTGTGCCCCTTTCTAAATTAAAATAAGCAATCTAAACATCTGTGCTCCTTTTTAAATTAAAATAAGCAATCTAAACATCTGTGCTCCTTTCTAAATTAAAATAAGCAATCTAAACGTCTGTGCTCCTCTCCTTTTTACTGCATGACCAGTCCTCTCCCGTGAAGCACAAGAGTGTTACCAGAAGTGAAGCACAAGAGTGTTACCAGAAGTGCGGTGGAACATCACTATTTACTGTGCCAGGTTACATGTGCTTACTGTAAGAGGCCTGAGCACTATGGCCTTCTCCCCAGTGCGCTCACCTGTCGCCGGGCTTGAACTCGCGGGAGAACTTGGTCCTCTTCTTCTTGTGCTTCCTCTTGAGGTTGCGAATGGACAGCGGGATGCTCTTCTTGCGGTTGTGGCCCAGGCCCGTGCTCTGCAGCGAGGCCGTGGAGCTGGCCGACGACGTGATGGAGCTCGTGTCGTCAGTGTCGTCCGCCTCCGCGTCCGAGTCCAGGTCGCCCAGCGTCTCGCCGTGGCCCTCCTCGCCCGTCTGCACTTCCTTGTCCGTCACGCCGTCAGTCCGCTCCATGGGGCCGTTGTTAGGGCAACGGGGCGCTGAGGGGTCCTCCGCTATCCCATCATGCTTGGCCTCAGTTTGCTTTTCACCTGAACACGCACAGGAGAGTAAATGTGAACGCCATAACTACAGACCTCATCTCACTCGTCCACTGATAATAAACCCCTTTCTCACAGGAGAAGAGAAAGTAGCCAAGTGGCAACTAAACAGGTTCTTCATGTAATCCTTGGAAATCTTAAAGGAGAAATCCAGCGAGTTAACATAGATCTCAGAGTACTGTCGATAAATCATGAGCTCCCATGTACATGCACCCAGAGTGTAGATTTGTAGCTGCCTGGCTGCGTTTGGTGCTGGCTGTAGCAATAGATAAAACCGTTTGTGTTCCTTTTTTTCTCACCGACAGTGCTCGATGACCTCGAGAAACAGAGATCTACGTGAAAACTCGCCAATTTCTCCTTTAAGTCAGTCAGAAACAAAGTAGCTCAACTTGGGCCTTTTCTTTGATATTCCAGTTCAACTTTTGGTCAAGATCACAAAGAAATTTGACCCGAGACTCCCACCTACCGTCTGCGTGGTCAGGCTTGTCTCCTGGCTGTAGACGGTTGCCGTGTGAATCTGCACTGTCCGCTGACTTCCTCCCCAGCTCCTTCTTAAACATCCGCTTCAGCTGGTCACACAAAAACAAAACACATAAGCAAGACGTGAACATTAAGAATGGACACAAGGGCCGAGTGACCTTCAGCAGGGAGGACAGTGAACTTCAGTACATTACAAAGACGAAGGGGCAGATTACAGTTGACCCCTGAGAAGCTCGGAGCTCCAGAGTGACCTCACATACGCACCCTCCTGCAGACGGGATCCTCGGGGTGCACCGGCGCCCCCTCTGGCCCCTCGCAGGTGATGCGCGTGGCGTCCACCTTCGACGGGAACACGTAGAGTGCCCGGTCACCCAGCTGCCTCTGCGTGTGGTCATAGTAACCCAACCGCTTCACTCTGAAACAGACACAGCATTATTAGACTCCAAGGTCACATACTGTATGGTAAAATTAACAGTATGTTCTTACATGAATGAATACACACATCACTTGTTGAAGAATGAGTCTCACAAAAGTGACTGTGCCCTCATCCCTAAAAAGCAAATGCTAACTGCTCTTAAAATTGTTGGTTGGTGAGGTATGGTGGATGATGTTGCAGACCGCCTCCCCTTAAAATCACCAAAGGATACTCAAACTATGTATTTTGGGTGTGATTATAGCAGGCTAGAGCTGCTCAACAAGCGCTTCAAAAACACAAGATGTGTGCTGGACATCACACACACACACACACACACACTACGGCTTGAATACAATGAGCGTCTTGGCTGCAGCAGTCCATTTCAATGTCACACAGTAACAAAGGTGGCTAATGACACACACCCCTTCCAGCCCCTGCACAGCATGGACTCATCTGGTGCAACGTGTGTGTGTGTGTGTGCGCGTGTGTGTGTGTGTGTGTGCGTGCGTGCGTCTGACGTACTTGCAGAGGTTCTCCTGGGTGATGGTGGAGGGCGGAGGGTAGACGCTGTCGGAGCCCTTGGGGGAGTAGCTCTTGGTGATCCACGTTACCTTCAGCTCCACCACCTGCACCTGTGGCCAGGGGGGGGACAAGTGAAGAGTTCAGATACAAAACCCTCTAAATCTGTCTGACCACTTTTCTTTTAAATGAGCATTTAAAATCAGGCTCCTATAGGTTTTTGCCTACAAATCGATATTTCAGACCAGGAATAGAGTGGTATTTAGTGGGTTTTGAAGTTAAATTATTTGATTAACGTATACTATGTGTGGAGAGCATCCACTCTCCATCTTTCTCTCATTTTTGACATAGGTGGCATTTAGAGGCTTTTGCATCTGAACCTTTCAAGTCTCTTTACACCCAGCTCAGCTTTCTATTCTTTTAGCTTGGCTGAATAGCTGCTGGTAAATGTTTTTTTCAAAATTCAAAATGCAGACCGAGGTCCATGAAAAGTGAGTGTGTACATTTAAATAACTTTGCATATGTATTTGCTATGTCATGGTAAGGTCATCTTTCGAGGTAGCAACAGTTAGCACTTAACGTATCAGAAATGGGATCAAAAGAACAAAGTGCTCCAGTCGAATGTGGTGAATTTATGTGCGTCTACATCTGTGCGCTTGGCTGGGGTCCACCTACCTCTTCCACTACTACTCGGAACTTCGTCTTCTTACTCAACACTGGCTTTACGCCATACAGCCACTGCACGTTGGCGAATACCTTCGACGGACCAATCAAAACTTGGCCTGGGTAGAACCCATAAGCCTCATCAAAGAAGAGCCCCTGACAGGAGAAAAGCGAGGGATGAAGAGAGGGACGTTAAAGAAAGAAAGAAAGAAAGAAAGAAAGAAAGAAAGGAGTGTGAGCTGCAGTATGACATCTTTTAAAAAGAAGAAAGATGTCAAAGGAATGGTTCGAGAGGCTCCACTCACAGAGTCACTGACGTGAGGACAGACGTCATAGAGTTTGGAGCCATCTTCCTCACTCATTGAACACCTGCATCAAGCAAAATCACACGGTCACGCATGCAGCATCAGAAAAAGGCTGTTAAACAGCTGTTAAAAGACTGTTTCAACGTGAGGAAAAATCCCAACACAAGTGATTAAGTCATTAAAAAAAAAAAGTTACCTGGCTCCATTGGAAAGCTTCAAGATAATATTGTTGCTCAAGTCATAGACCTTCCCCAGCCAGAAGTCGTACACTATGTAATCCCCATACATAAATGTCTGACGAAGAAGAAAAGACAATGTTAGAATGACCTGAAAATCACCACAGGTATGACGTAAACCCATTAACCTTTCTAGAAAATGGTTAGCGGAGACCTAAAATAAGAATGGACAGGTAAGAGGAGAGCTTCTTACCCATATGTGTTGCAGGTCTCGACTGCTGACAGGATATAGGACACAGTTGGTTCCAACCAACTTCACGGCACACTCTATGTTAATGTTGGTGACTATACCACACTGCTTATCCTGTGGGGGTGAAACCAATACACAGAGATGAAACACATCTCACAAACAAACCTTCATATACAGACACCCCTGCACTTAATCACTGTATGACATGCCGGCTCTGCCTATTAAGTTTCATTTTTACTCATATAAAATGAATATGATCATTTTTTTAAAGTTCTGGAGTTTGGGCGCATGTTCATATCCACATGGGTCAACAAGCCCGGTTCAGTGATAAGTCATCACAGTCTCATTAATTAACACCCAATTCATCAAAAGCTTCCACGGCTTTAAGCGAGAAGCTTAATCAAACAGTGAGCCAACGATAAAGCACCAGAGTTGAAAGAGAACAGGGAATGTAGGAATGAGTGTGTGTGTCTCTGTGTGTGTCTCTGTGTGTGTGCACGTCTTTCTCTGTGTGTCTCTCTGCGTGTGTGTGTGTGGGGGGTTACTTACATTGGAATTCAACCGTCGTACAAAGTCTCTAGGCACGATGGATCGATCTTCAAGTTTGAGCTGAGAGAGAGAGGAGAGGAGAGAAGAGAAGAGAGAGGGGTGAGTGCTAACGGTGGAGCACAGTCACGAGTCACAAGCAGTACCCACACTTCAGAAGGTCTCCTCTCCAGCCCTGATGGATGGGGCCCAGCCTAACCTAATGGCCTAAACCTTCTGCCACTGTGGGAAACCCATGCCAACCGCATGAGCTCTAACCCAGACCCAACTTCTCTTAGTCAAGCGATTCAGCTGCAAGTAGAGCAGATGGAGCTGTTGACTACTACAGTAACCAGTTGCTGCCTGCAGTGCATACAATAATCCCTATTTGTGTTTTTAATAACCGATTCATCGTGTCAGTAATTGCTTATTTAGCAGCTTTATGTTTATTGTAGCAGCAAGTTTTCTGTACAGAAAAAAAGTACATTTACAAAGGACTTCAGTAGAATAATAATTTGGCTTTGACTTTGCTTTGTGTGGCAGTTGAGGACATCAAGCATAAACCAGTGTTGCTCTGTGGCCGAGCTACTCATTGGATTCAGAAAGTCCTGATACATTGATTGGTCACACTTGGATAGTACAGCAGCGACCAACTGAAGTTTCACTTTCACACCTCAATGCAAAATAGCCTAAACATACACTACCGGTCAAAAGTTTGGAGACACTTACAAATTTCCATTCCACTCCATTGTAGACAGAGTACCAGCTGAGATCAGTTGCACTGTTTTTTTAATCAGGGTAGCAGTTCAGATTACATTATGTGCACATAATTGCAAAAGTGTTCTCAACTGTTGTAGTAAGAAACGGCTGATCTTTAATGCAATATCTACATTGCCTATTATCAGCAACCATTCATCCAATGTTCCAAAGGCACATTCTGTTTACTAATCTGATATCATTTTAAAAGGCTAACTGAGAAAACATTGGAGAACCCTTTTGCAATTATGTAAGCACATAATGAAAACTGCTGCCCTGATTAAAAAAACAATGCAACTCATCTCAGCTTGTATTCTGTCTATAATGGAGTGGAAATTTCTAAGTGACCCCAACCTTTTGACCTGTGTAGATCTAGGCTACAGATGCCATGTTTTACTCTCTTAAGTCAAAACATAGATCTAGGCTACAGATGCAGTGTTTTTTTTTACGCTATTAATAGTCAAAACATAGATCTAGGCTACAGTGTTTCACTCTCTTAATAGTCAAAACATAGATCTAGGCTACAGATACAGTGTTTTACTCTCTTAATAGTCAAAACAGCTTAATGAAACTGGCGCTCATAGGAAGGAGTCTCTGCAGGGCTGGGACACCAGCACAGACACACTAACTGACAAACTGACACATCCAGCAGGAAGAGGTTTTCCATTTTGTACTGTTAGCAGACACTGAGGAGAAGAGGCCTGCATAAAACGAGGGCTCAAAAGCAGGCCATGGAGATGGGGTGGGTAGTTTGGGCAGCAAACTAGCCAGCGACTGACCGATCACGGCTCGCGTGTGCAGTGGCATTTCAAAAAGGCCACCGCAAAAAGGCCTTGCTCTTCAGAGCAATAACGCGGAGACTGTGGCAGGTAAGGCCAACTGGTCAAAGGAGAGGTGCCAGTTTGGCAGCTCATGAAAACAACAGAGCCCAGTTCCCAACTTGGCAGGCGGCTGCAGGTGGTGCAGGGTGCTGCATGAGAACGGAGAGCTCTGCACTGCACGGGGCTGGGCAGCCACAGATGACTCCATGCATTTCAAATGCTGGGGAGGAGAGTGGAGAGAGGCACGCCGGCTTTTCTCAGGGGGAGCAAATGACCATGGAGGGGGGTATTCTACCATTTGACCATTTGTATTCTACTACTCACTACAGACAGAGGCGAAGCAAATTGAAGGACCATACACACTAAAAGCACAGATTCGATGGAATTCAAAGACACCCAGACAGTTGTCCAAGTCTGAGTGAAATGAACCAAAGGAAACAGCAGAATATACAGACATAAAATGTTTTAAAGGAAATCTGAGGCGCTCACCTGTATTAACTGAATAGCTAGATTTTCTCTAAAACATTTTCAACTATTTGAATCCCTGAAACTAAAGGGCACCAGAGGGAAAGCCAGTCTAACACCCTAACCGCACTCCTCGAGTTCTCGCAAGTTGTTAAAAAACGAGTACCCTTTTTGCAAAACACCCAAACTTCAAGGACAATGAAACACCCCAATACCACATATTACAGGTTCCACGCTGAGTGTGATGATAAACCCTACAGTGGGGACATATTTGGGGAAAGCCACAACCTCTACCCCTCCCCCAACAGTTCAAAAGGGACCTCCACAGGCAAGTTGCCATGGCGAAGGTGCAGCAGATGTCTCTCCAGCATCTCCTGAGTGTGGGAGTGTGAACCCCGGGCTCTGCAGGACAGGGAGGCACAAGAGGATGATGGGAAAAGTAGGGTGTCGGCGGCACATGGCAAAAAATAAGTGACCCAAATTCATTGTCAGTCTCGAGAGAAGCCTTGCTGGCAGCCTGCTGGTTATCTGCAACTGCATCTGTATGTTTTTGGATAAATATTTGAACAGAGGGTGATGTCGTAAGCAACAAATGAGGCTCCAAGTGAATGTCATAGCACAGTAGCGCTACGCCACCGTGCAGCACCGCCAGGCAACTCGCTGAATTCTAAACAGGCAAAATCTGCAGCTACCTAATAATTGGGACCCCCAATCCTAGCAGGAGGAGCATGAGAGTGGTGAGAAAAGTGTGGCGAGAAGCAGGACATATGCTTCATTCATTCAGGCCGCTCTGGGGGATGAGAGAAAGGTGGAGGGGAGGGGGGGGGGTCCTAATTATTAGGTAGCTGCAGATTTTGCCTGTTTAGAATTCAGCGAGTTGCCCGGGGTATCTTGGCATGACGGCATTGTCTGGGACACATGTGCCAGGGAGGGGAGGGTGCCGTGGAGACACCCGCATGGGGCGCCCGACTGGCTTAGGGAGGATCAACGTGATGCCGTGTCATAATGTATGGGCACGCACCGCATATCAACAACACGGCCTACCAGCTTAACGGAGGGCCAGAAATCCACCACACAGTGTGCGGTGTGTATGTTCTTATTTGCCTTAGGCCTTCCCATCCACAGGGACCTGGGTCATGTTTCTGCCAGTAAAAAACAATGATCCTTGCTACTGCTAAACGTGGCTAAATTTAGTGAGTGTGTGGGTGCTGAAGATAACATTTGCAAAGTTTTCAAAAAAGGCCTGCAGACTGACAGGCTGCTCTAAGCTTTAATATTATGGAGCCTCATGGAACTAAAGGGGGAAGAATCCAACTCTGTACACCAGGCTCAGGAAGACAGCAGTACCTTCTCTATCTGCAGAAAGATAAATGTGATCGGTGCAATAGTTTCGCAAACGGGCATAAAAAACAGTTGTCACTCTGCCACAGTAGCTGTATCTCTTGGAAGATCTTAAAGGTGTTGAACCTCAATTACACCTCGATCTCGACTCCAATAATAGTTTTATGATCACGAGGTATCAAGCACCAAACAGAGATTGACAGCCTCCAGTCTTTCACCTCCCCTCTACCTCTCCGCTTCTTCTCATGAGTGATTCTTACTGAAATCATTTTCACGTTTAAGGACTGTGGTTGGGATGGTATAGTGTGGCACATCTTAAGGTAGGGCAAGCGATGCTAAGCGATTAACATGTTGAATGTTTGAGCTCACGATCACGATCTCACGATCTTTGTTACAAAGTTCCAGCTCTGTGAACTGGAAACAAACAAAGTGGGGGAAAAGGGGAACAAAGGGGGAGCTACCTGGGGCGTATCCCAAGTGCGTGGTTTGGTGACAAACCTGGGCAAGTTAACTCCGAGTAAGTGGTAAAATAGAAGAGCTGTATGGCTTCATTCTCCAACAAAACAATGCCATAGGGCTCTTTCCACTGATCATGACGTTAAAAATCAATCGATTACAACTAGCTTAATCATACTCATGAATATTTACCCGATTACCTGATACAATCAATGATGCATCTGTAATGTAAAAGTGGCAACTCTAATAATGACGTACTCTCATTTTAAATGTGCAATTAGCGGCCTCACAAACATTCATGAGACACACTTTCAGAAATTCAGAGAACTTTACAGCCTTAAAGTGGCCCTGAGCTGCCTCTCTTCTCTCCTTCTCTCTCGCACAGAGAAACAACCCTGAGGCTCAGGCTGCGAAGGCAAGGTGACAGCAGGCAGCGTCTCCCCTCCTCTCCGGCTAAATAGCTCAGTTTAGCGGCGGCGGCCCTGCCTGCCACACCAGCTACGGAGCGGAGTGAGACGCCAGGAGATGAGACGGGATGACACAGCATCGCTCGCTGACAGGCCAGCCGAAGACAGAAGGATGAGGAAGAGAGGAGAGGAGAGGAGGAAGAGAGGAGAGGAGGAGGAGAGAAAGGGAGGCTGGAGGGATGAGGAAGGAATGCAGCAAGATTCCAACACGTGGAGCCACATGCTAATGAGGATTCTAGAGATTGCTGGTAAGTGGTGGAGTCTGCCCAGGATTTCACATGGCTCTCAGCTTCTGCTGTGGGGCTGCACCAGAAGGCCATTCCAACTCTCATTGGAATGCTCTTGTGCCATTTTTCCCCCTCTTCCACAATCAAGGTGCTTTAATAGACTTATTATACTTCCACTTCCCATTTCATATCTAGTTTCAACCTAATGACTAATAATTATCTTCATAATTGCACAATTGGGCCAAATTAGTTCACCTGCTAACACACCAGTCAAATGAAAGGTTTCTCTTGAGAAGGAAGAGGAAGTGGTGATGTTGAGGAGGGCTCTGCCGGGAGACGCCACTTCTCGTTGGCATTCTGCCCGAGCGAAGTGTCCCGAGGCCAGGGGGGGCGGGCAGGCTTGTAACTGGCAATCTGCAGCGCGCGGGCACTTCATTTACTGATTAGAGAATTGATTGGCCAGACTGTGTGGCAGCCTGCGTTCTTTCGGGCCTTTAATAGCTAGTTTACCCTGCAGCACCCACACACACACAAACACTAAAAGGGCCTCCTGCAGCAAGTGTCTGTGTGTGTGTGTGTGTGTGTGTGTGTGTGTGTGTGTGTGTGTCATCAGTAAATCTGCTGAACTACCTCCCAGATGACAGCTCCCAGGCCACAGACCCAAATCACCACAAAACAGGAAACAGGAGGCTGGGCCATATTATCGATTCCCCCTGCATTCCACGCCTACTGTAATCTTTTCCAAACAGCCTGTCTGTCAAGCCCTCCCGGCCCCTCCTTTCCCCCCAACCCGTCTCTGCTCCGTTCTGGGATGAGGACAGAGATGTCGGAGGGGAAGACAGATTGGGCCTGCCCCCCCGGGTTAGCAATTTTTCATTACGCACTCACAAGCATCCTGATGAGACGGCCTGCTTCCCCCTCAGAATTCACCAGGACTAACTATCAATAACGCTTCACGAGAAATCCAAACCCACCCACAGCGCTAACATGTAGATTTAGCTTCTCTCTCTCATTTTAACTGCTTAGTGATGTAGTTAGCCGTTTGATTGTTGCCGTCGTGACAACAACTGTCCATATGTGAGCGTGAAAGGAGCCCGGTTTTTATTATTTTATTTTCCATTATAGTCCACAAGGTCATAAACATGAAGCTATTTCACCCATGAAGACTTGTCAGCTATCGCTAATGCTGCCCTTCTACGATGCTGGGAGTTTATGAAGCGTACTGCAGCTGGATGTCATGTCAGTCTCTTAAAAATAGATGGCGATGGGTGATAGGAGGATGGTGGGGGGGGGGGGGGGCGGTCATTCGCTGAGCTGCCGTCTGGCTCTCGCTGTGAAGACAGTGAGGGAGTGATTGAGTGTTTTGAGGGGGACGCATCAATCTTGTCCCTGTCTGGCTCCAGACAAAGGACCTCCCAGCGCATGCCGTTTCCCCTCAGCGTGACACCGCTGTCAGCCGCATACTTTCACCACTGGAGATGCAGCGAGGCCGCAGTGCTTTCAGTTATCTAGCAATAATACAAATACACACACACATACACACACACACAAACAAACTCACATGGGGTCACTACTCGAAAAGACCAAACAGGCAAACAATAACTTGTCCTTGGTTCTAGCCACTTCTTGTTTGCTAATATCTATTGGTGCCGTCAGCCATGAGAAAACCTCTACTTTGTGCCTGAGGAAAGGTCAACGGCCTAGGGGCCAAAAGCACCTGATAACCTGATAATGGGAGTTCAGTAATGATGTTTACTGGGAGCGCGGGCATTGTTTACACACCAGAAGCTGCCAATTAACAATGCACAATGGTGATGCACAATGCCATTATCAGAACAAAGAACCATCCTCCTGCCTGGCAACAGGCAGACTGTTCTGCATGGTGGTGTGGTGGTGACAAGGGAGATGGAGAGGGAAGAGAGGTGTGTGTGTGTGTGTGTGTGTGTGTGTGTGTGTGTGTGTGTGAGTGAGAGAGAGAGAAAGAGAAAGAGAGAAAGGAAGAGAAAGATGGAGGGAGTTCTCCTGGACCTTCCTGCACACTCCCTCTGCTTTAACTCGCATCCTGTGCGGCCAGCAGTTTTTACAGTGCTAAAAAAAAGGCGAGAGAACAGAGATCCCTCCGGGTCACAACAAAATTTGGATAATTAATTGAACACCTGACTGCGGAGGGTCTTTTCAGGAAACCACACACACACACACGACAACAAAGACTTAGCGCAACGAAACAAGAACACTGTCACAACCCTCGCCCTTGGCTGCACCCACTATTAGAGGGTGCAGATTGATTACAGGGATCAATAGGAATCCGCCTGTCCCAGGTTTGTTTGGACATCCTGGGCTAATGAACACGAGTCGTTTCCCTGGAGGCCCCGAGGGAAGAGCAGCGCAGCACAGCGTGCGGAGGAGCGACCGAGAGAGAGAGAGAGAGAGAGAGAGAGAGAGAGAGAGGAAGAGAGAGAGAGGAAGAGAGAGAGAGGAAGAGAGAGAGAGAGGAGAGAGAGAGAGAGAGAGAGAGAGAGAGAGAGAGAGTAATGTAAAAAAAGAGATAGAAAGAGTAATGGAGAAAGAGCAATGGGGAGAGTGAGAGAAAGTGATGGAGAGAGACACCGCATGGAGAGCTGCAGCTGTGGAGGAGCCACGCCTTAAAGAGCAGACACTCCCCGACCTGTCTACTCTACACACACACACACACACACAGAGAGAGAGAGAGAGATAGATAGACAACCAGAGATAGTCCTGACTGCACCATGGGACTCTGCAGTGCTCGGCGACCTTGCTGTTTCTCTGGGTCATCAAGAGCTGCACAGAAAGAGGCAGGCAGGTTGTGCACACACACACACGAGAAAAACACACACAAACGCTCCACTCAAATGGGATAATAATAATGTGGTTGAAGGATGCCCCACAACTGTGCTACACCCCAACCTGTAGAGACATCTAAAACAATAGACAAACAAACAGACAGACTTAACAGTCTCTGCTGAAAACACCAAGGAGCCTGAATGCAGCTGTGCAGCTAAGAGGCGTCCGCTGCCAGTCCCAACCTTGACCCTTCACCTGTGCTGCTGAGCGCACACAGGCTACTAAGAGGCGTCCGCTCCCAGTCCCAACCTTAACCCTTCACCTGCGCTGCTGAGCGCACACAGGCTGCTGTGGGACAGAGTCATGACGACACCAGTCAGGTTTCATCTCAGCGTCCAAAACCGGCTCAAAACAAGCTGAGGTCAGCTTCAGAGTGGCACTGTATGACCACGATGCTATATTAGGTCAATGACAGGAGAGGTAATGTCCATGCGTGATGTTGGTGTGTGTGTGTGTGTGTGTGTGTGTGTGTGTGTGTGTGTCATGGGGGTGGGGTATAGAGTGACGGGAGGAGTGAGAGTGAGAAAGCAGAGGAAGAGAAAGATGGCAGAAGAAAACAAGGGAAAGTGTGAGAAACAAGGGAAAGTGAGAGTGTAAAACCAAGTGTGAGAAAGACAGATAGAAAAAGGAGGAGGAGGAGGAGGAGATGGAGAGCATCTGATGCGTTATCTTGGGAGAGGTAGATTTTCCACATTACATCACTGGGCTGCATCCTTGGGGAGGGGAGTGAGAGAGGCAGAAGGAGGGAAGGGGGGAGGGGAAGAGAGAAAGGAGAGAACGAGAGGAAGACGACGACGACGACGCCACTTGGACAGAGCACAGGAAAGAAGTCTACACCTTTTTGGCATCCCAGCGCGCTCCGGCCGTCCTTCCCTACACGCCAGCAGCCGTGACCTCTCGACCTCGGAGTCATCTCGCCACCCTGCCCCCTCCAACCGCTCGGAGTTTGACTCCTGTTGTCATGGCCATGCCACGCCTGCACCAGAATTATGTGTGAAACTGACAGCAGACACTGGAAGCCCATTTCTACACACACACACACAGAGAGCTGGCAGTCGTTGGCATTAGGTCAGCCCTGCTCGTCTCTTTTGGCGGGCGCTGGCTGCATGGCAATCTGTCACCGATTAGCCGTCTGCGGTGGACAGAGAGATTACGCCTGCCTTTCCCCCTCTGTGCTCAGGACTTATAGCCAACCAAGCGCAAAACACACTAACCTGCCCTTAAGACTCCCCCCATCACAGCGTATTACAACTGCAGCGGTCAGGCTGCTCCATCACCCAGTCTCGTTTTTCAATGACGGAGCTGAACGTTAATGTTTGCACTATAAAGGCCCTGGACTGGGGGGGGTCACAGATGTGAGTATACTGCCCTTAGTCCTCCTTAAGTCCATTAAGGTCTTAGCACCGATATAGCCAATGTCAGGCAGAGCCTCTCTGGCCAGGAGCAGAAAGCTGTAGCAGTGCCAGTGAGGCTCTCCAGTAAACACAGAGCTGGCCACGGTGTCAATCATAGGACTGCTTTGAGTAAAGATGGATCCCGCTGATGGGCAGACAATTGATTTGTTCGGTAGTGCAAACAAATAAAGAAAGTGAGGCGCAAAAATGCACGCATGCAAATAAGCATTAAAGAGAAACGAAACCCTGTTATTCAGGATCAGAGTGAAAAACAAGACATGAATTCCAAAACAAAGGCTTTGTGTTTTTGTCACGTTTACAGACCAATTCAATTCATGTCAGTCACTCAATCCGTAGGATGCCTTTGTCAAGGCGTCTTGACGTTCAACTTCTGCAACAGCACGACTCACTGCATGTGCTTATTTACGTTTCAAGCAATTACTCAGATTAATTGGACAACGCTGAACAGGGAAAGGGAAAAAAAAAAAAAAAAGTGCTGCCATGGCCTAAATAGATTCTCTGACAGGAACATGCTTCCCTAAGTGAAGAGAAAATGGAAATTTAAAAGCCTATTTAAAGCGATCGCCAGTCCTAATTAGGTGGCGGCTATCGGAGCCCCAGCAGTGCTAGAATACCAGCGTAAACAAAAGGGCTGGCCTGCGGGGGCTTGGCTGGTAACCAGTCACCAGGTTCATCCAATAGCAACACGCACACTCAGAGCACACAGGATGACTGTGCAGAAAAAAGCAAGCAAGCTGCGATGCTACATGCTAACAAGCGCTCGTGTGCGCTGCGTAGGTTGGGTCCTGGGACGGGTAGCAAAAGCATGGCAGATGCCTCATTGAGCCCGCCTGCCTGGGAGACGTTTATGGGTTCAATGACATTTGACTCGAGCCCCCCCCCACCCACCCATCAATCACTGGATGGGATGGGATGGGAGAGCCATGCATTCATCCACACTGGTGCTTAGGACATTGCCAGGAAAGACGTGACTCTTCTCCAAATTGCTTTGGAAGCAACAGCGGAGTGTGTGTGTGTGTGTGTGTGTGTGTGTCTCACAGCACCTCACAAATATTAAACAGCTCTGGCAATAAACATTCATATTCCCCCACGCGAAAGCCAACCGTAGAAAAAAACTGAAGTGCTACATGAGGCAGGCCATGCGGATGGAGGCTATTGTTGTTAATGCGCCTGAGGGCCGCATGAAGACTGAGGCTGCCTCTAAAAATGGGGTGTGTGAGACTGGAGTGGGATAACAGATAAGGGACGCCAACTCTTCATCTCTCTTCTAAATTTAAAATAAAGAGGGGAGAAACAAGCTAATTAGCATAGCTACCATCTGTCCCACTGCACCCAAGTCGACAGCAGACCTGGCCACTTCACTCTCACCCGCCCCATCCCCCTCCCCCACCAACCCAGCCTTCCCATCTCCTCCTCTGCTGTGTCATCTCTCCAATCCTCCCCCCTCCCTCCTTCTCCCGCTCCATCCATCCCCAGGGGAAGGCCTGCCGGACAGGGCGTTGGCTCCCCATGACTTCAGCGGAGATGGGGCACTTAGCCTCTTCAGGGCTGGGCTGGGCTGGTGGTGGGCTCTTAAATCAGCTTGATCAACATGCCTTAACTTGATCAGCATGCCCCACTCTCTCTGTTATCTTAGAAAACGAGACTCGCAGAACGGCATGCAGTCAAGTGTGCTCACTGACTTCTCGCTTTTAGGGACTGAATTTAAGCACACACACACACACACACACACACATTGGCAGGCATTCATCATTAAATAGATTTCAATCAAAGCCATGTCTGTGCAGGTTGTGCAGTGCCCCGTCTTATTAATCTGAAAAGTGTCTGCCTCCCAAGGATGAATTTCCACAACAAACACTATACACTGCAAGGTGGTGGGATGTTTTTCAAAGGAGACGGCATGTCCCACTCAATAGCTGATTTTCATTAACAGCCCCTGTGTTGGACCGCGTGCTTGTGATCTCCAAGGAGACCAAGGACTCAGTCTGATGGAAGGCAACAAATATGTGTTGCATAAAAGCAATCACCTCCCAATGCCTCTACAAAACAGGGTCTTACTGCCACTGTAGAAATGCAACCCCACCTAAACTAATTGGATTTAGGCCCATCAAAAGAAGTTGAGGACTGCAGTAAACAGTCCTGTCTGGTAGTTCATGTCAAGCAAGGGAAGAAGCAGCAGCAGCAGCAACCCTTGTTAACAGATGGTGGAAAAGTCAGGGGTTTGGGGCGACAGCAATTACGCCAGCAGAGGCTGCAGTCCAGGCCTGACAAATGGCCGTCATGGGATGCCGTAACGCCAGATATAGCAGTCATCCCCAAAGATGCCCGGCTTCACTTAGGCCTAGATGGATCAATCTGACCTTCCTTCTAATGGTCTCTCACCAACAGCTAATCTCTTGTGTTATATATTCCATAGTCAACATAAGGCTAACTAGACACAACTTCTAACAAACAAATATTAATCAGAGATCTTGTCACTCAACCTTTCAACCATTTTTAATAGTAATTGGTTCATAATTATTATAAGGCCAATGAGAATTGATAAACCCACCCACCCCACCCCAGCTTTGATTGAAAGCAAATTCTATTACAAAAAAGCCACTGGCAAATCTCAAGGTGCTCTTATGGGGGTAGACATCAAGAAAAGCGAGGGGTGTTTTTTTTTTTTGTAACCTTCTCCTTCTATAGTATAGCATCACAGCTTGACCGATGGCTACTGGGTGGAAGTCAGAAGAACATAGAGTCTGTTTGCAAACTGCCACTGACTCCCATTATTCCTCCACAGTCAACAAGATGAGGCTTTGTCATGAGTCAGAGACCACTCCACACACCAGACTCAACCAGAGCGTTTCATGTTCACACAATGGACTGCAAAGAGCTGGAGGGATGCAAGAGCTGGAGCACCTTCTAGGCCAATCATGTTATGTTGGGACTCTGGTAGTCCCTAGCTCCATCTTTTCCCTGCCCCAGCAATGTATCATGCATGACCATCCTTTGGTCAAATAACTGTGTAGAGCCTTGCTGATGTAGGCCTACAACTTGCATGATGTGGCAGAGAAACTATGTGCTGGAAAGATATGTCAGACTGATTGGGTCACGTTTACATTTTTAATTCTAACATAGCATTAATTAATCTGCTTTTCTTTTTCTACCATGACACAGTGATATGAAATTCCAGCAACAACCCTGTCTAACCGCCTCACAGCTGCACGCTGTAAATGGCAGTGAATGCTGAAAAAATATTGTGATTCTGGTGGTCTTTAGATGGCTTGTACACACCTCATGCGAGCTCGGGACTTTTCACAAGTCAGCAAATGTAGGCAGGATATGTCATAGTCACGTTCAAAGTTGTTTGGCAGGATTCCATCTACCGAGCAATGGGTTAACGTTAGCCGTTAGTGCATGGACCTTAGCTTGTTAACTTGTTCTGTATGCAACATGAATCTCTGCACACTGCAAATTGATTGACTGATTTACTGAACCTACATGCAATCCTTTCCATGGCCTGTATATGTTCTTCCCGTTAGATGTAGCGAGTAGCTGTTTGACAACCAGTTTGTTTGAGCTGACAACGTGAAGTAGCTAGCAAGGCAAGCTAATGCATCAGTGCGTTCCTTGCCATATTGTCCATTCCTTTGCGACCTTGCTGGCCAACTACTTCATATCGGGTGTTCAACGAGGCGTTGTACTGGATAAGACAGACAGTTAGCAATAGTCAGCTAATGAGCACATCTTACGTTAGCTAGCTAGCTGACAAAAATGTTGGTGTGGTACTGGTAATACTGGCTAACAAACGAACAAACGTAATGTTAGCATAACATTTCCCGGGTGTGATGCCCAGCCAACAATGAAATAGCCTAAATATTGTGAGAAAGTAGCGCTACATTTTACACTTACCTTGGTTTCATGAACGTCTTGCTTTACTCCATCTGGATACCACTGCACCCGTACAAAACCTCTTCCCAGAGGCCGTGTCCGCGAGTCCGCAGCACCGTTTTCTGTATCAGAGTTACCGGAGACAGCACATACCCCACAGCCGCCGCCACCACCACCTCCTTTACCTCCGCCATCGCCCGCTATGTCCACATCTATATCCGAATCAGAGTCAAAATCATCCTCGCCATATATCATTACCACAAGGCCAAATCGGACCGACCCACGATGCCGACCTGAGACTAGGTCGTGGGTGAAAAGGAGTCGTTCAGATCCTCCAGCTGAAGGAGAGAGCGCCATGGAAGGAGGCTCGGATCCTGGGCTAGCTGCCGGGGAAATGGCTGGAGTCGGGGATGGGGATGCTGCGTCTGTAGCCTCCGATGCCACGGGTTCCGCCATCGCTGCTGTTGTCGGGGAATGATGCGAAAGAGCGAGAGGGATGGTAGAGAAGGGATAATGAGCAGAAACCTGTAACCAGGGACCTGCACGTGTTTACGTCGGTACGTATCACCGCACGTTGGTAGAAGCGACGAAGCCGTTTCAAAAGAGGGAGTGGAATAACAGCCTGACAATACTCACAAGATGTTAACAATATGCAACGACAGAATGACCACCTGTCAGCCTATAGGCCTACTCATTTATATATATAAAAAAAATCAACTCATCCAATTATTTAGTTAGCTAGTTAAATTGAGTTAAAAGGCAAAGTGTGTTTGATTTAATTTGGCGCGGCTAACATAAATTGGAATGCAGAGAATATAGCAGTCTATAATTGCACAACTATAGGCTATATAATAAGAACCTAAAAGACAAGCTATTTTGTAGTCACATAACACCGGTAGTAATAGCCTATCCAACAATAAAGCACATGTTCAGCTCCACCCACGCAACATGGTAAATTCATTTGGCCGCACGGTGTCAGTATCGTAGTTCTACATGCGCGCTTCATCCTGGCATACCTTCTAGTATAGGGCCTATCGTAACATTAAGCCCCAGTCTTCACAAACTGCGAACTGACATCTGTGTATGTATATCGGTCGGAGTAGTAACGAGTCGTGGTATGCATGTGACTAATACAGCCGACCAAAATACAAAGATGGTTATACACAGTAGTTCTGGGTTCTGGGTTGGCAGTTCAGTGGGTTCAGTCGAGGTTGTCTGATTATCGAGGTTCTCCTGTGGGAAAGTTTCCTCAAGCACTCTCAAACAAGCAAGAACACAATCGCGGGTTTGCCACTGGAGTCATGGCCTAATTATTGCCGTTATAGAGGTCCATCATTCATCTACCATTTAGATCTAGTAGCCTAAATTAGCAGATGCCTTATTGGGCACTGTTATTGAAAACAGTGTCTCGGGTAGGCCTATAAACAATGTAATCCATGTTCCACAAAGGTTCTAATCCCCGTTAAAGTTTGATGATTGTTACCGGAAAGCAAAAGGGAAAATCATGGAATTAGTTTAGTCATCAACTGTTTTGTGAAGGATTAACGGAGATTTGTTCCATTTTTTTTTATTTGTTCCATCAACAAACAGCCTACATGATGACATGTGTCATGTGTGTGGCCATATAGTCAGCAGGAGTGTAAGATAACATCACGAGGTGGATTTTAAAAGTGAGCTCGTGGTAGTCAGACAATCGGACTTCAGGGGCCCATGCATTAAGAAAAAAACGACGTGATGGTATTGACAGACACGTCATCGCCGGCAAGAACGTGCGTAACGGTTAGGCGAGATAATCCTAATCCCAAACAAATGATGTAAACACGCTAGTTTAAAGTTTTCGTGAAAACAAATTGTAAATTGGTCATCACGCCCCCACTTATGTCAGCTCATGACTAAGTGCGCTTAAGCGCCTCCAGTATAAATACGCGCGACTTGCTCCACCGCGGCAGTTTTACGCATTGATCTTGGCTGTCAGATGAACAAGTAATTGGGCTTGGCCTACAGAACACAGAAGAGGGAGCACCGAGGAATAGAAGCAAGTCAACCATAAAAGGGCTTCATTTACAAGAAAAGGACAAAGATCCATCACAATGTCGGTTGTGAGTGCCCTACCTTTTTTCAATACTCTCCACACGCGCGCTCCGATTTCTCCCGGACGTCAGCGTCGCCACACACTGCCGGCCAGCGAGTTTCGCTCACTCAGTCCGGAGGACGCTATCAGTGTTTTTGAGATCGAGAGGGAAGGTAAAGTACCACTTTTGCTTTACAAGTCGTTTCAATTCGTGGTTAAGTAAACGATTTCTATTACAATTCGTCAGATGATATCATTTGGAGAGCAACAACCACTGGTTTGTTGTGTTTAATGTTGTAACGCCTTTACAGTAACACGAGGCATTTATAGAGTAAATTTATCTAAAGCCAACCCATCTAATCGTAATTTTGTATAGAATCCAGGGACGTAAGACTTAAGTTACACTTATCTTCTATTTTTCAACAGCTTTCATCTCTGTGTCAGGAGAATGTCCCCTGCACTTGGACGAGGTGCGTCATTTTCTCACACTCTGTCCGGAGCTGTCTTTGGGATGGTTCGAGGAAGGCAGACTGGTAGCCTTCATCATCGGCTCCCTCTGGGACCAGGAGCGGCTAACCACGGTTAGAAACATGAATTCTGCATCTGCTGTTTTATTTCCTTTGGAGCATATGCTCTTCAAGTTTGAACATTCAAATTTGTTAGCCTTGAGAAATAAAGTAATGTAAATGTACTTAGTCAACACTGGCAGAGAGGAAGAGCAATTAGACAGCTACTCAAGTAGTTTTACCTTGATTCTTTTTCTGTCGACACAGGATGCGCTGACTCTTCATAAACCCCATGGATCCACTGTCCACATCCACGTGCTAGCTGTCCACCGTACCTTCCGTCAGCAGGGCAAAGGCTCCATCCTGATGTGGCGTTACCTGCAGTACTTGCGGTGCTTGCCCTACGTGCGCCGCGCCGTCCTCATGTGCGAGGACTTCTTGGTGCCTTTCTACCAGAAGTCTGGGTTTAAGGTGCAGGGCCCGTGCGAGATCACCGTGGGCCCCCTTACCTTCACCGAGATGCTGTACCATGTCCGGGGCCACGCTCTTATGCGTCGCAACAGCGGTTGCTGAGCCGAATGGTCCCTGGACCGTGTGATGTAATTGATGTTGCTTGCGTGTTTGTTTGGTTTCTGTGGTCAGTCTCAGTCAAGTGAAGACGGGAAGATGTGCCCTTGGCCAGTGTTTGGAGTTTATCATGAGCTTGTTGTGTAGGTGTAAACGTCTCATGCTTTGTTGGCTCTATGGGTGTTGATGTTTGCGAGAAAAAAAAAACACTGATCCAGTAAAAACGACCCATAGTCAACAAAGGACCTATATGAGCATAATTTGCTCACCCTATCAGCTGGAGACTACTGCAGCAATTAGAAAATAATTACATTCATGTTTTATTTAAAGTTATTTTTATATTTATGTGTGGACAATGTATTTATATTTTCATTTTGAATCATGTTTTTTTTAATGTTGGACATTTTTTACATAGAACGTTTTGACATAGATAATTTCTATAATTAACTGTATAGTCTCTAAGAATATTAGTAGATTTGTAGTTTGAAGCTGAGGTTGGAGAGGGCAGGAACTGGGCTTAAGCAGCATGCTTTTCAGTATGAACTCTTTGTTCTATTCATCCTTCCCCCACAATTTGTACTATGTATTCAGCAGGTGCATCTTACTGGACTTCAATTATGGCCCTTCTTCTCTGTTAGTGTCTTGTGACTGCACTGGTTGTGTATGTGTGCAATGCAAGCATTAAAATACTCGTATAGCATCAACTCAGGACCCCCTTTTGATTGAAGTCTTTTGTGATTCAAGACGCCATCACAGATATTTAATATATTATTATATATATTATATGAGTAAACAATTTGCTGAACAACATAGGCCTATTGTATTTTTTCCCCCATTGTGATAAATGTGTCAAGTAAAAATATATTAATCATGCAGCCAAATGCAATATCGCATAAGGCTTATTTTAAATATGTAGCTCAAGCAAAGGATTGCTCATTAGAAATAGCAAACCTGTTCAGTTGTATTTTAGATGTTTATGTTGGTTGTGTGGTCATATTGTGATGAAGACAGTTTCTACTGTTATTAATTGTTGTTTGTGTTGGTTGGGACTGACTGACTCCAGATCAGTTGAGCCACTTGTGCAGCCAAAAGGTACCAACCCTAAACTTCCAGATGGACCTCTCCACACCTCCATGTGCGGCTTTAGCAGCTCAAGAGTACCTCAAGCCCCTTCAGCTCCATTAGAGAGCTCTAATGAATGTAAACATCTGAGGATTTGCTGGAGCAACAGTCTGCCACCACTGACCACTTGATCAGCCCTTTGAAATGCAGGGTGATACAAACGACAACAGTGATTTATCACAACTGCCCCCCCACACACACAAAAAAAAAGCCATCATCTGGCCATCTTCAATCTGCCGACCAGGTTGTATAGGGAAATGGTCATTACACCAACCAATGTGTCCGTAAATGCTGTAAGGCGGATTAAACTCTGCTGGAAGGACTTGGTTATTTTCCTATTAGATGAAATAACTACCACGTTTGCCTCAAGTCTTGAATCAAGACACCTTTACATGTTTTACAAGACTTACTTTTGTTGACAGCAAAAATAAAAATCATGGGATTATTTTCCCAAAATTGATGCTGCTCTTTGTCTGATTCCAGGCAGACGTTAAACAATAACCCGCTAGCACACGGTCCTGGAGCTGTAGTGCTTTGGCTGGTAAAGCACCCTAGATTGGGAATGGAGGAGATTCTACTTGATGGTGTGTAAACGGTGGCCCTGGGGAGGCCACTCCACACAAATCCACCAGCTCCACCTGTTGCAGGTGCTCAGTCAGTAGCCCAGGACGCCCCACCAGTTAACATATGGCAGCTAGTACTTGGTACACAGACATAGGAGAAAAACATTTATTTACATTTGTTTTAAAGAAGAAAAAAACATTTGATATAATCCACACATAAAGGAATAACATATAAAATCCATCAAAATATCAGTATATATAATTTTACAATTTCCCTTTTTTTAAATAAGTGACTATCTATTTGGTCCAATCCCACCTGTACAGTTTGTTAATACAAATTAATGCAATCATAAAAGGCAGTAAAACTTGATTTTTTTTTTTTTAAAAAGGCACACTGCATTCCAATGTCAACAAGATCCTACTGAAAAAACCTAAAGGGGCTATAGGTCTCCGCAACACACTTCTGTGTCAGAGAAACAGGCAGTAGGGTGTTAAAATCAAAACACTGCAACATCCATATCCATGAATAGACATGGTCAGAGAGATAACCAGTGGTACCTCTTAACCATCTCTATATTACCATCCCCATGAATCCTACTTCCAGATGTGTCACACAGAAGGGGGTACATGATTACGCATAGCTGCATATAAGCCCCAATTAGGGTGTAATCCATTTCACAGTCATCTTTTCACAGCGGATAAAGCCAGACACTCACCAAGGCCAATAGCTCTAATCCAAGTGCAAGGGGAACAAGGCTGGCAGTGGTGACGGCTGTTTTTTCCGGTAAACAGCAAGGGACTGCTAGTCCAGCACTAGAGTTGTGGTCTGAGAACTGTGGAGAAGAGGAGCCAGTGGCCCACCCACAAGGCACAGTACATGCTATACATGATATTGGACAGGCGTTCTCAGCTTGGCACAATCACATCCCTACATTACTCAAAAGCTTTCCATTCAAGGCAAATGCAGCACGTTATAACAAAACGGAGACAAATGAAATGTGATGGAAATGCACTGGTCATGTGTGACAATCCATAAAATCAATATGAATACTTAGGCTACATTCCACTTTGGAACTTACTGAATAACATGCAATTTTCAGTTCTGTCAACTGAAATGATGCCAGAAAGGTGATGACATTGATTATCAAGCTGCACAGTATTATGAATACCAACATGTTCAGTCAGTCTAATTGATGGACTCAAAGCACACTGATGTTAGTTGGCTGACTTAAAAAGAATGTACCATCTATCAAGGCATTAAATAACAACAACATTTATAGGAACTGACAAAATGGTAAAAAGATATGCACTGTTTCTTCTGTAAAAAAGGCAGATTTTTTTCTCAGGTTTTCTTGGCTTAAAAATGTGAAATTCAGACTACACTGTACTGTAGTGTAAGGCCTAAGGGCCATCTCCCCTGATGACTTCCCACTGGCAAAACCCTCAAGCCTAACAGAATGTCTCACAAACACTTGATAGAAAAAGTTCTAAGTCTAGGATGGCTTATGTTCTAATTAGGTCCTAAACCGTGTGCCCTGATGAGCTCCTTGATGAAAATGTTGACATTTTCTTTAGTGTTGCAAAACAACAAATATGCAGGAAATGTAACAAATGTTGTGAGGTAAAATGCCCATTCTTAAGGGTCTCAGAGTAGATAATCGTCGTACAGAGTCGTAATAGCACACAGCGCACATGGTCCGCACAGACCTGTGAAGTCCCTTTGCTCCTTTAGCAACCCTGTGAGTGGGGTAGAGTAACTTTCTCTCTAGTAGTGCTTTTGCGCGCCCACCATACGCCACCCCACAAGTTAGTTTGTCCTAACTGCATGCAAGCGTCCCGACTGTCAAATAGCATTGAGTGCTCACTGTCCACACTTAATCCAAGAGATATGCCATTCTATTGAGTCACGTTTTGTAGAACAACGCGCGCGACAGACAGAAAATAGAAACAGGGCGTTCCCGACAAACGTTCTGCTCAAAACGCGGCACTGCATCGCGCCACACAGCACTGCTTCACACTGCATGAAGTTGTATTCACACGCGTCCAGTTTGGACACTTTCACCGACAATCGAGTACTCAAACAGAATTTTGTCACCAACTCACATTCGCATGCACTTAGGACATACGGCGTTTATAGCGTTAGCTATCCGACGTCGTTGCACCTCCCCTAGTGCACCACGTGGTCGATGTCGTAGCGCTCGCAGAACTTGCTGGTGAAGGGCAGGCAGGTGAGGTGCTCCAGCCAGTGCCAGTTGATGGGGTAGATGTAGAACCAGACGATGAGCGAGGAGAACAGCCCCACGTAGACCAGCAGGGAGAGCAGGATGAGGGCCCGCTTGCGGTACTTATCGAACGTGTTGAACGTGATGTACGGCAGGAAGGAGAAGGAGAGGAGCAGGCCGCTGAGGAAGCCGAAGATGTGCGCGATGTTGTCGATCCAGGGCAGAAGGCCGCAGAAGAAGAGGAAGAGGACGATGCCCACGAGCTTGAGGAAAGCCTTCCAGGGCGTGGCCAGGATCTGCCAGCACTGGATGAGCTCCACAAACAGACATGCCAGTAGGCCGAACTGGGAGCCGGCCGGACCCACCTGCACAGCAAAAGAAAGAGCTTCAGTCGTTACTGGAAACCACATCGAATTAGAGCCTTTAGTGTCAAGTCACTCAGTTACACAAGTCATGAATGAACCATCCAAAAGAATAGCATCAGCTAGTGTTGCTACTACTGCTGCTATGACAGATGACAGAGATAGCGAGTGACTAAGGGCGTACTACTTGTACCGTGCCAGAGTACGGTTCTCTGCCTTTCTTGGTCCGCACTCACACTGCACACTATTAAACCGTACCCAGGCACGGTTGAGCTGCTGTGCTCTAGAATCGTTGCATACCCCGGGATGGTACAAGTGAACCATGTCCAGTGTGAGTAGCCCACGTCTTTAACACAAGAAAGCTAATGCATGTAGCAACTGAGAGGTTTCATTCATAAGTCACTGTTTGTAGGGCATCCATGTGAGAAAGAAATACACAGATCAACATGAATACAAAAAGGACAATTTGTTGTGAATGATTTTCATTTTATGAATGAATCATCCAAATACAACTTGCCACTATTTCTAAATCACACAACCTGCTTGCATTGTTGGGCTTAATGCATCCTCTAATGGCAGTGTGCAGAGGCAAGGCTGTTATTACTTTAATGCAGAGATGTCTCACACACACACACAGACACTTACACAAATACTGACGCACACACACGTACACAGACACTGACACACACACACACACACACACACACACACACACAAACTGGCTGAATGTGCATTGTTGACCCTGTTGCGGTGGACGGTGGGGTCAGATGAGAGGGGATTGTCATGTGAATGCTAATACTAGTCAAGCTGCCGGGCCGCCACTAGCCATCCATTACCTCTTTGTGTGATATGAATGAGCCACTCAAATATAGCCGGGGGAAAAAAGAAAGGCTCACAACAAACAACAATTAACAGAACAGACAACCAGGCAATTATTGTTATTATTATTATTAACCGACTGGAGTTATTCAGGCCGACAGATGTTGGTGCTGTTAATACGGAGTTCCACTTATTACTGTCCGTATAACGACTGTTCTTGCTCTCCTTTTCTGCCATGTGTCTCAAGATAACAGCTATAGTTAACCTGCTGGTGCAACAAAATGTAAGTAACTGTACGTATGTGGTTGTTCAAATATTAGGGATGTAGCGATGCACCGTGAATCGGCTAAAAATCTGTCAACGAAAACACAAACGTGTGAAAATTACAACCGGTTGAGATAAAAAAAAAAAAAAAAATTGTCACTTACAGCAAACATCACCTATCCATCCGCTAGCTGCCTGTAAAAAACATGATCTCTGTGGACAACCTAGGCTCCAAAAACAGCCACAAAACAACTTGGGCAAACCTTGCTCATAAAAACATAAACTGTTGCAGCAAATCACCGACGAGATGCGCGTTTAGGAGAGTTTCAATTGCATGGGAGGGAAGTAGCGAGCTAGCTTCCTGTTTTGTTTGAACGTCAACAGAAGTAACAGTACTCAGCATCGCTTAGAGCGCCTTTAATCACACATACATTTGCACACAGATTCCAACCTCAATTTAAAGTGCAATATACAACATAATGTATGGTTGGAATTAATGTTGTGGATAAAAGTGTTGGGCTTTACAAAGACACTTTCCAAGTTCAACTTTAGTTCACCTCAAAGCCCTTTCCCTCACACTGACTCTCTCAGATACAAGTAGAGCAGGGCCTGCCTGGCCTGTCTGATGATCATCTGTCGGGGCTGACGTCAGGATGGTGGCGACGGGTCATCTGAAGCAGATGGCTAATCTGAGGAGGGCACCTACTTCAGCAGGCAACAGGAAAGACCGAGCAGGGCAAAGAAAAGAGAGGGAGAGAGAAAGAGAGAAGAGACGAGACGAGACGAGAAGAGAGGTGTGCTCCCTTTCACATGCTCTTCACATGCCACACCCCCTAACACACATCACACGCCCATGAATAGGTGTCACACACACACACACACACACACGCCGGTCACGTGCTAGCCACAACCATGTTAGCATTAGCATTAGCGAGAGTCACGCCGCACCACGCGGTCATGCTCACGTTTCTGGAGAGTGAGAAGTGAAAGCTGAGGCTGGAGGACTCCCTGACTTCTGACTGCTGAGCATGTGAAAGGACTTCTCAAGGAGCTTATAGGGCTCACATTCTCTGACATAATACCAGACTTTTCTTATGCGTCTTTAAGAAATGCCCAAAGAGAAGCTTAGCAAACAAATACCTGAGATGCTCTCATTACTCCTGCACACCAGCATAGCCACATTATTATACTAGAGGTAAGAAAGACCTCATGCTTCTAAGTTGTTCATGTCCGACCCAGCATACAAGATGCTTCAAAACGTCAGAACGTCACAGAAAGTCAGATTATAATGAACTCTGCTCAATTGCTCTACATACAAATTTGGTACCAACATCAAATCAGATATTCACGATTGACCTTGGAAAAGGGTCAACATTCTGTTCCATAAGAGGATCAACATAATAAGGTGAACAAGGCCAGATAAAGTTTGGTCGGGGGCTTGCCATAGTGGCCCATGCCCAACCTTGCAATATCACAGTAATCATCCAGAACATGTCAGGGTGAACAACTATCGACACTTTACAACACTAAATAGAAAAAAAAAGAAAATGTGGTTACTGATAATTAAAGGTACACCAGGCAACGTTTTCGTGTTAATTAATCATCTTTGTAAGTCGGTATATGGTTAAATGACTCATTACGGGGCGAATGAAGGCTCTCTCGCCCGCCCCTACTGCCTGTAGGAAGAATATCCCACTTGCAAGTTCGGTGTATCCTACCCGCTGACCGAAGCAGGATCAGTTTACAGCACAGAGGCAGGCTAACGAAACGCTAGAGATTGTTGCAAACGTGTGTATAATGGCAGAGCCGGCGAAGAAGCAGTGAAAACCCTTGACTGAAGACGCAAAGAAAAGGAAAAGAGCTTCAGACCGAGCGAGGGGGAGTTTCGTAGAGAAAAAGCATCAGGCTTGCCTGGTGTCCCTTTAAATACTAAGCACTTGTATCTTAATAATTAGTTCCTGTAAGTACTACCTGTAAATACCTAGGTCTTGCCATGATACCTTAGCTAATGATTGCATAGCTGGTCGGTGTGTCTGTAATCTAGTTCTATTAAGAGCAATCATGCACCTCAGGGTGTGCAGACTGGACTACGATGACCCTGACTGCCCAGTGAAACGTGCATCTAGCCGGAGGCACGTGCAGACGAGACTCTCTGCAAGAGCAAAGGTCACACAGAGAGCGAGAGTGCTAATGTTGAGATTAGCACCTAGCTGCTCACCGGTTGCACTTGAGATGAAACAAGGAATTGGATTCACCCCTCAGGTTCCCAAACAAGACCCAGCAAAGGGGAAGAGATTGTTTTGCCTTTGAAGTGGCAACTGCCTTGATTGCACAGTGCTCTACAACAGTTATCCTTGTAAATGCCCCTTCATTACAAGCAAAAGGTGACCATCCGTGGCTGTGCAACAGAATCAAGCCAACAAGCCCTGTGGTGTGGACTAATAGGATAATTCAGCCTCATTACAGGCACCCTAAGTAGCTTGCAGGTCATTGCAGCTGTGTGTTTTGGCAATGGGTTTATGATGCCTTCCTGACGCCACAGTGACGCCAGTGCCTGATGGAGCATGTCAGGTTGACAGCCGGCCTCGAGAGACAGACGCCCCCTGAAACACTGCCGAGGGGCTTACTGAACACAGACACACACCTCAGCACAGAGACACATATGGGTCACATACACCCATACCTCTGTGAAAGTCTCTTAACATTAAATAACATATACATACATATACACATACTGTACACATACACATACACGCACACACACACGTTGATGTATACTGAATACAGACACACACCTCAGCAAAGAAACACATATGGGTCATATACACCCATACCTCTGTGAAAGTCTCTTAACATTAAACACACACACACACACACACACACACACACACACACACACACACACACACACACACACACACACACACACACACACACACACACACACTGTTGATGTATAGAGGTAATGAAGGCATAAAAGGCAGGTTATTGAAGTTTTGGAGGAATGCCTTTCACCAATGGTGCAATTAAAGTGTTTCCCTCGCTAAAATAGCAAAACAAAGATGTTTAATGTACTTGAGGAGAAGCATTGAAATATGTATGAGCAAACAGAATGTGTGTTACTGATGTCTCCTCAACTTCACTTGAATAGGAACGCACTGGCCAGCTGCTGTGGTCTATTTGGACAGTGAGAGTGAAGCTTATTGGGTTATTACGTTGAGTTGGAGTGACCAGTGACAATTAGGTAATCCTGCTCAGCATATTTCTCTCTCTTCCAACATATTCAGCTTCCCTCTGAAAATCACATTTGGACCTGAACCAAGTCTTCCTGCATTTCAGTCTTTGATAGAAATGACCATTACCAGAAGATTGACGCACCGATATATGGCAAAGATCTTGATGGATTGCTTCCAATCACCCCAAAAAGACATCAATTAATCATATAAAAAAAACAGAAACTATCAGGATTGTTACTAAGGCTCATAGTAGTCGAACCGTCAGGATTGTTACTAAGGCTCAAAGTAGTCGAACCGTCAGGATTGTTACTCAAGCTCCTGGTCTGTTCAAAGTGGTCTAACCACAGTCAGGTAGCACAACTGGCTGTGTGGCCATCCACCTGGCCACTCGTCACTTCCTGCTGAGCTAGACTTAACTCCGGCTGCTTCGGCACCTCAGGCCCATTTATAGCATTGCTGAGACACTATTAATCCGCCCTGAAAGAGGATTGTGTCCTAACTTTCCATCAGCACATCAAACACACGATAAAGGGAATGGGATTAGCTGCTGATAGGTGAGCTGATGGCACACATTTATTGGGAAGTCCCTGTCCAGAGGATGTACAGAAAGAATCTGGATTTTCAGTGAGAGGACTTTAGAGTACCTGTTGGACTTAATATTAATTAGATTAATTATACCTGGGCATTAATGCAGAATAGGGATAGATGCTTCAGTGACATCTCAAAAACACAACAGGTCCAAGCTGCTAGCTTTGTAAACAATAAGCAACATTAAGAAGCTGTGAAGTATCTATCCAAGAGTCATTGCAAGTCAGAAATGGTAATGCCAAACTAGCAAATATGTAATATATAAAGCAAAGAATGCTAGTCAGTTAAGACTAGTACAAACACTGGTGAAAAGGTTATATGGTCACTGTCCAGACGGTCACTGCAGACAGATAATCACAACAAAAAGCTCCTCCACTGACCGAACCTAAGCTCAGTCCACAACAGTTTTCCACAACAATTTTCTCGCCAGCACCTTTTCTCGTCGCTCGTCGTTGAGTTTTCACACCTCCCAAGGCACGTTACCAACCACGTAACCACGTATCCAACCACGTAGAGGTCAGTGTTATTTACATAATTTTAATATGTGTTGGTCAGCACAGCATAGACTGTAATTGCCAGAGCGTGGGGGATCTAGCGTGCCACAGGCTTAGAGAGGGTTCTGGAATCTCAGAGCAAGCCACGGCCCACGCAGCTACACCTCAGGGAACCCCTGCTGACTGAGCCACAAGGTGGTGTTTTTGGCTCGTTTGTGTTTTTGTTTCTCTTTGCCTCAAAACTGATCACACACTGAACCCTTGTGTCTGCGTTCACTTCTGAGTAAAAAATGCCGTTCACAATAAACCCAATGACAATGTTAATATCCCAGCTTAAACAGAGAGGGAGAAAAAGAAGGGAATAAGCTTGAATGAGAGAAGAGCTGTGCCAAAGAGGGAGGGATGAAAAGAGAGGAGTTGGGAGAGGTAGATAGATCATAGTGGTGGGTGGGGCAGGGGGAGCTGACCGCTATATATCTGAGCCACTGTGCTGGCGCGTTATGTCCCGAGGGGCTTGTCGTACTGTACCTCGGCTCTGTAGGGGAGGAAGAGGGCGCTGGCCAGGTTGCCGGTGATGCCGCTGAGGATGTAGATGATGGAGATGCGCAGCCAGCCCGCCAGCTTCTCCAAGTCCCGCAGGATGGTCATCTGGAACACCACCGACACCAGGCAGTGCAGCAGTCTGCACACGCGCACACAGATAAAATACACAATTTAGTAAAAATACAAAATTACTTTTTACATTGTCACTCCATGACTGCTGTTCTAAGGGGGGAGAGAGGGGAGAAGAGCGAGTCTGAAATGGTCAGCGAGTCTCTCTCACCCGGCATGAAGGAAGAGCGAGAGCCACAGCCTGTAGAACTGGTCCGGCACATCTGGATTCAGGAAGGGCAGCAGCCCACACACATCATCTAAACAATTTACCTTTGGCCACGAAGGGGGAGGGAGAGAGAGAGAGAGAGAGAGAGAGAGAGAGAGAGAGAGAGAGAGAGAGAGAGATTAAGGCAAGCACAGAGCTCCTAAAGGGCTACATGCATAAACAAAAAAAGAAGTTTCATATGCGTACAAGATCCGCTCTAATGCGCACCAGAAACTCAAAGCCCTCGAGAGGACATGGGCAAAAAAAGTATATTTCTGGAAAGCACCAGATGCTTTCTTGTGTGCATTAGAAACATCTTATTTTTCACCCATATCCTGCTCACTAGGCAAGTAAAGTACAGCTTAAAAACGTGAGAGCATTCAGGTATTCAAATGAAAACAAGTCATATGTTCCATAAAAGCACCTGTGAGCACAGCGTGGCCTCTTCGTGAAAGTATCCGCGCATGAATCCACAATACTCTCGTGTTGCAATCTCACACCTGATCCAGAGAGAGAGAGAGAGAGAGAGAGAGAGAGAGAGAGAGAGAGAGAGAGAGAGAGAGAGAGAAAGAAAGAGAAAGAGAGAGATATATATATATAACTATATATCACACTGAGCAACACCATGGCATTAAGTGCAGACATTTCTGAGCTACTTACCACCCCTGCTGCCAGCTAATTAATTTAATCCACTTGATCCATTTAACCAGAAGTTGTATTTCTTTTTATCTACATACATGTTTAACTATGTTCATGCACTCTAGAGTGTTTATGTGTGAGTGCCCTGTGGAGCTGTGGCTTACCTGCCCTTGGTGCCTATGCAGCAGGGCCGACCTTTAAGCTTGCAGTCCATGTGCCGAAGGCCTGTTTGGTTCAACCTGCCACGCTTGGTACAGATCTGAGAACAGCAGAAAAGGTCCAATATTTCTTGAAACAGACACATACACCACCTGTATGCACAAGTGTAACATAATCCTGAGATATCAATTTGAGGCTAAAACTATTACCCACATGAGAGAAAAGGCCGGTAAATATGAGAGGGTAATTTACATGTTGATGCTTTTAAATTTGTTTGAAAACTACTTTGAAAACTACGCAAACATACTTCTTTCAGATAAGGAAGACAGCTATACAATTAATTTCCTGACTGGTCTTTCTAGCTTGCTTTCCATGCTCTCCATTTAACAATGCAAAAACATCCCACATGATTTCCTTATTTCTGCCCCACAAGGTTCCTATTGGAGCATGTTTATTACACCTAACAATCATTTTCTGTTTAACACATTGGAAACATCTGCAGTGAGTTGCAGCAGTTATAAACCCAACTGCAGTTCTCTCTGCTCCACAAAGAGCTTCCTCAGTAGACTAAACCTGCACCACTCACCGGCCACTCCGTGATGTCATCAGGCCAAACGTGCGGTGCTATGGAGCCGGGCTCTTCACAGATCCTTTAGCCATTCCATGTTTGGGCGAAAAGACCACGGATGAGAATCATGGCAG